>NW_024412413.1:10086267-10096128 GCF_014898765.1 Herpailurus yagouaroundi | reverse complement strand
TTCCTGGGGCGCCTGGGCGGCTCAGTTGGTGAAGTGCCCGATTCTTGATCTCAGCTCAGGTCATAACCTCATGGTCCATGAGTTTGAGCCCCGTGTCCTGCTGGGCTCCGTACTGACCATGTGGAGCCCGCTTGGGATTTCCTCTCTCTGCCCCTCCCTCTCTCTCTCCCCTCCCCTCCCCCAGAATAAATACGAAACACTTTTTTTTTTTTCAACGTGTATTTATTTTTGGGACAGAGAGAGACAGAGCATGGACGGGGGAGGGGCAGAGAGAGAGGGAGACGCAGAATCCGAAGCAGGCTCCAGGCTCCGAGCTGTCGGCACAGAGCCCGATGCGGGGCTCGAACCCACGAACCGTGAGATCATGACCTGAGCTAAAGTTGGATGCTTAACCAACTGAGCCACCCAGGCGCCCCAAAATGAACCATCTTAAAGCGTACAATTTGGTGGCTTTTTGTAGAGTCACATGGTTTGCAGCCATTACCACCACCTAATTCTCTAACATTTGTATCACCCCAAAGAGAAACCCCCTTACCCACTGGTAGTCACTCCCCATTTCTGCCCTCCCCTAGTCCCCGGGGACCACTGATCTACTTTTGTCTTTTGCCTATGGGAAATAGTTCCTATAAATGAGATCATACAATACGAGACCTTTTGTGTCTGGCTTCCCTTAGCATCATGTTTTCAAGTTTCAACCACATAGCATGTTGTCCGTACTTCCTTCCTTTTCATGGCTGAATAACATTCCAGACTGAGTTTCCCAGTCTGGAGTTGCTTGATTGCATCCCTGTGGTGTCTTTTAACATGTTCCACTATCCCCCATATTTCCTAGAAACTGGTCATTGAAATGTGGACTTTGAGGCTGGAGGCTTGATTGGATTTGGATACAATTATTTTATCAAGAATATTCCACAGATGACGTCATCTTCTTCCTGGTGCATAAAAGCTCTGCATAGGAGCTTCCTGGTGCATAAGAGCTCTGCTGTTGGGCTCTTTCTTCTACTTTCTAGTGATGGTAACGTTGACCGGCGGCTTTAGGTGTTGTTAGCCTTGTTGTCTCTTATAAAGTTACCCATCAACATCTGACCCAGTGATTTTAACATCCATTGATAATCACAGCCTAAGTCTACTTTTTTTTTTTTAATTTTTTTTTTCAACGTTTATTTATTTTTGGGACAGAGAGAGACAGAGCATGAACGGAGGAGGGGCAGAGAGAGAGGGAGACACAGAATCGGAAACAGGCTCCAGGCTCTGAGCCATCAGCCCAGAGCCTGACGCGGGGCTCGAACTCACGGACCGCGAGATCGTGACCTGGCTGAAGTCGTACGCTTAACCGACTGCGCCACCCAGGCGCCCCATACTCTTTTTTTTTTTTTTAACATTTATTTACTTTTGAGAGAGAGAGAGACAGAAAGCGCACAAGCAAGCAGGGGGAGGGGGAGAGAGAGAGGAGAGAGAGAATCCCAAGCAGGCTTTGAAGCGCCTAATGCAGGCTCAACTCACGAACCCTGAGATCATGACCTGAGCCCAAGTCAGGTGCTTAACCACCTGAGCCAGGTGCCCCTGATCTCCCTTTTCAAATGAGGAAAACTAAGGCCCAAAATGGTGAAGAAACCTGCCTTTCTTTGATGAGTCATTTGGTAATCCATGTCAGGAGATTTGAGAGGACAGATAAAGGGAGAAAACACAGTTCTTGCTCTGCTAAATATAGACACAAACAAGGTGTACAGAACCATAAGAGAAAAAGACATGGGAGTCATGGAAGTCTTCCCAGAGGAAGCGTCACTGGATCTGGGCCTTCAAGTATGTGTAGGAGTTTGCCACGGGGACTAAAGGCAGTGGAATGAGCCCTCCGTACGAATAAGGCCTGAGGTGTGACTTGGGCTGTGGTCAAAGACTCCATTCCTCACCATGGACATATTCTCACAAATGTGTGTCTTTGGGAAGGAGGAAGGGAGGGTGTGGTTTGGCCCATCACATACTTAGAATACGCAGGCTTATTACAGAGTGAGGAGTACAGACAGCACTGGGATAGGAGTCTGGAGATTAGCGTTCAGCGCACTGTGAGGCCTGGATGTTGCACCCAGATATGGTCCCTACCCTCAAATACCTAAGAAAAACGGATGGAGATAGACCTGGGGGTCATTAGCTCTTGCCCTAGAAAGGAGAAAGGTCAACCTAGTCCAGCCCTCCAGAAGGGGAAAAAAATGTGCAAATCATGCCGTCCTTCATATACAAAGAACACCTAGAAATCAATAAGAAAATAAGAATACAAACAGACTATTGGCAGAAAAGGAAATACAAAGGTCTCCGAAACCCAGGTCAAGACTGCTGCCTCATTCAAAATAGGAGAAATGCAAATTAAGATTTACACAGAGATGCCACACTCAGCCAGCAGGTGAGGAAAGTTACAACATTTTGGGAACACACTGACGGCAAGTCTCGGGGGGAACTGGCACCTTCATTTGTGGGAGAGTAAATGAGAACAGCCTCTAAGGAGGGTAACATCTACCAAATTGACAACTGCACATTTCCTTTGTCCTCGGAATTCCAAATCTAGGTATTTATCTTACAAGTATAATCGCGCAGGAGGGAAATGGCCTATCGAAAGCGTTATTCCTAGCAGAGTCTGTGTGTGTGTGTGTGTGTGTGTGTGGGTTGGAAATACCTTTTGTCCATCAGTAAAAGGGCCGAGAAAGTAAATCATAGAACATTAATCCAAGGGACCATAAGGAAGTCACATAAACGAGGAAGCTCTTTGTTTACAAATGGGGAAAGCGCTACACAAAGTATTGTGCTGCGTCGGTGTCTCTTTATGGAAAAAGGCAGGGAGAAGGAAGAACGCACATCAGTTTCTTCTGTTTCTATCATACGCGTGCGTCTCTGGCCAGCCGTGTCAGAAGCTGTTGAGTGGCCGTCTCCTCCAGGAGAGGAAGTGGGGGGCTGGGGGCAAGGCACGGGACGGAAACTTTTACCGTACCCCTTTTGGTAACTTTCAGACTTTGATCCACGTGCAAAGATTTTCCATTCCAAAAAATTACATGCAATTCAAAGTTTAAGGGTCCGTTTTACAGAGAGTGGCTCCGGGGGTGTCCAGTTTTTAAGTGCCTCTCATAGGCGGCCCAGGGTGGAGGAGGGCAGGAGAGAAGGGTTGTCCCCTGGTAGGGCATCCTTCTTGGTCTCCTGATTTAATCCTCATGGCAGCCTCCCCATTTTTCAGATATGGCCACTGACACTCAGAGCCGGAGAATGACACCCTGAGCTTACAAGGCTGGGGTGCGGTGGGGAGCCAACGTCTAGCTCACATTCATGGCTCATAACCTTCCTATCGGCCCTGTCACCACACAGTGCCAGCCCCAGCTGGCCAGCAGGCGTGACGGATTTCTCATTCAACTGGTACCGGCCATGCTTCATCCTGAACTTTCTGGTTATTTGACCGAAGTGTACTATTGTTTGCCTGAATTATACTTTAAAAAAAAAAAAGGATAAGCCGATTGAATGAGCAGTCATAGGACTGGAATGATTCTGGGCTAGGTTTACCAGGGGCTTGACTCAACTGGCCCCTTCCTTGGATGATTTGGGAGTTTACTTTAAATGTAGCAGACGCTGGATTCACTGGCTTTTTGAGTAGGCATGGATTTGGAAAGAAATGCAATTAAGTGGTTCTTTAACTAAACTAACGAAATTATTTTCCGATTGAATCATGGCAGTTTCTTTCAAGACTTAATTTGCCTCCTTCTGAAGCTTTTCTAGAGTTTACCAAGGAGTGCCGGGGGCATTGGAGGCTCCTACCAGTCAGGTTCACTCTGTGTAGCAGGGGCTTCCTGCCGAGTCTGGTCCTGGGGCCACTTCCTCTGGGAAGTCCTCTAGGATCCCCCACACTCTGCCCTCCACAGCAGTCACGCCTCCCTGCCCCGGCTTCCCGGTTCACACTGGCTGGTAGGGAAGGGTTTCCAGAACTGTTTCCCTATAAGGCTCTCTGCTCTTGTGGGACGCAGACTGTGGCTTCACCTGGTCCCAATGCTTGGCACATGTCTTGGCCCAGAGCAAGGGCTCAGGCCAGGGGTGGAATGAATTCACCCCAGGCCTTCTGGGTCCCAGGCCACGGGACACAAGCCGCCCTCCCACTCAGCTGGGACATTCAGCTTAGTTCTTTTGAGGGGGGTGGGTTTCTAACTAACCCATGGTGGAATGATATCCCAGCACCCCCCTAATCTAGCATCTAGCACCCCCTAATACAGATCTCCAAAGTGCACCGGCCTCTACAGTTTACAAAGAGTTCCCCACCCTCTCTCTTTAATACCCAGAGCCATCCACTGAGGCGTGGGTTCTCTTCCCCTCGTACAGCTGACATCCCTCCGGGGCTCAGAGAGGGGCAGAGTCTTGCCCAACATCACAGAGCCGGTGGGCGGGGCAGGTCAGGACTCCAGGGTCCTGGAGAGCAGGACTGAGCCCAGGAGGTGTGCAGTGTGGTGGAGAGATTATAGGAGGAGCCTCACCCTGTGCTTGAAGGGTAGAGGGATGCAGACTGGGGAGAATCTAGGTTCAGGGAGTTGTGAGATGGGGCAGCAGGAGGTCAGGGAAGATTCCACAAAGTCCTGGGAGGTGAGGAGATGGCCAGCAGTAGTGGGAGGAGGAAACTGACGTGGAGTCACCTATTCAACCAGCAGCAGACCTGAGGGCGTGCAGGGGCTAGCCCTGGGCTGGGCCCCGGAGGGTGGTCAGGAAGATAATGAAGGACGAGGACGTGTTTGCCCGGCTGGAAAAAGAGAATTCTGCCAGCTGATGCTTCTCAAGGGCCCGCTGTGTACCTGACTCTGTTCTAATCGTTCTCCACACACTGACCCGCTTAGCCCTGCGGCCAGCCTGGGGGCTGGGGCTCAAGTTCACGGGGCGGGTAAGAGACAGAGCTAGATGTGAACCCGGGCAGGGAGGCCCCAGAGCCTGGCTCTTTGCCGCACTGCCCCGGCCTCCCAGCACACCGGGTCACGGGCAGGGGGAACGGACGCTCGGGGATGTGGAAGGAGCAGCTCTCAGAGGCAGGTTTTCTCGCTGTTTCTACGTTCCCAGCAGCATCGCGGTGAGCGAACAGAAGGCAAGAGGACTTGGGTTTAAGCCCCACCTCGTGCACTCACAACTGTGCAAGCTTGACCTCTCCGAGCCTCAGTTTTCCCGTCCGTAAGATGGGCAGAGAATCCTTCCTGGAAGCTTGTGGAGAGAAAGCCCAGCACCTGGTCAGTAAAGCGGGGTCCCCTCCCTCGCTCGCATGCCTGAGGAGGACAGGGACACAGGCGCTTCCCTTCAGCTGCAATTCCAGCGGCCTAGGAAGGTCTTCTTGTCCAGCCCTCTATGTATACAGAGAGCTGGCTCGTCTCTGGCCAGAGAGGCCCTGAAGAGAAGGAAATTCTTTGAACTTCTTGATGATGATGGAGTTGGGCATGATGACGATGAAGGTGGTGTTGGTGGTAGGGACAAAGCTCTGGCCCCTCCCTGACATTCCGGCAGGGCAGGGCAGCCTCAGCTAAGTGCCGAGCATAGCTCTGGGTTGGGGGGTGGGGGTGAGCACCCAGAAAACTCCCCTGTGGCGGTGGTGACTTTGGCTGTCTCACCATCTGAGCCCCACCCTCGGACCATGGCTCTGATGACGCCCTCGGCCCCACCTCTACTACTCTGTGACCGAACGTGTTCCCTGGCACTGACTACTCGGGAGGCTACATTTCCTAGAAGGTTGTAACCAAAGCCCAGAGAAGGGAGACACTTGCCTGAGGTCACACAGCAAATCTGGACAGGGCAGGAACCCAGGGTTCCAGACTCTGAACTCTCTGCCAGCCCCACTTGCCCCCACTGAGTTAAGAGGGTGGACAGGGAGCCCGCTTTAAACAAACCTCTCGGCAGATTGTGCCGGAGCCCCTACTGGGCGCTGGCACCAGGAAGAGCCTGGAGTTTGTGGGGAGCCGGCTCTGCCCAGTGGAAGGTCACAGGGCCTTGGGGGAAGACGAAGGAGGCACCCAGAAGTGGGGGCGAGGTCGGCCTTGGAGGGTGGGAGGGGCCATTCCTAGAGGCAGGAAGGCCAGAGTCAAAGGAAGGAGGGAAGGAATGGCAGCACGTGGGCTCCCGTGAGGCTGCTGCTCCTCGAGGTGGTCGTGGGTGCCCGCAGGGCGAGCAGAGGGTCCTGCGCGTGGTGGGGCCCATTGGCCCTCGCGGGGTGGCGGGAGAGGTCAGCTGGGGCCAGGGGCCAGGAGTGCTCTTGGGAGCATGGAGTGTCTTGCCCAGCGTGACTCTGTGTTGGGATGGTCGGGGTCTCGGATGGGTTGGGAGGTGTTGGGACATTGCATGACAGTGACAAGGGAGTCGTGAGTGTGCTAGCCGTGCCCTGCCTGCCTGTCCCCCGTCAGCGCCCCATTTCCTTCCCCTTTTGCACTCTGTGCTCCCAATTCAGTCCCCTTGCCTCTTGGGGACACACTCTCCCTCCTCTTCTACAACTTTGAGAAGTTGCTCAAAACTGCTCTGCTCTGCCTGCCTGATTTCCTGCAGTTTGTTTATTTATTTTTTTTTTAATGAAAATAATTTGGGGCGCCTGGGTGGCTCAGTCGGTTGAGTGTCTGACCTCCGCTCAGGCCATGATCTCACGGGTTGGGAGTTCGAGCCTTCAGTCGGGCTCGGTGCTGACAGCTCAGAGCATGAAGCCTGTTTTAGATTCAGTGTCTCCCTCTCTCTCTGCCCCTCCCCTATTCACCTCTGTCTCTCTCAAAAATAAACATCAAAAATTTTTTTAAAAAATGAAGTTGTCATTTTAGCCATTTAAAACATTTTTTTGAATGTTTATTCATTTTTGAGAAAGAGAGAGAGAGAGAGAGTGCAAGCAGAGTAGGGGCAGAGAGAGAGGGAGACCCAGAATCCGAAGCAGGCTCCAGGCTCCAAGCTGTCAGCACAGTGCCGGATGCAGGGCTCAAACCCACGGACCGTGAGATCAGACCTGAGTGGAAGTCGGATGCTTAACCGACTGAGACACCCAGGCGCCCCTATTTTAGCCATTTTTTTTTAATTTTTTTTTTCAACGTTTTTATTTATTTGTGGGACAGAGAGAGACAGAGCATGAACGGGGGAGGGGCAGAGAGAGAGGGAGACCCAGAATCGGAAACAGGCTCCAGGCTCTGAGCCATCAGCCCAGAGCCTGACGCGGGGCTCGAACCCACGGACCGCGAGATCGTGACCTGGCTGAAGTCGGACGCTTAACCGACTGCGCCACCCAGGCGCCCCTATTTTAGCCATTTTTGAGTGGCACTAAATGCATTCATTTGCTCTGCCGTGCCCCTGTCACCACCACCATCTTCCCGTACTGAAACTCCGTGCCCACCGAACACTAACCCGTCCTCCCCAGCCAGGGGCCGCCACCCTTCTTTCTGTCTCTACAAATTTGACTCCTCTGGGTACCACATGCGAGTACAACCATACGACCTGTTTCTAAAAGCCCAGAGGGGCCGCCTGGGTGTGGCTCAGTCGGTTGCGCCTCTGACTGCAGCCCAGGTCATGATCCTGTGCTTCGTGGGTTCGAGCCCCGCGTCGGGCTCTGGGCCGATGGCTCGGAGCCCGGAGCCTGCTTCCGATTCTGTGTCTCCCTCTCTCTCTGCCTCTCCCCCACTCTGATTCTCTATCTCCACCCACCCCACCCCCAGTCCTGAAAATAAATAAACATTAAAAAAAGCTCCGGGGGGGGGGGGGGGTGGCGCCTGGGTGGCTCGCTCAGGTCATGATCTCATGGTCCATGAGTTCAAGCCCCGTGTGGGCTCTGTGCTGACAGCTCGGGGCCTGGAGCCTGTTTCAGATTCTGTGTCTCCCTCTCTCTCTGCTCCTCTCCTGTTCATGCTCTGTCTCTCTCTGTCTCAAAAATAAATAAACGTTAAAAAAAAAAAAAAACAAAAAAAAACTCGGGGGACAAGCCACTCCCTCTGAGAAGTCTCCCTGACTCCCAAGCAGAGAATCACGCGATGAGCTTCAGGATCCCCCCTGCTCCACCCACCGCAGCTGGGGGGGGGGGGGGGGGGGAGCCTCCAGAGGGCTTGTCACCCAGCACTCCTGCTTCCATAGTGTGGCCTTGAACTGGGGCCAGGGGAGGAAATTCTTTGAACTTCTTGGAAGTCCATGATGATGATGATGATGGCGGTGATGATGAAGAGGGGGAGGAATCTCTAGCCTTCCTGCTGACACATTTCTCTGACCAGGGCGGTCCCTGCAGACGGGAATCACATTTTTTACCACCTCTGCCAAGGCTGGGTACTGCCTGGGTCTGAGGGCAGGGTGGCGGGGGAGGACCGCAGCTGTCGCCACCATGCCACCAGCCTCTCATCCTCTGCGCCCCTCCCCATGGTCCTTGATGTTGGTGGCCCTGGCTGTCCCCTCTGTGGCCTTCCCTCCCGCCCCCCATAACCTGGGGGGGGGGCGTACTGGAGGGTTGGCCCTTGATACTCTCCCCCAACCCTGGCACTGTCTGGAACACGCTACCCGGGTCAGCTGGGAGGCTCTCTTCGGTACTTTTTTGCATTGTGAGTGGGTAGGCCTGGGGAAACTGAGGCACGGGGAGGCGTTCTGACTCACCCAGGCCACTCTAGAAACCTGTTCCCCTACTGTGCCCCATCTGAGGCCACATGGGGAAGCAGCCTGCTGGGCCCCTGCCCAGGAGACAGGGCAGACCCTAGGCTCAGTGCCAGGTGTCAGCCAGGCTGACCCGGGTCATATGGTTCCAGCCTGCTCACTCGTAGTGGCCATGGCCCCATCCTCATCTGTAAGTGGGACAGGTGCTGGTGTTGTGTCCCACGGGGACCGGAGCACCCAGTAAGGCAAGCACTCCAGGGCAGGGCCAGGCTCGTGGTTAGGGGCTCGGCAAATATCCCCTCTGCCTTTTCTTTCCTGCCCTGAGGTATGACAGCTGGATGGTGTAGACAGGCCTGCAGACAGGGAGGTTCAAGTCCTGGCCTGCCTCTGAGCTACTCTGAGCCTTAGTATCTTCGTTTGCCTCCTGTAGCTGCTGTGCTGTGCGCGTGAGAGGGGCCATGCCTCGGGGCTTTGAAAGGCGCCCCCAGCTTTGTCCTCCCTCTTGCGGGGGATGGAAGGGGCTTGTGTTAGGCTGGCCATGAGGAGGCAGCTGGAAGGGGACCAGGTGGGAGGCAGGTGCTGGGCGGCAGGGCCCACACTGCAGAGGTTGTGAAGGGGGACTGTCCCCTGAGTCCAGGACCTCCCACGGGGCCTCTGGAGCCTCTCCCTCGTCCCTCTGTGTGCAGAATGGACTTAAACGTCCCTTAAAGGTCCAGGGAGCACTGGTCAGAGACAGAGGCACACCTCTGCCCTGTCCTCAGTGTGAGAGCACAGGCACATCGCTTCCCCTTTGGGGGCTCGGGTTCCTCATCTGTACCTGGGGATTCCCACAGGCCCCGGGCTGGGCTTCGGGTCAGGTGTGACCTCAAGGGACTTCCCTCCATCTCCCAGCTTTTCTCCACCTGGGGATAAGAGGCTTCTGTCAGTTGGAGGCAGGACCCCACCGTCTGAGCCCGGAGACCAAGGCACAGAGCCCCTCTCCGTTTGTTACTAACGTTCACTCAGGGATTGCCAGGGTCAAAAAAAGTCCCCTGGAGGCAGCCTAGTCCATTTGATAGATGGGGAAACTGAGGCTCCCCGGATGAGGTGACCTGCCCAGAGCAGGTAGTAACAGCCAGACCCAGGCCCAAGTCCTCTCCCTGAGGCTTTTGCTCTCTGAAGAGTCCAGGCACAGGCCCGGGGCTAGAACTCAGGCGGAGGGCGGCGTGGAGGGCGCTCGCCTGCTGCCCCCGTGTGGCCGATGCGGGTGCTGCATCCGGGACGCCGCGG
>NW_024412413.1:10068828-10086167 GCF_014898765.1 Herpailurus yagouaroundi | reverse complement strand
GGGGCACTCCTCAGTGCCAAGCTTCCCGCCGACGCGGGGCAGCTCACTGAGAGAAGACGAGCCCTGACTGTCCAAAACCTTCGGGCCTGAGCCTGCGACCCCTAGAAGTGCCTTGAACCGGGTCACTTAGAATAGGGAAACCAGGAATGCTTCTGGGGCCTCGTGTCACTCCAACAGGTGACCCTGAGGGTTGGTGAGCGCCCTGCCTTGGAGAGGTGCAGGCGCCGGCTGAATTATGTGCTGGACTAAAGTAGCGAGACTTTGCTGAGCCACCCAGGCACCCCAAGAGAGTTTCCTTTAAAAATAAATTTGCTTAGGGGCACCCGGGTGGCTCGGTCGGTGAAGCGTCCGACTTCGGCTCAGGTCATGATCTCACGGTTCGTGGGTTCAAGCCCCGCGTTGGGCTCTGTGCTGACAGTTCAGAGCCTGGAGCCTGCTTCGAATTCTGTGTGTGTGTGTGTGTGTGTGTGTGTCTGCTCCTCTCCCGCTGGTGCTCTGTCTCTCACTCTCTCTCAAAAATAAATAAACGTTAAAAAAAAAAAAAAAGAAAGAAAAGAAAAGAAAAAGAAAGTGAAGGCTGCTTCAGAGAGACCCAGAGTGAACGTGGAGATATTACTGGGCTCCCCTCCCACCTTGGGGGGCCCTGAATGCCAAGGGGAATGGGTGGGTCTTTGCCGGGGGTCACAGCTGCCCTCCCAGGCCCCAGAGCACCCAAAACCCCAGCGGAGAGAGATCTCTGCCTGAGAGCAGGGAGAGATAACAAGCCAACAAGCCCCCCTTCCCACCCTGAACTCACACCATTGGCCCCAAGCCTGGCCAGCTTATGTTGGAAAAAATCTCCCTGTTCTCATCACCTCTGCTCCAGATACAGCCTTTTCTTCGGGAAGGAAACCAGCGCGCATTGAAGAGTCTGATGTGCTCCATTGCGCGAGACTCCTGACCCCACAGCATTGCTGCCCTGAGATCCGGGAGCCACTGCCATCCGATACAGATGAGGAAATGGGGGCTCAGGGGGGGGATCAAATGGGAGTGTGAAGAGTAGCCTCCAGAAGGACACAGGGGAACAGTCCTGGTGCTTGCCTCTGGGCAATGGGGCGGAGAATGAGGAGACTCACTTTTCTGTTTGAATGTTTACATCACGCATTACCGAGGCGCATATATTCCGAGGGGCTATAATTATAATGCATGACCGTGTGCTTGCTCAATAAATGAATGCGAAAGTAAATAATCACCTGGGGAGCTCCTTAGACACGTGGGCTCCTGGGCTGCAGCCCCCCCCCCCCCTCCGGGGATGGAAGCGGTAGGTCTGGGGGTGGCAGGGGACCAGGATGCGTTCCCCAGGTGATTCTGTCACAGGTGGCCCTGGGCCACACTTCGGGAACAAAATCACCAGCTGGGGCCTCTTCCCACCAGCCACCAGCCGGGCTCACGTGCAGGGTCTTTTGCATATATTTGCATGATTTCTCTGGTTCCCCCGGAAGCCTCCGTTAGCCCTCACGCTCCTTTCTGCCTGGGCCTAAGGAAAGCTTCTCCCCTTCCACCTCCGCCCCCCCCCCCGCCCCCCCCCCCCCCCCCGGACCGGTCCCCCCCCCCCCCCCCCCCCCCCCCCCCCCCCCACCCCCGTCCTCCAGCCAGATACACCGTTCTCGTGTCCCATGTGCACGTTCTCCCGGGTCCCCAGGGCCTGGCACACACACATCACCTCCCTCAGAAGCCTTCCGCACCTCCCAGCTGAAAGTGCGTTCCCTGTCCTGCCCTCCATCCCCTCTGCTAGACTCCCAAACACGCCTGCCCCCCACCCCCACCCCCCACCCCCCGCTTAGGAGCGTTTCCTGTGCGCAGGGCTGAGCCCAGCCCTACACCCATCCCATGGCATCCAGTCCCTCAGAGACCCCATGACCCATGAGACGGGACCGCAGGAGGCCCATTTTACAGAGGAGGAAACGGAGCCTTCAGGAAATCACGTGACTCGCCAGACAGCGGCGAGCCCTTCCCAACCCACCAGTCAGCCTCCTAAAATGCCCCGGTGCCCGTTTTCTCCCACCTCGTGGTAACGTTATTTGGGTTTTCTTTTGCTTCGTTTGCTTTGTGTCTTCACAATTGCTTTCTGGAAAAAACATGCAGACAATCCAGAAATATTTGAAGCAAGCATTAAATTCTCTGCTTGCCCCGGCGGGGCGGCCCCCCCAACACTCTATAGGCAAAGTTACTGTGAACAGTCTGGGGTCTCCTTCCAACCTCTTGTGCCCTTACATACAGATGTGGTATATGCAAATACACAGGCGTAGCGTTTTTATGGTAAGACACGCATGCAAAAGGTAAACAATTTAAAGAACAATTTAAAGAACAAGCCTGGGTGGCTCAGTCGGTTAAGTGTCTGACTCTTGATTTCGGCTCAGGGCACGATCTCGTGGGTGCGTGAGCTCGAGCCCCCGTGTAGGGCTCTGCACTGACAGCTCAGAGCCTGCTTGAGATTCTCTCTCTCTCCCTCTCTCTCTCTCTCTGCCCCTCTGCAAGGCTAACCTATTTTCCAAGGAGATTGAACCAGTTTTGACTCCTACCCAAAGTGGGTGAGCGTCCTCACTGAGCCATGCCTTTGCCAAATGCGGAACTGGTTGACTTTATAATTTTTGCCAAGCTAGTGGGAGTAAAATTCCAACTCATTGTGGCTTTAATTTATGTTTCCCTGATTACTAATGATACTGGCTGGCTGTCTTGTTTATATCTTCTGTATCCTTAGTGATTCTTTTCTCTTTTTGATAGATCAGTCATCGAAAGTGTTGAGATAAAATCACTAATTGTGAATAGTGGGTTTGCCAAGTTCTCCTTGTTTTGCTTTATGTGTTTGGAGGTTATGTTGCCAGGTGTATGAGTTTAGAACTGTTCGATCTTCTTGGAGTTATATATTCCTTCTTTGTTTCTAATAATGCCTTTGCCTTGGGGCGCCTGGGTGGCTCGGTCAGGTAAGCATCTGACTCTTGATTTCGGCTCAGGTCACGATCTCACAGTTCATGAGATCGAGCCCCGCGTCAGGCTCGGTACTCTCAGCACAGAGAACACAGAGCCTGCTTGGGATTCTTTCTCTTCCTCTCTCTCTGCCCCTCCCTCCCTCCCTCATCCATGAGCCCTCTCTCTCTCTCTCTGCCTCAAAATAAATAAACATTAGAAAATAATTATGCTTTTGCCTTGAAGCCTCATTTGTCTGTTATTAATATAGTGAAAAGTCTTTTGATTTTGATCTTTTTCCAAAGAAGGACAATTTATTTGCCTCCAAACAAACTACTACTAGTTGGCTTAGTGAGAGGTGACCCGATTTCTTAGTTTATAAGTATTTATATTATAGAAACTTTTCAACAACTACAGAAGTACACAGTCGCATGAAGTGAACCTCCTTGTACCCACCGACCTGCTCAGACATATACCAAATCAAAAGATTTTAGCTCTCCCATCCCATATTATTTTGAGGCAAATCCCACATACGTATAAATCAATCCCTAAACATTTGAAGATGTATCTCTCTTTTTAAAAATTTTTTTAAGTTTATTTATTTATTTTGAGAGACAGAGAGAGAGAGAATGTGAGCAGGAGAGGGCCAGAGAGAGAAGGAGAGAGGGAATCCCAAGCAGGCTCCGTGCTATCAGCACGGAGCCCAATGTGGGGCTCGAACCCACCAACGGCGAGATCATGACCTGAGCCGGAAGTCGGACGCTTAACCGACTGAGCCACCCAGGAGCCCCTGAAGATGTATCTCTACAAGAACTTTAAAAAAAAAAAATCCAAACCCCATTACCATCCTATAATGACAATTTCCTAACATTATCAAATGTCATTTTTTTTTCCATTTGTTTAAGTCAGGAATCTTAACAAAACCTGTCAGGGTGTAATTGGTCAATTAAGTCTCCATCTGTAGGTTCCTACTGTATCTCATTTTCTTTGCACTTTGTGGAAGAGATCAGGTCATCTCTCCTTTATATAAAAATATTTTGGGGACGCCTGTGGGTGGCTCAGTGGGTTGAGTGGCTGACTCTTGATTTTGGCACAGGCCATGATCTCACGATGGTTCGTGGGATCGAGCCCCACGTCATTGGGCTGTGTGCTGACAGAGGGGACCCTGGTTGGGATTCTCTCTCTCCCTCTTTCTCTGTCCCTCCCCTGCTCACGCTCTTTCTCTCTCAAAGTAAATAAACTTAATTTCTTTTTTCCTTTTTTCAAGGTTTTTATTTATTTTTGGGGCAGAGAGAGACAGAGCATGAACGGGGGAGGGGCAGAGAGAGAGGGAGACACAGAATCGGAAACAGGCTCCAGGCTCTGAGCCATCAGCCCAGAGCCTGACGCGGGGCTGGAACTCACGGACCGCGCTGAAGTCATACGCTTAACCGACTGCACCACCCAGGCGCCCCAAAATAAACTTAAAAAAATAGCTTGTTTGATGGGATTCCATAGATAATGTTCTTTAGCAATATATATGGGCCATCCTTCCTCTTAGTACACAGAAGTCAATGCTGGGTTTCTGGCTGGGGCACAGAACCCCATAATTACTATTTGGTAAAGTGTCTTATCTCCTTTACTTACTAGGAGGATTCGGTGAGAATTCAGCAAATATTTAGCGAGCCCTTACTTAGTGCCAGGCCCCATACAAGAGTCTGAGAAACATAACGGTGAACAGGCCAGAGGCCTTCCTGGAGCTTAAACTCAGACTTTGGTGGTCCGCCGCATCCCTTGAAAGATTCGTTACAATTCAGGGCTGCCAGGGGCGCCTGGGTGGCGCAGTCGGTTAAGCGTCCGACTTCAGCCAGGTCACGATCTCGCGGTCCGTGAGTTCGAGCCCCGCGTCAGGCTCTGGGCCGATGGCTCGGAGCCTGGAGCCTGTTTCCGATTCTGTGTCTCCCTCTCTCTCTGCCCCTCCCCCGTTCATGCTCTGTCTCTCTCTGTCCCAAAAATAAATAAACGTTGAAAAAACAATTCAGGGCTGCCAAAGGCCTGGGAGCGGGGGCTGGAAATGGGCACTTTTTGTCTACCTAGTCCAGAGCTATCTTGTGGAAATATGTGACCTCAAACAGCACCTGCATTTGTCCTTTTAAATTTTCTACCTATTACATAAAAAAGTAGAAAGAAGGGCGCCTGGCTGGCTCAGTCTGTTGAGCACCCGACTCTTGGTTTCGGCTCAGGTCACGATCTCACGCTTCGTGAGATCAAGCCCCACGGTCGGTCGTGACCTGAGCGGAAGTCGGAAGCTTAACCGAGACACCCAGGTGCCCCCAAGAGCAAAATACAGTTAATACATATACTTAATACATACATTAAAATACTTTAGTTATGTATTGTATTTAACCCGAGGTATCCAAAATATCGTTTTCAACATGTAATCGGTAATAAAAAGTTACTGGAGATATTTCGCTTTTTTTTTTTTTTTTCGAGAAGAATGAGACCCTTTCCAAGACACAAATCAGGCGTGTGTTTTACATTTACAGCCGTCTCAACTCCGATGAGCCACGCGTCGAGTGGTCTTTGCGGGGTCCGGGCTGCGGTTCTGGAAAGCACAGCCCGCGAGTCTGATCCGGACGGCCGGGCGGTGGGGCGGTTGGGGGTGGGGCACAGTGGGGACGACGCTGGGCTGGAGAGTGTCCCTCTGGAAAGCCCTTTGCAAACTCTGGTACCCCACACAAAATACGGGGACAAAGTCACACCTGGGCTCAGATCCTGACTGCGTCCCCTCCGCGCCCCGTGCCGCTCCGAGACCTTGGAAGTTGCCTTCACCTCCGGAGCTTGGATGTGCGCGCCCGGGTGGAACCGGCGGACGAGCCCTGCCCCGCGGCGGTGGAGGAGCACCCGAGACCTCGTGCAGGCGCCCGCTGGGTGTTGGTGGCAGGGCGGCAGGACGGCTGCGGGGAGGTTTGGTGGCGCAGAGACGGCTGAGAGCGGGACTCAAGCCTCGGAGACCCAGCGGACCGGTGGCCGCGGCGCCCGGCGGGGAGGGGGTGCCGGTGCTCCGCCCGGGGCCACGTCGGCTGGGCGCCCGCCGCCTGCAGTCCCCGAGGCCGCCACGGGGCGGCGGTGTGGGACAGGGACCCCGCGAACCGCGCAGGGCCCCCGGGGTGGGGGGTGGGGGGGGAAAAAAAAATACAGGCCCCGCGGGGGGCGAGGTGAGAATTACTCTTAACAGCTTCTCTGGCGCGGACTTCCCTGGGGAGCGATTGTTCTGGTGTCTTCTGCGGCTGGAGGGGAAACAGGCAAAGAGCTGTTCCCTCCCCATCTTTATCCAATTCCACCGACAGCTGCCGTGATGGAAGGGACTCGGGTTGTGACCAGCGGGGGGCCTCGGGCAGGCGGTCCAGCAGCCCGGCCTTTTCGGTCGCCTTAGGAGACGAGACGGGGTTTGCGGTGCCTCCCAGGGCCTGGGGGCTCCCCCGCGGATGATGGCTAGAAAGGGGTTTTGCCACCTGTCTGGTGCTGAGCCAGGGTCACCCGGCGCGCAGGGATTGAAAGGTGAATTTGGAAGGACGAGGATTAAAAATATCAACTGCCCTTAACTAAGGGCTTAAGCCCCTTAACTCTCCCGTAACAGCGCAAGGGTTCGGTGCCACTATTGCCCCCATCTTACAGATGAGAAAGCTGAGCCTCGGGGACATGGTGTGACTTAACCTGAGGTCACACAGCCCAGCAGCGTCTGTCTCCTGACATCCGGCTTCTGTGCTGTGCCTGAGTAGAAGTTGGCTGAGGTTGAAGGGGACGGATCTTTTCCTGCCCCGCCTCCCTCTCCCATCCCTGGTGCCTGGCTTCCTTCCTCCCTCCGGCTTTCTTCTCAGCCTCCCCGCCCCGCTGAGGCTGTCTTTCCCCCATTAAGACAAGCGCCTCTTCCTGTCCACAACTCAGGCCTGGCCAGTCAGGTGCCCATGCCCCTGACGGGCCGTGGTGGGCTCAGGGTTGCAGGTGACTCAAGCCTGGCTGATGAGGCAGGATTCTGGGACTCTGATGGAACTGTTGAGACTCCTTTTTCTGCCGAGGAGCTGAGCAGCCGGGAGCCTGGAGCCCAGGTGGGGGTCGAGGTGGGGCCTGGGAATGTTGTTTGAGCCTCAGCCTTTACCTTCAATGGAGCGGAGCTGACTGACCCCCCCCCCCCCCCAGGATTAAGGAATGGGAGGCAGCCTCCCCCACCTTCCACCTCCTCCTCATCTCCACCCCTCTCCCTGCCCACTCACCAGATGTGAGGCTTAAAGGGCGCAGAGTATGGGCTCTGGAGACAGCCCCCCCCCCCCCCGCGGGCTCTCATTCCAGGCTCTTGTACTCACGAATGTATAACCTTGGCACTTCTCTCTGTGCCTGTTTCTTATCCGGAAAACGGGGGAAAGAGGCAAGTCCCCCGGTGTCTCCAGAGACCAAAAATGTTCTGCCCCATGAGAGCCGACCTCTCTTCCCTAAGGCTCTGCTCAGCCCATGCCGTCCCTCCGCATGCATGTTCTTCCAGAGGGACCCTGGAGTGGTTCAGGGCGCGGACCTAGGCCGTCACCAGGAGGCAGGAGAGGCCAAGGCCACAGCTTGGCAGGAGGGGCAGGGTGTGGGCACGGATGGCAGGGTGTGGGGCGAGGGGCACAGGCTGGCAAGCGGTTGAGGACGACAGCTGCCGAGGGGGCCGGCAGCCTGATGCCACAGTCATTACCTCCCTCCACACTCCCAGCAGCCCTGGGCAGTAGGAGCTGGGGCTTCCCCTACTTCACAGAACAGGCCCAGGTTCAGAGACACCAAGCCACTCACCCAAGGTCACACAGCAGCAGTGGCAGAGCCGGGAATTCGGCCTGGGTCTGGGTGGCGCCGGAGACTGCGCTCCTAACCACAGCTGTGCGCGTGAGCATGACCGCGATAAGCAGAAGGCTCAGCCCTTTCCTGAGCACCTACTACGTGGGGGGCCCTTTGCACACGTTAGTTCTGGGAGCCCAGGCCCCATCCCGGCGGGAAGCCACCATCATCCCCTTTCCACAGACGGGCCTGAGGCCAAGAAGGGTCAGGCCTGGGGTGTTCCTGCCTCTATCCAAGTTACGACACAACCACGGTCACGTCCTTTCCCCTTCTGGGCCCCTGTGTCCCTATCTGTAATTCAAGGAGATGAGGCCCGGTCCCAGCGGGCCTGGCCAGCTCTGGTGCTCTGAGACGTGTCGCCGGGAGACTGACAGAGGGCTGGGGGCGGGGAGGGGGCCGGGGCGACTGAGGGAGCGTTTGGAGCCTGCCTTCCCTGCCCTGCCTCCAGCAAACCCATTCTCCAGGTCTTCAACCGAGGCCTACCCATCCCCAAGGGCAGAGAGGGAATGCTCCTTTGCTTAGCCCAGAACCTGCCTGACACTGTGCCACTCTAGTCTGTCTGTATGTCCTCGTCCCCATGAAAGGGCCGCTGTTACTGTGTCGTTCTTACCGGTAAAGCCCCGAGAGGGAAGACAGATCCCACAGGACGACTCAGAAAGGGAAGGACGTGACTGCGGCGCTCAGGGAGGCTGTGGGCTCCAGAACCCTGCCCTTTCTGCTGCCTCCTTCCTGAAGCAACAAAGTCAGCCCCAGGCATTCCTTAGTCGAAGACTGGTTTCTAGCCACCACCCCCCCAACCGCGCCCCCCTACCTCCCCAGCCTGGGGTCTTGGCTGTGCCTGGGGCGGGGAGGCCATTTGTGGCCTCCTCCTCACCCACCCCTTCCCTGCAGGGTCTGGGCCCTAAATAGCCTCGTCCATCCTCGCGGTAGGTTTCCACCTTTGCTGCTCGCCGTGCTCAATTGCCCGTGTCCTCCCTCCCTTCACCTGTCATGGCGAAGACGGGAGCCATCCCACCCCTTCCATTCCCCCCACCCCCACCCCGTCACCCCCACCGCCCCCTGCCGAGGCTCCTCTGGCAACATCTCAGTCCGGACCCCCTCGGGGCTGCCGCTCCGCCTGCCCTGGACAGCCAGCTTCTGTCCCTGCCCACTCCCCGCTCCAGCCCACTCAGCCCGAGCGCGGCTTCCTGAGTGCCTCCCCCATCACTCACTCCCCTGCTCCAAGACCGTCCAGGGCTCCCACGGCCTGCAGGGAAAGGCCCAGATCTTCACCTCCTCGCCTGGCAACTGTCTTCTCCCACACGCACCCCCTTCCAGCCCCGCTCTCCTGTCAGCCAGCCTCTGCTGTGGCTCAGGGGCTGAGAGCCCGTCACCAGTAGGCCCGGGGAAAGCGCCATGTTGCTGTGAGACCTTGGGGAAGGGGGGCACGGCCTCTCAGAACCTCCGCCTGTGCAGTGAGGATCCGAACAGGGTCCCTCCTCAGAGGGCTGACGGGAATGTCAAATGAGAAATCAAAGGTTAAGGCTTTGTAGGGGCGCCTGGGTGGCTTAGCTGGGTAAGTGTCCGACTTCAGCTCGGGTCATGATCTCCCAGTTCGTGAGTTCAAGACCCGCAGCGAGCTCTGGGCTGACAGCTCAGAGCCCGGAGCCTGCTTCTGAGTCTGTGTCTCCCTCTCTCTCAGTTCCTCCCCCCTGCTTGCACTGTCTCTCTCTTTCTCTCAAAAATAAAGATGAAAAAAAAAATTTTTTTTTTTTTTTTTAAAAAGCTTTGTAATCTATAAGGTGCAGACATTTCATTGTTGCAGTTGTCCGGTGAAGGACTGGGGAGATTTACCTCGCACTGTAACCAGAGGCCCCGCGGGATGCGTGGGACAGGGTGGGGCTGCCCCACAGGGCCTCGAACACAGGGCTGGGAGGCCACATCCACATCCCCAACCCAACCCACCTCTTCTCTCGGCCTCTGCACCTCCTCCTCGGACTCCACTCCGGGCAGCTCTTCTCTTCCATGAAGTTTCCCTCTGCCTCCCTCTGGCCGGCTCTCTCTCCCTGTCTGTCCTGCGGGCCTCTGTCTCTGCCACTGTCTCTCGTCTCCCCGTCTCTGGCTCTCTCACTGTCTCTCGGTCTCTTTGTGTCTTTGTGTTCTCTCGCCCTCCCCCACCTCTGTCGCAGCCGCTCTGAGGTCCCTGTCACCTTCTCTCATATCGGTGTGTAATATCCCCTTCATCCCTCACAGCATGGGCACCGCCCCTGGAACCCTCCGTCACCTCTGTGGACTCACCCTGAGCCCCTGTTGACAGGGAGGCCCCGGAGGAGGGGAGGCCAGAGGGGGGGCTCAGACAGGCCTCAAAAAGTCCTGGCGCTGAAAAGGGAAAACGGTGAGCTGAGCCTCTGCTCTGCTTGGCACGGAAGGTTCCGGAAGCATGAGGGACACGTGCTGGCCTCTGGGCCCTCATTCCAAGTGGCCACTTCCAGTGCAGGTGATCCTAGGGGCAGGTCGGGGGTCAGGAGCCCGGTCCCGGATTGGGCTCTGCACCTGCCCCTCTGTGTGATGTCTCCCTGAGCCCGTCTATACCCCGTCCCTGAGGTACCCAGGGGTCCCCTCCTGGCCTCCCTCCCACTGTGAGCACGGTGAGTGCTGGCAATGGCTTCTGTCCGGTGGGGGCTCCGGCCCACCTGCCCCACTGCTCTGGCACTTGTCACGGCAGTGGACAGTTACAGAGGCGGAGACCAGGGAATCCTGCTCACTGTCCTAAGCGTAAGCGAGGAGGGGCAGCGACTGCCCATGGTGCCACCTGGAGTAGGCAGCAGGACCCAGGCCAGAGGCCTCAGGGCTGCCAGCCCAGCCCCAAAGTCCGGGGTTGGGGGTCTGGGGGCCCAGGCCCCAGCTACATCTGTGCTTGTTTGGCTCAGTGCTGAACCCCTGCCCCTAGACCAGGGGCCTTACTTGCTCATAGTAGGTGCTCAACAAGTATTTGTTGAATGAATGAATGAATGAATGACACAGAAGCCCTTGGGAATCTGTAAGAGTGATGCTGATGTTTGAGCTGACAGTCAGGGTGCAGGCAAATGCCTCTGCTTGGGGAGTGCCCGCTGCGGCTGGCGTAGGGACTTTCACATCAGACGTGAGTCAGTCAGTGGATGGAGTTAGAAGTGGATCCTGGAGGTCATTAGGTCCAACCCCCTAACTTCAAAGATGGAGAAAATAAGGTCCAGCGAAGGGAAGAGAGCACCCAGGATCACACAGGAAGTCAGAATCCCAGTTCTTGCTCTAGCCTCCCACGCCTCATATACTGAGAGCTAACTGATCTATCTGGTTTCCCTTTTTGCATGGCTGCCAGGAAGCTCAGGGGTCAGTTTTCAAACTGTCTGTGTCTCCTAAAGCAAGCCCATCAAAATGTTTTCTGGAAGGCAACTCACATTCACTCGGGCCCCCTAATGTGCCCAACATCACACCGTGCCTGGTCCCACGTGAGATCTCATTTGGTCCACACGAGCATGTGAGAGAGGTATGAATGGTGCTTTTTCACAGATGAGGACACAGGTCCGGAGACATAACTGACCCAAAGTCCCATAGCTGGTAGGTGGTAGAGGGGAGAATTCAAGCCCGAGGCCCTCTGGCTCTCACACCCACAGCCTCTCTTCTGGGCAAATACACACAAGGGTGCCACTCTCTGCTCTCAGCTCCCGCCCCGGGGCCACTTCTGTGCCCTCCCCTGACTGCCCCGTCTCAACACACGGCCCCCAGAGAAGCTGTGGAAGGGGAGCTTGGCTTTAAACCTTCTCCCCTTCGCCATCCTTACTTAGAACTCAGGTTTGGGGCGCCTGGGTGGCGCAGTCGGTTAAGCGTCCGACTTCAGCCAGGTCACGATCTCGCGGTCCGTGAGTTCGAGCCCCGCGTCAGGCTCTGGGCTGATGGCCTGGAGCCTGTTTCCGATTCTGTGTCTCCCTCTCTCTCTGCCCCTCCCCCGTTCATGCTCTGTCTCTCTCTGTCCCAAAAATAAATAAACGTTGAAAAAAAAATTAAAAAAAAAAAAAAAAAGAACTCAGGTTTGTACTGTCCTTGTGGAAAGGTTGAGACGCTGGGGTTGCACTTTGACACAATCTGGCCAATGTAGCCCAGAATTCTGTTAATCCTCAGCCTGAGCAAACAACCACATGAAGGCAAACAAGAAACGACAACATAACAAAAAGCTGTACAAAGGTGTTGGTCGGAGCTTTTCTCGTGGAGAAAAGCTGGCGTTCACGGTGATCCCGCAGGGGCGGGTTCGCTCAGCAGAGCTCATCTGAAGGCTGGCTTCACGGGAGGGACCTGAGCTCGGTTTAATCCCCGTAGTCTCTGTCTTAAAAGTCTTAATTTTCTCCTTGAACTTGTGCTTCGTAAGTGAAGTCCGAAGAGACACCGTGGCAGGCACGTGAGCAAAGAAGGCAAGTAATCTAAAGACAGAAAAAAGCTTTACGTTTTGGGTGTGCCCTTAGTGGCGGTTTCCCCAACTTTTGAACAAGGGACACGTATTTTCACGGTGCAGGGGACCCCGCAGTTGTGTAGCCGGTTCTGTGTGTCGTCGTGGCAAGGGCCCTGGGCCGGGATCCAGGACAGCGGGGTTCAGGGCTACTCCCCTCTAGGCCTCAGTTTCCCCACCTATAGGCGAGGGGCTGTTCCGCTTAGCTCTAAGATTCTATGAACAGTATGCAGTCGTTCAAAATCGGAAATACGTCGGGGCGTCTGGGTGGCTCAGTCGGTTGAGCGGCCGACTTCGGCTCAGGTCACACAGTCCGTGAGTTCGAGCCCCGCATCGGGCTCCGTGCTGACAGCTCGGAGCCTGGAGCCTGTTTCGGATTCTGTGTCTCCCTCTCTCTGACCCTCCCCCGTTCATGCTCTGTCTCTGTCTCAAAAATAAATAAACGTTAAAAAAAAAAAAATTCAAAATTGGAAATACGTCCACTCCATCGATACCGAGAAAAGGCACTACCCATGACAAACTACGGTGAGAAAAGCCTGATCCAGGAAGAAGGGGCCCCAGATCGCGCCCGCGGCGGCCGGTGACCTAACGAAGGGCCAGCAAAGATAAGGAGGGGCTTTGACCAGGTGAGACAGCTGAGTTGAGTTCACAAGGAGTAAGTTTTTCAGAAGCTGGCGGGAAGAGGCAAAAATGGATTTACAGGAATTATGCCTGAAAGGTGGGATTTGAGGCAAGATGAGGGGGTGTTTTTCAGCTCCATCAGACCACACCCTCTCTCGCGCCCCCCCCCCCCTGCTTCTCTTCCTCTCCTTCTCCCACCTGCTATCCGTTTCTCCATTCCTTCCCTCCCAGCCGCCCACCACTGCCCCTGCTGTGACTGAAGGGGGAGGGCAGGGCAGGGGAGGTGAAGGCCTGGAAGATGGGGTGCAGCGAGGAGGGGCTTAGCGGCCGCCCCCCCCTTCAGCCAGCCCGTTTCTGTGACTCCAGGCTTCATGAGCTTCATGATACCTGAGGTTCCTCCACCCCAGAGACAGCGACCCCCCCATTTCAGTGCTGCTCCTGGAGGAGCCCCGAGTGAAGTGAGACAGATCAGAGGAGCTGCCTGCCAGCAGCAGGTGGGAGGGCTGTGAGAGGGGAGCAGGTGGGAGAGGGAAGGTGAGTCAGCACCGAGCCGAGCCGAGCAAGCAGGGGTTTGCAAGCAGCCCAGCCCGAGTGGCCTGGGAGCCTCCCTGCAGCTCTGTGGCCCTGCCCCCTGCCCGCGGGCACGGCACTCCTCTTTGACACCCCAGACAGGCCTTGCTTTTCCAACCCTGTGTCCTCTAGATCGATCGTGCCCTTATGTTAACCTCTAAGATATGTTCTGGGGGCTCAGAGTGCCTGAGTCTGAGGTCCTCCTTAGGGACCGCTGGTTACCCAGGCACCAAAGCATACTGGGAGTGAGGTCGGCAGGAGAGGATGAGACTGGTGAGGCCCACCCAGGAGCCTGCAGGGGAGAACGGAGGGACATCTCTGATGAGCTGGGTGGGAGGTGAGGACCCCGGGGTGCTCCCGCCTGGCACCAAGGGGCCCTCTGAGAGCGTCGGGCAACTGGGAAGCTGCCCTTTTGTCTTGCTGAGTGGCCCCCCGTAGGCCCCCCCCCCCCGCCCACCCCAGGCCCCCAAAGGCCACAAGTGCACTCTGGGAAATCTGGACGGGGCAGCCCGTCCCCCTCACTCAGTGCCTGGCGGGGAGAGGGGAAGCGAGAGGGACACAGGCCTCTTGGCCTCTGACGGTCCTCACCTGGGTTCAGGCCAGCGCCTTAAGTTCCTCGGCCTCCATTTCCTCACGTGTAAAGTGAGACCACAAGCCTTACCTCCCCGCCTCTTGATATTTGGTAAGGATTCAGCGGACGAAGGAATGTGAAGGGTGTCATGTTAACGGGAGGCATTAGGACCAGTGATTTGTTGAGGGGCTTGGATCCCGGGTTGGCTTGTTAAGCTGTTCAAGCACGTGGGGTGCACAGCGTTTTACCCAAATGGCACCCATGTTGCCAGCGCTGGTGGGAGGCGATCGTTCACGAAGGAGCTCATCGCACTTCGCGGTAGGTGACCTTGCCTGCTGGTTCCTTGTGTTTCCGGAGGTGGGGGCACCCTTACCCAGAAGATTCCTGGGAACAGGGAGGGTCCCTCTGCCTCCTTATACTCCGTGGGTATACAGTTGGCATGTAGCTTAGAGACAGGGCTGGAAGGAGCGCTCAAACTGAAAGGTTCTGTGATAGACTACCAAGTACGGCCACAGTCCCACCCTTGGCCGTGCGACGTCACCGCGCTCCCGAAAGCTGGAGCCCGATTTCCCATCCTTCGGCTCTGGGTTGGCCTCATGACCCGACTGGCCGATAGAAATGGGGTAGAAGTGTTATCCAAGTTCAAGGCTAGGCCCCAGAGACCTGGTAGCTTCTGCCTTCACCGTCTTAGGTTGCTGTCCTGAGAGGCCATGAAGGAATCTGGAGGAAGAGAGGCCCCAGCTAACAGCCAGACCAACCACCTGACGTGGGGGGACAGCCCGCTTGGGCCTGGCCGCCTAGGTGGCGCTCCAGCTGAGCCCTGCTGCTGGAGGGAGCCCAGAGAAACCAGACAAGGCAGCACCCAGCCCACCCGCAGAACCTCGAGAAAGAATAAAGCACCGTCGTCTAGGTTTGAGGGGTGGCTCGCTGTAGAGCTCAGGCTCACTGAAGCCCGGAGAAGGGAAGGAACTTACCCAAGGTCCCACCCACAGTGAGACAGAGACTGAGTCGGACTAAGACCGGGTTTCCCAGCTGCCCCCTAGAGCCCTTCCCACCAGGGTCCCGAGGCCAAAGTCACCAGCCCAGCCTGGGGTGTGTGCGTGTGTGCGCTGTGTAGATGCAGGCTCTTCCCCGAGCTGCAAAGGGTTAGCTGACATCCACACGGGGCTTTCCTGCCCGTCATCTCCTGGGAGGGAGCGATGGTTCGTCCCATGCTGCAGATGATGAAACCGAGGCCAAGAGCATCCGGGTAACTGGCTAGCCGCCACACAGCTAGGAGGCAGCGAAGCTCTGACCCAAGCCCGGGTCCCCTGAAGCCCTCTCGGGATCTTTCCCATTGGCTCCCAGGAAGGAGAATGGCAGGTGATACAGTTCCCTCCAGGGGTCAGTGTCTCAGAAAGGGACACACGTACCACACACAGACACACTCCCATCATTTCCGTCTCTCTTTCTCTAACTCTTCTTCCCAGCTTTCCGTCTCCAGCCAGCCTACCCCTAGTGGACCATATACTTTATTAAAAATATATAGTTACAAACTCCATTGTCAACCTGGGCCGGACCCCGGGGACCTGGAGGGACCACGGGGGTGGGGGTGGGGACGGTCCTCATCCTGCCCCTTGGGGTCCCACCTCTGCGCCCAAACCCAACACCATCCAGGGGCCAAGATGGCTGGCTTTGGGGACCAGCCAGCTAGCGGGGCAGGGGGAAGGGGCTAGGCTTGACGGGCAGGGAGGGGTGGGAGAGGGGTTCACCGAGAGGGACCGCACCTCCTTGTCCTGCAGGTACAAATGGCAGAAGGTGGATTCGGTGCCTCCAACTCTGCATTTATAGGTATTTACAAAAGAAAGGCAAGAACAGGTCACAGTCATGCAAAAGAAACGCACCCCCGCCCTCCCTCCCCCCTGCACTAACCCCTGCCCACCCCAGAACCCCATGATGCCCACCCCCCAGCAGTCCAGCCGCCCTCCCCAAGGTTCTGAGAGCAAAGGGGGCACGTCCTTGAAGTGTCAGTGGGAAAAGGGTGGTGGGTCTGGGGTCCCCGAGACGCCAGCAGGTCGGCTGACAGGGCAGAGGGTGTCCTGGGCCCTTCCCAGGCCTGGGCTCTGGAGTCAATAGGGAGGGGTCCCCCAGTCTTTGAAGCCCCCGCCTCCCTCCAGAAGGTCCACGGAGCCAGGGTCGGCTCTGTCCTGAGCGTGGAGGGGCGTGTCCTGGCGTCCCACCCCTCCCCCCCGGGGGGGCGGGGCAGAGGCTCCTGTGGGAAGTGACGAGGGCGGGGCCTGGAGGTCAGATGGCGGACTCCCTGCGGTAGGAGATGTTGTCCAGCGGGAGGGTGGCTTGCATGCGTTCCAGATCCAGGTGGCTGCCAAACTCCAGCATTCGGATGATGCCCGCCTCCTCCTTGGAGCCCGCCTCCAGGCCCAGGCCTGCGGCCACGGCCGCGGCGGCCGCGGCCTCCTCCTCCATCACCTCCTCCTCCTGGCTCATGAGGGCCAGCTCGTTCTCGTAGCAGAAGGCACTGGGCGGGGGCGGCGGGGCAGGCAGCACGGTGATCTTGCTCTCCTGCAGCTCCCGGGCCGAGCAGCAGGGCGTGCCGGCCACCTCGTAGGTCTTGTGGAAGCGCGAGTAGTCCACCTTGTAGTGGCTCTTCTCCTCGAAGACCACGGGCTCGAAGCGGTGGCCCCACAGGATCTCGCTGGCCAGGTAGGAGCTGCGGGCCTGGGTGGTCATGGCGGTGGCCTCCACCATGCCCTCGAGGATGACCACGATCTCAAAGTCCTCCGACTCCAGCTCCTCCTTGCCCATGCCGTAGAGCGGGCTGTCCTCGTCGATCTCGTGGACGATGATGATGGGCGACACCAGGAAGATGCGGTCCAGGCCGATGTCGTAGCCCACGTTGAGGTCCCGCTGGTCCAGCGGCAGGTACTCGCCCTCCTGGGTCATGTAGGGCTTGATGAGCTGGGCCCGCACGTGGGCCTCCACGATGTGGCTCTTGCGCAGGTTGCCCACGCGCCACATCAGGCACAGCTTGCCGTCGCGCACCGAGATGACCGCGTGGTGGCTGAACAGCAGCGTCTGCGCCCGCTTCTTGGGCCGGGCCATCTTGGCCATGATGGTGCCGATCATGAAGGAGTCGATGACGCAGCCCACGATGGACTGGACCACCACGGCGATGACCGCCAGCGGGCACTCCTCCGTCACGCACCGGAACCCGTAGCCGATGGTCGTCTGCGTCTCCACCGAGAACAGGAAGGCGCCCAGGAAGCCGTTCACGTGCATGATGCAGGGCTTGGGGGCCGCCGGGGCCGCCGCGCCACCGCCCGGCGG
>NW_024412413.1:10046553-10068428 GCF_014898765.1 Herpailurus yagouaroundi | reverse complement strand
GGAAGAAGGCGATACACCAGAAGAGGAGGCCGAAGAAGAGCCAGGAGACGAGGAAGGCCGCGGAGAAGATCATGAGCATGTAGCGCCAGCGCGTGTCCACGCACGTGGTGAAGATGTCCGCCATGTAGCGCTGCGACTTGTTGCTCAGGTTGGCGAAGTAGACGTTGCATTGGCCGTTCTTCTTGACGAAGCGGTTGCGGCGTTTCCGCCGGGGCACGTGGGCCTGCCCGTTGCGGCTGTGCCCGTGCATGTCCTGAAGCCGGCGTGGTCACCTGGGAAGACGCAGGGCCTGGGGAGGAGAAGCCCGAGACGCGTGAGACGCTGGTGGCCCGGGACCTCCCCCTCCCCCTCCCCTGTCCCCGCCCCCCGCCCCCCCCCCCCCCCAGAGATGCTCACAAGGGAAGGGGCCTGGCCCAGGGCTCAGGGCCCAGGCCCCCCTCTCCCTGCGCCGCAGAATGTGGCACATCAGGCTCTTCTGCAGACAGGCAGGGAGTTTCGGGACCAGCGCCAGTGCCTCCAGGGACCAGAAGCTGAGGCCACCAGGACAGCCCCTCACGCTGCCCCCTCCAACCCTCTTTGGCCCCCACCCCGGCCGGGGAGCTTCCTCATGCCGTCTGTCCCACGCGCCCTGAGCAGAGGGAGCTGTGAATGCGCTGGCCCACCCCCCCGCTCATCTCCCTGGGTCCAGCCTCTGCCCTCTTGGGTCTCTCTCTGGGGCTGGACATCCTCCCACGCGGTCCAGTACAGCAGCCAAAGGCCACCTGGGGCTTTTGACATTTACTTAAATACAGTTGTAAGTTCAGTTGCCCGCATTTCAAGTGCTCGGCGGCCGCTTGCGGCCACTGGCTGCCATTCGCAGACAGAGTGGACAGAGAACGTTTCTACAAGTCACAGGTGGGGGGAACAGGGCTCAGAGAGGGGACGTGACCCACCCGAGGCCACACAGCTGATGCGTAAATCCAAACTCAGGTGTGTCTAACCTTCAGTTCCCCGGGTGCCGTCAGCGTCTTGGAGTTCACGGTTGTGGAGACCCAGAGGCAGGGAGGCAGGCACACCCACTGCCTCGCCGTGACACCTCAGATAACTCGTGTCCCGTCTCTGAGCCTCGGTCGCCTCACCCGCGAAATGGGTATCCGAACCCTACGTCACAGGACCGAAGGAGAGAGTAGGTGCTCAGTTAAAACGGGTCACCCTGCTGTCCTCCTTCCCGCTTCTCCAGAGCGGGAGGAAGCCGGCGAGAGGCAGGAGTCACCTGTCAGCGTCCTCGGCTGTTTTAGTGGAGGCGGACGGCCCTTACCCCACCGGGTGGCAGGCGCACCAGCCGGGCGCACGGAGGGCAGACCCTCCCCTCACCCCTCCCTTCCACTGGGGCCCCGGCAGAGACAGGGTGCTGTGGGGGTGGGGAGGGCAGCCGCTGGCAGGGCTGGGCCTGGGCCCGGGCTCCCGGTAACGTTTTGGCCCAGAATTATATAAGGCTGGAAGTTTCTATTTTCTGTTCTATTCTTCTTCCTGATCTAATTGTGCATCTGTGGCAATGTTTATACACTTCCCCGTTCAGGACAACTCGGTTGCCGCAGCAACCAGTGCGCGCCAACGCTATAATTTAGAGATCAACAGCCTGGTGCCTGCCTGCGCCTCTTCCCGGGAGAAACTCCCTCCCTCGGCCAGGCCTGGGGAGAGCGAGCCCTGCCCCCCACCTCCCCCGCGATCACCCCCCACTCTGGGTTCTTCTTCCTTCCCCACCTCAAAGGCGCTCCCTGGGTCCCACAGTCATGCACTGAAGCCCTTCATCCACCGCATAACACGGGCAAGTTACTTGGCTGCTGTGAGCCTCAGTTTCTTCTTCTGGAAAATGGGACCGGTGAGACCCATCAGTCCAAAGACCTAACAGACAATGTGGGTGTGCAGTGCCGGCCCTTAAGAGGTCATAACTTTAGCCGGGAGTCCCGGACCCTCTCTGTCGCCTCCCCCGGAGCCCTGACAGCCAGGGCTCCCGGTGGTCAGGGCCAGGAGCGCCTTCCAGTTTTTAGGGAGGTCTTCCTTCACTAAACATCTCCCTCTGCTCTGCCCCCACTGTCTTGAATGCCTCCATTAGCACCACAGAAGGAACCAGAACCAAAAGGAACGGGCGGTCACTGATTTCAAGGCCCTCGTTATTTTCTATCTGAGGCCCGGATTTGCTAAGGGTGCCAGAGTGAGGCGGGGTGGGCCAGCCCTGACCCGGGGCTCCTCACTCCCGCTCCAGAGCGCCTGGAAGGTTAAGGTGCCCCTGGAAAGAAGGGCGTCCTCCCTGGAGTACTTGGAGTGCGGTTTGGGGCCACAGAAGAGGGGGAACCTGCTTGGCCCCAGCATGCCCTGGACCCACCGGCCGCATGCCTCAGGGAGAGGGGCAGAGGGGACAAAGTGTGGTGACCTGGCCTTTGACCGATGACACCAAGGCCCAGACAGGGTGAAGGGCCTACCCAAGGCCAAGCCCAAACCCAGGGTGCTGGGGACCCCTGGCTCTCTGCCCAAGGGGACTTGTGCTGTAGGAGAAGGCTCTTTATGGGGCTTTCACTCTCTAGGAGGGCCCTGGGGGTGAGGGTGAGGGACAAGATCTCTGCGTGCTCTCGGCTCTCGGTCCTCCCTCACCAGCACTGCCCACTATTCCCCCCCTTTCCTGAGCGGAAGTGGCAGGAATCAGCCCAGCCCCATGCCCCGGGGTCAGCCCCGAGGCTCCGCATGTCCCCACCTGACACTCCCCCACCCCCAACTTCAACCCTCAGCCCCAGCCCCTACCTTTCCATCACCCCATCTCCGCCAGCCTCACACCTCAGCCCGGTGGGGGCTCAGCCTGTCCCCCACCCCTGCGGTGATCCAGACCCTGCGCCCATCACTCCGCTTGCTCCGCTCAGCCACGCTCGGGAACGTCCACTCGGGGCTGTTGGGAAAGCTACCCCCAGACCCGTCCACCCTCCGCCACGGAGGAGCCTGCCCCCCTGAAGACGCTCGGTTGGTGCGGGCCCTGTCTGCGGTGACCCGCTCAAAGATGCGAACACTCCCGGCACCGCTAACTCCTCGGCAGGAGTGACAGGCTCACCTGTCAACGTGTGGGCTGCCCCCGCACGACGCCCGACCAAAACGTGCGAAGTACCAGCCTGGCATGGTGCTTTCGGGTGACGACCACCCACCCGGAGCCGGCCAGGTTTTCTTTCCCTTGTCTGTCACACAGGGCTTCCTGGCGAAGGCCCAGGGGCCCACGGGGAAAGCGCGAAAGAGAAAGGGCACAGATCGTCGAAGAGGAGCGAGAGGCATCGACAGTTGGGCACCCTCCTCTGAATACACGTTTTATCAGAGCGCACGCCCTGGTTGTGCAGGTGCCTGGATCGTGTCTCCAATTAAACCGTACTTTTCTGGAAGGCAGGGAGCTGGTCTAATTCTCTTGCAACAAGGATGCCACGAAACGAACACACGTGGAAGAACACGGTCTCAACACATTTTCTACGGCGGAGGCTCTGGGAGGCCGGGCCCCTCTCCCTGCCGTGGAGGGTGACCTTGGACAAGTCCTTCCCCTTCCTGGCCAGCTTCGCCTGCTGGTCACTGTCCTTTATTCTGAGTGCATCCTGGGACCCCTTTCATGGTAAACTTTCTTTCTTTGGAAGATGCTGGCTGCCTTTAAAAACTTAACGTCCCAGGGCGCCTGGGGGGCTCAGTCGGTTGAGCGTCCGATTTCGGCTCAGGTCATGATCTCACAGTTTGTGCGTTGGAGCCCCGCATCGGGCTCTGGGCTGACAGCTCAGAGCCTGGAGCCTGTTTCAGATTCTGTGTCTCCTTCTCTCTCTGCCCCTGCTCTACTCACTCTCTCTCTCTCTCAAAAGTAAATATTTTTTTTAATGTTTATTTATTTTTGAAGGAGAGAGAGACAGAGTGTGAGTGGCGAAGGGGCAGAGAGGGAGAGAGAGAGAGAGAGAAAGAATCCAAAGCAGGCTCCAGACTCCGAGCTGTCCGCACAGAGCCCGACGCGGGGCTTGAACCCACAAACCATGAGATCATGACCCGAGCCGAAGTCGGACGCTCAACCGACTGAGCCACCCAGGCGCCCCTCAAAAGTAAATATTTTTAAAAACTTAGCGTCCCTTCTTGGCAAAATGAAGGATTGGCAATGTTGTATCCGTTACCAAAAAAACGTTTTTCCATTCAATTTGATTGTGCTGCAAACATCCAAAATCGGGAGCCCCTAGACCAGACCTCACTGGACAATTAGAGAAACTGAGGCCAAGAGCAGGGCTGTGGCACAGTGAGGCCCAGAGCTGTCGGCTCACTGGAGCTATTGCTAGCCTGCTCCTTCCGGAAGAGGGCGGGGCACCCTGCCTGCCAGGGGTCCAGAGGACCCCACGCCCGTCACTCTGTTTTCCCTCTGATTTTATGACACCACATGCCCCCCCTTCTGGCCCACAACTCCCTTTGCAAAAGAAAAGCTGCTAGGGGGCCCTGGGTGGTTCACAGCGGGTTAAGCGTCCGGCTCTGGGTGTCGGCTCAGGTCGGGATGGCACGGCTCGTGGGTTCGAGCCCCGTGTTGGACTCTGTGTTGACAGAGTGGAGCCTGCTCCGGATTCTCTCTCTCTCCCTCTCTCTCTGCCCCTTCCTCATCCGCTCCCTCTCTAAATAAATAGATAGACTTTAACAAGAAAGAAAGAAAAGCTGCTAAAGTGACAGCGGGCCAGGTGGATTCCCGCAACCCCGGCAGGCTACGAGGGCAAATCTCCCTGTGTGCACCCACCCCACTCACGGGAGAGTTACTGAGGGCTGCGGGTACATCTCACCCCACCCTCGAGCCCTCAGCAGCGGCCTCTCCAGAGACCTGAGGCAGGCAGGCTCTCGTAGGGGGCAGACGGCCTAGGGACAGCCTGGCCTGCAGGGCCTTTATGCATCTAATTGTTATTGGATGGGTCAAGAGGGGAGATGCCCGAGGTTCTACTGCTCAGCCCTGGGGCCCAGCTGACACCATCTCCTTCTTTGTGGCTGCTTCCAGGCAAGGAACCCTCTGGAAGTGTCAGCTCCCTGCCAGGCACTGCCTGGTCTATCTCCCCGAAGCGTCACTGCAACCCTGTGTTTATTTAGCAAGTATTTATTAAGCACCTATCACAGCAACAAGCAGGGTTATTATTTCTCTTCCGAGCTGAAGAATCACAGGCTGGGGGTGGGGGGAGTGGGGACGAGGACCGGGGTCACAGCAGAAGTGGCAAAGCTGGGATTCTGACTCAGGTCCGGCTGGTTCCAGGTCCCCGGCTCACCCCGGTCCCCAGTCTGGCTTCCGGCTCCCCTCACTTTCCACAACACCCTGCGCGACCAACACGGATCCCTTGTGTCTCTTCCCAGCACCCCTCCCCCCCGCCCCCCGGGCCTGGGGCCGCGGCCCGGACCCCCCAGGCCCCAGTCTCAATCTTCCCTGACTGTCCCACCAGCGGCAGCCCTGCTTTCTCAGAGCCCCTTGGCCCTCACCGCCTGTCTGCACCACCCGGCTCCTTTTCGACTTCAGAAAAATAACGTGTTGGCTAAGCCCTCGCGTTTGGGTGGTAAAACCTGGCTGTCAGTCTCAGCTCTGTCACCTCCCAGCATGTCCCCTTCGGACCTCAGTGTCCTCACCTGCAAAGCGGAGAGGATGCCGATAGTACCTACCTCACCCGGCCCTTTGTTGAGACCAATGTGATATAACTACTGGGAACAGAAATGCCGGGCCGGCAAAATGCGAAGAATATGCAGGTGACAATGGTGGCGGTGCTGCTGACCAAGATGACGGTGATGACGAGACAGGGAGTCGGGAAACCCAGCTTCAAGCCCTGGCTTCACCACTAAGCTGCTCCGGCCAGGCGCTCCTTCCCTCCACCTGCAGAATGGGGGACCGTGTTTGCTCCCTGGCAGGACAGTGGGAGGGAAACAAGGCGCCCAGCACGGAGTCCGAAAGAAGGCGGGGGATCTGGTGGGTGCTCCCGAGTCTCTTCAGCCCCGTTCACCCCTGAACCCCTCTGGGGTTTGGACAGGGAGGCTGACTCTTTTCTTCTACCAGAGGGAGCAGACACAGGGCATTAGAGACGAGGTGGGGCCGAGGGGTTCCTGACTCAAGTGCACCCAGGACGGGTTCTAGAGGGTGGGAGGATTTCCCTGGGGGCCGTGGAAGGAATGAACGCCCTTGTGCCCCTTTCCCAGCCCCGCGAGGAGCACGGGGTCTGCCCCTTCTCCCGCTCTGACTGAGGCTTCTCCGGCCTGGCCGGCCCGGTTGGGGGGGAGGGTTCATTCAGCTCTGACCTGCTGCTCAGGCCCCAGGAGGTCTGACCACGTCCTCGTCCTCGTCATGAGTCTCAAGAGCCCTCATCGTCCCCCTGCCATGGCTTCAGCTCTGGACTCTCTGCACCAGTTTCCGCCTGCGTGACCTTGGGCAAATTACTTAGCCTCTCTGGTCCCTGCCCTCCGCATCCCTGGGTAGGGCTAACAATAGTCCTTACCTCATAAAACTGTAATGAGGAACAAATGGGATCGTGCCCTTCACGTGCCCCGCGCGGAGTAAATGATTGCTAAGTGGGTACAAATCACTCCCCGGGGCTGCCCAGTCCTTCCCTTGACCTCCTCCCCTGCATTTCAGCCGCAGCTTCCCAGAGCCGGCCCTGCACCCATCACACGGCCCCGCCCGGTTCGTTTTCCGACACCGGCACAGGGAGGAGCTGAGTAAGGGCCGTGGCCTCGGACTCTCCCCAGGCTGACCCGGAAGTGGGACGGGTCCCGCCTCGCTCCAGCAGACTCCTTGACCTCTCTCTGGGCCTTGGTGTCCTCATTGGCAAAGGAGCGTGGCGATGCCTACCTTGCAGGGGGGTCGTGAGGGCCGGACGCAGGCTGCCAACGGTCACAGACGTGCAGGCCCCACAGGGGGTGCCCAGCGAACGCCGCTCCTCCCTCGCACCTTCTATACCCCGAAATCCCACTGCACACGCACCCCCTCCCCCACTGGCCAACGGTGTGACATTGCAAAATCCACGCGGAGCATTTAGCACGCGCTTCCTCTGGGCCGGCGCTGTTCTGAGTGCTTTATGCTGATCAATTCCTGCCATCCTCACCATGACCTCAGAGGAAGTTACCATTATTATCCCTACTTGAGAAGAAAACTAAGGCAGAGAGAGGTCCGGCAACTCGTCCAAGGTCACACAGCTCACTAGCGGTAGAGCCAGGTTTTGGATCCAGGCAGTGGGCGCCAGAGCACGTTCATTAGGCACCCTAGGCTCCCGCCCCAAAGGAACACTGTCACATTATTTCTTCCAGCTGGTAAACATTTATCAAGTCTGACTCTGTGAAGTCAGCCCTTTGGGGAAAGGAGAAGCTGGGTCATAGGGTGAGTTGGAGCCAGGACCTGGTCCCTGATTTTACAGCCAGACACACGGGAGACGCTGGGCTCCCCGAGGGGCTCTGAGCGGCGTGACGTGAACTGGTTCATTCCTCCAGTTCTGCACCTCAACTCCCAGCTCCCCCTCCCGGCCACTCAGCCAACAGGTGAGCAGGCTTAGAAAGCAACTTCCCCGGCGGGGCGCCCGAGTGGCTCAGTCAGTCGAGCGTGCGACTCTTCATTTTGGCTCAGGTCATGATCTCATGGTTCGCGAGTTCCAGCCCTGTGTCAGGCTCTGCGCTGGCAGCACGGAGCCTGCTTGGCGGTCTCTCTTTTTCCCGCTCTCTCTGCCTCTCCCTCTCTCTCTCTCAAAATAAATAAATAAACACTTAGAAAGAAGAAGAGGAAGAAGAAGAAGACGAAGAAGAAGAAGAAGAAGAAGAAGAAGAAGAAGAAGAAGAAGAAGAAAGAGAGAAAGAAAGAAAGAAGAAAGAAAGAGAAAGAAAGAAGAAAAGAAAGAAAGAAAGAAAAAAGAAAGAGAAGAAGGAAAGGAAAGAAAGAAAGAGAGAAAGAAAGAAAAGAAAGCAAGAAAGAAGAAAGAAAGCAAGCAAGAAAGAAAATTAGTTTCCTAGAATGTCCAGAGAGGCCTCCTACCTTCTGGTCATGGTCACACAGCAGGAGCTGGTGGCTGGAGGACCCAAGGGTCACTGCTCCCACCTGCAGACGTGCCCTTTACTGCACCACCAGCGCCCGGCCCCTGCCCTGCCGGAATGCTCCCCACCCCTGCAGGAGCCCCCTCTATTGGCCAGACAGTCCCACCAAAGGGACTGGCCCCAAACACCTGTGCCCTCCTTCTATACAGGGATTAGAAGGCGAGAGCAGCTCCCTGAAGGCTTCTTGTTTCTAGAACATCCTCAGCTCTCTCATTGGTGGTGGGATTCGATCCCCCCACGGCCTTCCTGGGGCCTCTAGGGGCCTGGTCTGCTGTTTGTTCCTCCTCCAAAGTTGCTGAGTTACTATTTATTGCACCCTTGCTGCGGGTCAGACCCAGGCCGTGGACCCACCCAGCCTCTGGATCAGCTGCGGAGAGATGTCATACACATAACAGCATCTGCATAGACGGCGGGTCAGAAATTGTGGCAAGCTGCCTGAAGGAGAAGTTCGGCAGGACATGAGAGAGGACAGGGGCCTCTGGTTGGCTGGGGGTCCCCTGGGGCCTCTTTGAGAAAGTGACATTGAAACTGAAACCTGAGGAGTGACTGGGGAGTCCAGCCGGTGAGGAGAATCGTGTGTCTGTGGTCTGTGTGAAAGGTGGTGTGTAGAACATTCCAGAAAAGAGTTTGGTGAGTCGAGAATCTGCAGCAGGCCACAGGATACAGGTGGGCAGGTGGTTGGGGTTTGCCTGGTTTGACCGTTTAAATTTCCATGCAGGGCCTGGTGGCAGGTTGCACGGGGCGATTGGGAAGAGGGGTGCTGGGAGCCGGTAACGAGACGCTGAAAGAGGACCAGATTTAAGGAGTGACTGTTTCCAGCGTGCGGTGGGTGTGGGGGTCCAGGTAGAGAAATCCACAGCATGTCAGACCCCGAGGTCCGGGCTCAGAAGTTAGGTGCTGACCGCCCGGGGCGGTGTCTTAAGTTGTGCAAACCGGATGCAGCCGCCTGGGGGCAAGAATGCCGGGAAGAAGAGGGAAGGGCCCCTGGACACGAAAGAGGACCCGGACCCAGCACGGCAGAAGACCAGAGGAGCAGAAGGACAGCGGGGTCCCAAAGCCAGAAGAGGGGTTTTAGCAGGGCCGCCCGGTTGGCCCTGACCAGCCCAGACCACACAAGGCCAGCGGCCCCACGTCCCTTCTCCACTTGGATGCTGTCCCTCCCTTGGCCACAAGGGGTGAAGTGAGGACATGGGCAACAGGAGAAGGCAAGGTGTGGGGCCAGCGGCTGTGGTGGGCCAGGGGGCAGGAGCAGAGGGCAGGCTAGGAGACCACCACCCCAACCTTGGTTTCTCAGCAAACCAGACTCCAGGAGCTGGGGCTGACAGCGGGGGGAGGAGGTCCCCTGAAGCTATGGGGCATGGGGGCTGTTGTCCCTCGCTCACACCGGCACAGGATTCTCTGGATTCTCCGATGGGCCCACAGGCCACACCTAAGAAGAGGTGTCAGGAAGAAGGGAGGGTCAGGGAAGGGGAGTCTGAGCCAAGTCCCAGGCTTGCTTCCTGTCTTGCTCTGCGTGGCCCTGGGTGGCTTCGGAAGAGGCACGGGACAGACTGACTGGGGCGCTTGGGGGCACCCCTGGGACCTCAGCCCGCAGACAGTCACGCGCATGGGGAGCCAGGTGCCCTGTATGCCCAGCCTGGCCTGGAAGAAGCCAATGCCTACCCATGAACAGCACATCGCACAGCCGGGAGGGGGGGCGGCAGGGAAAGGAGGAGGGAGCCTGGGAAGGAGGGATGTGGGTCTTCAAGATGTGTTTTTAAGACAAAAAAAAAAAAAAAAAGGCAGCAGCGACGAACGTTGAGCGTAGTATCTACCATTTGTGTAAAAAAGGAGAGAAAGAAATTTATAGACACACATATTTGCTTGTCTCGGCTTGTCTGTGGATGGAGACCCAGGAAACTGGTGACACTGGCTGTCTCCGGGGAGGGGAAGCAGGTGGCTGGGGATGGGGTGGGAGGAAGAATTCTCACTGTATTCGTGTTTATGTCTTGTTAATTTTAGAACCATATGAATGTATTACCTACAGGAAAAAAAGACACATAGAAAGTTTTAAAATTAGTGCACACATATGTGTATTTTTCTGAGAAGGCTTATAGCGTTCATAAGGTCCCCAAAAGGGCCCGGGATCCCAGAAAGCCTGAGACTCCTTAACTTCTGTGCTGTGTGGCCTTGGGGAAATGCCTTAACTTCTCTGAGTCACGTCCGTAAAATGGGGAGGAATGACGCCCACCTCCTAGGCATGCTGCGAAGACGAACAGTAGTGGTGGACAGGAAGAGTTTATAAACCGTAAGGCGCAGAAGCCCTTCTCGAACGGGGTGACTCTACCAGCATCCACGTTCCCCTCCAGGGTTCCCCTCCAGGGCTCGGCAGCTCTGAGGGAGGCCCTGGCTCACCCCTGCATTCCTCCTTGAGTCCTCCGGGCCTCAAGGCCCCTCTCCGGATGGCCCCCTCACTCTCCCTCCTGCCGCCTCTTATATGCACACCTTTTGCGGCTCCCAGGCTCCGCCTTGGCCTAAAATACCCCCGCCCCCCCCCCCCCACCGCCCCCCCCATCCTTGGGAGCAGCGACGGGCAGAGTGACCTCCTGCTCCCCAGTGGCGTCTGCTAAAAAGGGGCACTGCCGACCCAGCGCTGCCGAGACGACCAACGACCCCTCCCCAGCCTTCCCCCGCGCAGTCCGGGGCCCCGGGGGCGGCGGCGGGGGGGGTTGCTCAGCTAACACTGGGGCATCACCCTTCAACCCCCCCCAACGCCATCATCGCCATGATGCTAATGATGGTGTAGCGACTAACATCGTTAGCTGTGGGCCAGACCCTGGCCACAACTTTGACCCCCACCCCGGAGGTGGGTGCCGTTACGCTCAACCTCACCTGGGCTTCGGGAGCTTCCCCAAGAAGGTGGACGGCCCCACGCTCTGTCCGTCCAGCCTGCAGCGTCCTCCCTGCTCCACGCCACGTCGTGGCCAGACGACTCCAGGGCCTCCCCCGCTGCGGTCCCACGTTGCCCCTCGGCTTGGAGCCCTCCGGACTTCCCACGACGCGGCCCTGGGCCTCTCCTCTCCACCCCACCCCTGCCCAGGCTTCCTTCCCGTTCCTCGAACGCGGCGAACGTATTCCCCTCCGGCCTTTACTCTGGCTGTTCCTTCGGGCTGAAATGCGCCAAGACGCCACTGCTCACACCTTGCGACGGTCCAAGAGCCCCCCTCCCCCCGCCCCCCATGCTCGGCGTCCCGATCCTCACGGCATTTATCCGATCCGGGCCCATCTCATGTACAACCTCCTTAAGTGCAGGGACCTCGAACCTCTGTTCTCTGCCTCACCCCCGACCTCCGGTGCCCGGCACAGAGTGGACCCTTGACAAACCTCTGACGACCGACCGAGAAACAAGCTAATTCCAGCTCGTCCATAATTCCCGCGAAGGATCCAAGCAGGGGATATGACAGAATGTGACCAAGGAGGAGTTATTCCTGTCCCCGTAGTCAGGGAGAACCTCTCAGGCGGAGGTGGTCTCTGAGTGGAGCCAGATGGAGACCTTCTGTGGCACCAGAGGGAGTGCAGGACGTCTGAGGCCTCAGGCCTTCGCCTCACCCTCCCACAGAGCATAGGCTTCTCTGACGTGTCCCCTGGGGGGCCCCTGGGTGTCCCCGATTCACAACAAGGGCTCCAGGCCCAGAAGAGAAGCTCCAAGGACCGGAGGAGGAGGGCGGGGAGGCTGGGGCAGGCAGACAGGTCTCAGAAGGGCCAGATACGGCGGCAGGAACACCCAGCCCCTGCTTCTACCCCAACACTCCTGCTCATCCACAGACAAGAGTGACTGTCCCTAGCAGGATGCCTAACACACAGGCAGAGTGCTACGTGCTCCCCATTCTGACCGTCCGCCCAGCCGGCTCCTGAGGCCAGAGACTCGCAGACTCCATTCATTCGTTCATTCATTCATTCATTCATTCATTCCTCACCCTAAACGTCCGCTGAGCTGCAGGGACCCCCGCCCTCCTGCCCCATGTGTCTCCGACTCAGCCCAGAGCCCGGCCTCGGACGGTGCTCTCTATAAACCGCTGTGGAAGGAGCGAGCATTTACTGAGCACCTGCCACGTGCTCGGGGAAGAGACGCGGGTAAGACACACCTCGTGCTTTGCCCAGGTCCCCGGGTAAACAGGTGAGGCCCCGGGGACAAAGGGTCTGCAAGGCCAGAGGGCTTAGAGAGAGGTCCCCAGGAAGATGTGGGGCAAGCAGGAAGTGAGAAGAAAAAGCAGGGCTGGGCCAGGGCTGGGCTGGGCAGAGAGCAGGATGTAGGCCCTGGAGAGGGGGGTGGTTGTGTGTGTGTGGGGGGGGGGGGGACTGGATGGCCTGGAGCCAAGTGGGCTGCTGGGCCAGGGAAGGGAGGTCTGAGGACAGAATAGTGACATCCTGGAATTCCTGGCACTTACATTCCTAGGAACTGAGCATCCTGGAGAAAGAGGGATCTGCACACGGAGCGTCTCCCAGCGCTGCCTCCAGGATTTCCATACAGGGCAGTAGCTTTTAAACTTTCGGACCAAGACCCTGAGTAAAAACAAACATACCGTATACTGACCGTGGGCTTTTGGAGGGCACAACCGTGGGGAGAGTTGGTGAAGGTCGCGAGGGAATACTTGGGACGGTCTATTAGGCCCTTAGGGTCACGGGGCCTCTGCACTGAGGCCCAGACAACAAGGACTCTGGGCTCCGGGCCTAATCCCTTCCCCTGGCCCTGTATGAGAACCTGCTGCTGTCCTCCTAACAGATGTCATTCAGCAGCTGCTTGCACACCTCCCGTGACAGGGAGCTCACCCCCTCCTTAGGCAACCACTAGAGTGTGGGGAGGCTCTGCCGTGCTATTAATGCAGCTGATAATTGTAACCCCCCTCCCATAGCTGGCCGTCCATTCTCCTGTCTCCTGGCCTGTCACCTCAGGGACCCAGGCCAGCTCCAGCACGAGGCCAAGCCTGCTCTCCGCCCCACCTGGTTCCTTCCCCTCCTTGTTGCCCAGCTCTTGCCCAGTGTGTGTGTGTGGGGGGGGGGGGGGGGATGGCTCTGAAACCCAGCCAGAGAGGCTCTTTCCAAGGTCAGGCGGCCTGAGGGTCTGCAGCTGTTCGGCCCGGCGCTGGTACTCAGCCAGCCCTACCCCCACCCGGGCAGGTCTGGAGGGTTCGGCAGAGAGTTCAGGCGCTGACACCAGAGATAACTAGACAGGCAGTATCGGAAGGTGACGGCCAGTGAAGGTGTGGGGCCTGGGGCCTGGAAACCTGCGAGGAGTCGCCACCGACCGGTTCGGGCCACACAGCAGCTCAGGCAACCAGAGGCCGTGTTACAGTCAAAGCTCATGGATCTTCCCATCAACAAGCCCACCCCACCCCATAGGTCAGGGGTAGAGGCTCAGAGAAGTGAATAGGCTGCCCGAGGCCACAGAGCCACTCAGGGGTGGAGGTGAACTTCAACCCAGATCTGTCTCCCATCCACAGGCCTCCGCTGGGACCAGGGAGGCCAGAGGAGAGAAGCCTCGGGGGCACGGGATAGCGGGCCACCTCTCCTATAGGGAAGAGGCTGGGGCCCTCCAAGCGAAAGCCAAAGAGGGAGGCAGGTACCAATTAGCAGAACCTTCCAGACCCAGTGGGCTGCCCCAAGAGACGGTGAGCTCCCTAGCAAGAGGCGTTGGGGCGTCTGGGTGGTTCGGTCGGTGAAGCGTCCGACTTCGGCTCAGGTCATGATCTCACGGTTCATAGGTTTGAGCCCCGTGTGGGGCTCTGTGCTGACAGCTCGGGGCCCGAAACCTGCTTCAGACTCTCTGTCTCCCTCGCTCTCTGCCCCTCCCCCACTCACACTTTGTGTGTGTGTCTCTCTCAAAAATAAATAAACATTAAAGAAATTTTTTTTTTTTTTTAGATTTCTTTTTTTTTTTTTTTTTCAACGCCTATCCACCTTTGGGACAGAGAGAGACAGAGCATGAACGGGGGAGGGGCAGAGAGAGAGGGAGACACAGAATCGGAAACAGGCTCCAGGCTCCGAGCCATCAGCCCAGAGCCCGACGCGGGGCTCGAACTCACAGACCGCGAGATCGTGACCTGGCTGAAGTCGGACGCTTAACCGACTGCGCCACCCAGGCGCCCCAAGAAATTTTTTTAACAAGAGGGGTCACGTGCCAGAGTGACTGAGCCCCTCCTGCCCTCCCCCTCCTCACCACCCACAGCCAGGTCACCTCCAGTTCTGTGCCTGCCACCTCCCCTATATGGCCCCATGGAGTTTCCACATTGCTGGCCCCCATTCCAGGGCAGGGGGCTTGGACTTCTTTTCAGGCCTACGGTGGGAGTTTGGAGTAGAGGTAGAGGTTGGGAGGGGAGCGGCAGGGCGGGGCGGGGTATCCCAGAGGCCAGATGGTAAAACCTGGTACCAATTCTGCTACCAAATCAGGGTTGGCCAAACTCCCTCCCCAAGGCCTCAGTCTCCCCATCAGTAAAATGGGATGAGTCCCGCACAGTCACGCACCCTCTCCTCCCTGGCCTAGCGGGTCCCCTCCCATCTCGCTGCCCAGGTGGAGCCGGGCTGTGCTCTGCGAGCAGACGGGGAACAGAAGGGGAAAGCCAAGCACAGCCCCCCATCGCCGCAGGTTGCCTCTGCTTCACGGAGGAGCAAAGGTCCTCGTCCCAGTCAAGGTCACAAGGGGTAAGTGAGTGGCTAAACTGGGATTAAATCAGAGAGCAGGTGTCGTCAGGGGAGTCAGGAGGCAGGGGAGTCACGAGGGGCCCTGGGCAGTTCACTGTGGTCTCTGGGCGCAGCGGCTCTGTGTCCGAGCAGAGTGCTGGAGAATGAGCAGATACAGGAGACGACGGGGCCACCAGAAAACGTTGGGGAGAATTTTCTCCATCGTCCCAGGCCCAGGGGTAAGTCTGCTCGACCGCACTCCCCGTGCCCAGGCCCATCTCCCCTCTGCCCTTCCGGAGGCCCCTGCTGGGCACACCCAGCAGGCCTAGACGAATCTCCCAGCTGACAGGGTACCGCAAGGCCCTCTCCCTGCACAGCTCCAGCCGGGGTCTGGAACACCAAGGACCGCCCGTCTTGGTAGCTTCTCTCTTTGGCCTGGCAATGCCCCGCATGGACGCGTCCCCTCCCCCTGCCCACCGAGACCGGATTTCCTGCTGCTGGCAGGAGAGCTGGTCAACAACTGGCCAGGTAGCCACAGGGAGGAATGCAGGGGGAGAAGAGGGGAGCCCCAGGCCGGAAGAGACGCACACTTCCTCCTGCCGCAGGCCAAATGGAGGGTCCCGGAATGGCTAGAACTGGGAACATCCCGGCAGGATGACGGTATACGGCTGAGTCCACCCCGCCGGACCTTGGGCAAACTCTTGCTTCTAGCTGAGCCTCAGTTTCCTCAACGGAGGGTGACAAGGAGGATTAAGTAAAATCATGAACACAAAAGCCTCGCCTAGAGCCTGGCACTTGGGGGTCTGTCCCCGTTCCTACAGCAGGACCCCCCAAGAAAACCTCCCTGCAGCCCAGCCAGGAAGCAACAGCACCGCGTCTCGGAGCAGCTGAGCGTCTGGGTGTGCGCCCGAGGGAAGGTGTGAGAGGGGGTGCGAGCGTGCGCTGGGAAGACTGAGGCAGGGGGGACACCAAAGGGAGACAGCGCCACACCCCTGTACTCCTCTCCCCCATTTGCCTGTGTGCCCTAAGGCCGAACAGTGGTCTAAGAACCCGGCAAAACCCACCAGCTCAAACCTAGTCCCGGCCCCTTTCTGTTTGCGTCCCGCCAGCCACTCCCCCTTGCTGGGACCTCAGTTTCCCCTCCAGTAATCGGGACCACCGATGTCCCAAGTCTTGCCGGTGTGCCACAGGGAACAGGGAGTGGGTGGCAGGGGGCAGAAGGGTCCCAGGCCTTTGAGAGTGGAGGGCTGAGACCCAGAGCCACCTGGAGCATGAGCCCACCCTGCCCCCCGACGCCGCACCCCACCCACCACCCCGTGAGCCCCGTGTGCGCGCCGGCAGGAGCGGGCGCGCGCGCGCGCGCGCGTGTGTGACTCAGGGTCTATTCATAGCTGAGCTCCACCAGCTGCAGCGTCACAAGCAGAGGGGCCTCAGCCCATATTATTATTTCAATTACCATCTGAATTAAAAGTTTGAGCAGCGATCAGCCCACGTAGCAAGGGGAAGAGGGAGCAGGAGAAAAATAAAGATGAAAAGGAGAAGAAGGGGTGCGCCCGGAGATTCCCCCCACACCACAAGGAGGGCTGAGTCGCCGAGGAGGCTTAAAGGTTATGCCAACCTCCAGGATTCCTGCCTGCCCCTTCCCGGGGCCCAGGGTCCTCGTGGGGATGGGAGGAGCACTTTGGGATGACAGCCCAGCGGCTGCTACGTTCGTTGGGAAACGGATCATTCGGTCCAGATTCTTGGTCACACGGGTGAGCATACCAAGCTCAGAGAGGGTGAGGGACTAACCTAAGGTCACACAGGGAGCCACACCCAAGGCTAGCTCCAAGAGCCTCCGCTCTTGCCAGGCAGGTCCCACCCACAGTTTCCCCTGACTTCACCGGGGGTCTGACATGGACATCTGCGGGCAGGACCAGGACCGGGGAGGACAGAAGTGGACCCGCTGTCCCTGCTGATTTGTCTTCCTGCTCCCGTCCCCGCGTTCCCGCGTTCTGGAGGCCGACTTCGCTCCCCACGGCCCTAGCCTAGAGCCAGCACTCTCTCTCAGCCCTCTGCCAAACCACTGAGCAGCCTGCACCTCCAATCCCAGACCGAACACCGTCATCGGCCCAAAGGAGCCTCCTGCCTCACCAGCGCAGGGAAAGACCCCTGGCCCAAATCCGACTCTCTGGGCACCTTTGGGCGGGTCACTCTTCGTCTCTGTGCCTCAGTCTTCCCATTTGTAAAGCGAGTCCTCCCTTGGGTGCACGTCTATAACTATGTCTCCAGAATGGAGCCCCCAGAGGATCCTTGAGGGGGTGTCATGCTGTGGGGGCGACACATCATCTCTTGCCAAGCCCCGGCCCAGGGGAGGGACTTTTTTCCGCTCCTTTCTCAAGGAAGTCCCAGGGACAGCCCCCGAGAATCAGACTGGCCAGGACTCAAATCCAGACTCATTCACTTCCCTGCTGGGTGACCTTGGGCAGATCACATAGACTCTCTGAGCCATGGCTCCCCCATCTGTGGCACAGGGACATCAAATCGACATTGCGGGGTTGATGGGAGGATTGCAAGAGAAAGTCTTTGCAAAGAGCTCCCAGCCCAGTGCCCGGCGTAACAGTGAGTTTCCTTGCTGGAAAGCGGGCGAGCAACGGCTGTCTGCGTCCCAGCCCCTCCTGGGATAGGAAAGGCTCCTGGGATTTGGGAGGCGGGACTGTCATTCAAACTCACCCATAAAGTAGGACTCACTGGGTCTTGGCAGGTACTCATCTGGTTCTGCTTAAATAGCTCTGGGAATGAGGAGCTCACTACTTCACAAACCATCCAGAGGCTCCCCATCTTTCTCTACCTCCAGCTCTGAGAATCTTCTAGAAGGGGCCATAATCTTCTAGCTTAACTCCAAACCTAGCCTGTCGCTGCCTGAGACGGCTTGAAACTCACTTTAAAATGAACCCAAGGTGGGGTGTCTGGGTGGCTCAGTCGGTTAAGCGCCCGACTTCAGCCCAGGTCATGATCTCGCAGTTCATGGGTTCGAGCCCCGTGTCAGGCTCTGTGCTAATAGCTTGGAGCCCGGAGCCCGCTTTGGATTCTGGGTCTCCCTCTCTCTCTGCCCTCCCCCTGCTTGCGTGCTCTCTCTCTCCCAAAAATAAATAAACATTAAAAAAATCTTTTTAACGAGCCCAAGGGGCACCTGGGTGGCTCAGTCCACTAAGCGGCCGACTCTTGATTTCAAGCTCAGATCACGATCTCACAGTTCGTGGGATTGAGTCCCGTGTCAGGCTCAGCGCTGACAGCTTGGAGCCTGCTTGGGATTTTCTCTCTCTCGTTCTCTCTGCCCCCCCCCCCCCCCCAAAATAAATAAACTTAAAAAAAAAAACATATTTAAAAAAAAAAAAAAGCCCAAAAGGGAGCTCTTGAAACAGACCAAATGAAGGAGGGATTAATGCCCAGGGATGGTGGAGGTGATGGGAGCCAAGGAGCGGGAAGGGAGAACAGAGGAGGCCACAGTGAGAACGGGGCCCTCAAACTCCTGAGTCCTGTCCAGTCTTGCCACAGTGTTCCACGGGGTAGGCATCTTCCTGCCTATCTGCTTCTAGGCAGGGCTGGGAACTAGGAGCCCCGGGTTCAGGCCCCACCTCTACTTCCTCTACCCCCCGAACCACCACTGTGGCCTCGGGGTGGGGGTCCACTTCCCTCTTTGGGCTGCGGTTTCCGGTTTTTAAAACAAGGACGTCAGCCCAGTGATTTAAGGGCCAAGCCTTCTGTCTGTATTGAGATACTGGTCTACTGCCCCCGTCACCTCCAGCCCCGTCTGCCGGGAGCCACAGGGTCCCCGAGGGTCTGTGGTTTCAGGGCCAGAGACCCCCCCCGTCTCTTCCCCTGTCTCTCACCTGTGTGTCTCGTACCTCTTTCACATTTAGCGCCTTTGAGGGCTCTGTCGACCCCATTTGACAGGTGAAGAGACGCAGGTCTAAGGTCTTGCTAAAAGTCACAGTGAGCCACTGAAAATGCAGAACTCCTCCTCTGTGCCCAGGAGCGCAGCAGGACCCAAGGGCATCTTTTTTCAGGAGAGTCCCCAAGCTCTCGAGTGGCCAACTGTTCTCCACACAGATGTAGACACTGCACAGGGCGGGGGTGGGGGGCGGGGGGACCTGCCCAAGGTCACACACAGCAAGGCGATGACAGAACGTGCTGCACTTAGGCTCCCTGCCTCCCAGGCGCCACCTAGCCAGGGGGACAGCGACGCGGTCTGACCTCCGGCCCTGGCCCTGGGATCTCTCCAAGATGGGAGCCCTCGTCCTGCCTCCAGGCCCTGCTTGCCTGCTCCCCGGAAGCCCCCAACGCCTGGGACCGAGGCAGCAAGAGTGAGCAGGAAGACAGGAATGAAAGTTGAGGCTTGGCCACTTGCCCCCCGGCCCTCTGTCCCTCCCTCTCCTCGTGCAGGGGGAGCGGCGGTGATGTAATGCACTCGGCTTTGGTCCCGGTGCCAATCTCAGAAGAGAGACGACAGATTGCGTGAGCCAAATTTGGCATCCTAGGGGGAGAGGCATGAAAAGTGGAGATGTGGAGGAGAGGAGCGAGGAGCCTGGGGAGGTGCGGGAGAAGCCCCCTGCCCGGCGGCCCCTAGGGTCGCCTCTCCTTCTGCCCTCGCCTTCTCTCCACCCTAGCCCACCTGACCTCAGGGTCTCCCCCCTACTCACTCTGGGAGACCAGCCCGGTGCTTCTTGCCCGGACCCTCCAGCCCCGGTACTGCCACCCCCCCACCCCTCCCCGACACACGGCTCCAGCTCCGTTTCCCACCGCCACGAGTTTCCTGGTTACCATGTTGCTGGTTGTCATGTCGCTTCCATGTCCTCGTGACTCAGTGGTCCCCGCAGAGGGGGCCCCTCCTCCTCACACCCCCCTCGGCACTCGCCCCCGCCTCCCCCAGATCCACATTAAGAACCAACCCGCCCTGTAAGCCTACACTGTTCCTCCTCCCCTTCCTTCTTATCCGAAGCAAAGAAATCTTTCCACAGCCTCTAGAGCTACTTCATCCTGGTTTCTGCAAATGTCTGAGAACCTACTATGCTCCAGGCTTTTGCAGGCTGCTTTCAGAGGCCTGAAATAGTCGGCAAATCGCTCGGCAACCCAGTGGAGTCAGTACCAACGTCCCCATTCTCCGGTTGAAGACACTGAGGCCCAGAGAAGTCGAGCCAGCGGCCCAAGGTCACCCAGCAGATACTCAAGGCCAGCTCTGCCTGTTCCCAGTCACCCCAAAGGCTTTCATGGGGAGAGGAGCTTCCTTTTCCAGGATCCCCAAAGGTTCCTGAGGAATAGCGCCCAAGCCCCAGATGCCCCTCTAACTCCTGGACATTCCCCTCCTCGGTCAGTCCTCTCTTGGAGGCCATATACTCCCTCCCCGTTAGCTGTTCACCTTCCTGAAGGTAAAAGGAATCCTCGCTGCCGTCTGCCCAGCACTTTCTTGAGTCTGTGAACAGCCCTCCGCTCATCTGAGCCCTTGGAGGTCAGTGGGGCAGGGAGCCGTGTCCTCATTTCCACAGCTCTGGAAGTTGAGGGTCGGGGGGGAGAGTGACTGCCTCAGGGTGCTGGTCCCTCAGCTAGTGAGCTGATTTCCAGGAGCCTGAATGTAGGGTATGTGAAGCCCCCTGCCCAGCGTGGAAAGCCCCCAAAAGAGCCCGCCTCCCTGTGGAAAACGGTCGAATGTTCTAGGCTCACCCCTCCAGGCTCCAACTTGGATATGGGTCAGCTCGACGGCCAGCAGCCCGTGCACCTGCCATGTTGCAACCCAGACCTTATCCCACCACCTCTTCTAGCTTTGGCTCCTCCCATCCCAGGCCAAGGCAGGGCTTGCGTGGCTCGCAGGGCCCCCAGAGTCCTGCCAACAGCTCCCCAAACTGCCGAAGCCCTGGAGGTCACAGGACTGTATGTGGGGAGAAGCGGAACAGACATTTTACACACACACACACACACACACACACACACACACGGGTCTGGCTCCTCTCTGGGTCTCGTACGCGTGGCCCTGGGACCTCCGTCCCTCAGGTCCCGGTTCCCCCAAGCCACTGCTAAGCATCCTACTGGCCTTGAGGGCCTCACCTGCCAGCTTAGCCAGGCTGCCCTGCCTCCGGTGCCTCCATCACACTCCCACCTACCATCTCCCTGTATTCTCTCCCCATCTCACAGCCTAGGCACCCACGGCAGAAGTGTGGTGTTGATGCCGGTGGGGAGGCAGGGAAGTTTCCCCGCTCAGGGGTTCATTCAGACCTCTTTCCTTGGGGCTCTCCTCCAGAGAGGGAAAAGCAGCCCTTGCCTCTCCACAGTCTCTACCTCATTTACTGGACTGCACCCTGGGCTCACCTGGCCCAAAGTAGGTGCTCAGAGCATGAGAAGTGGGACGTCTTCTGTCAGATCAGAGGGCCAGGGCCCTTTGCAAACAGGTTGCAGCTGGGGAAGCGGAAAGGGGACCCCCCCCCTCCTTTGCCACAAGTCACCTGTCTTGAAGCTCCTCAGAACGGGCTGACAACCGGGGGTGGGTGGAGGCAGGGAAAGGTCGTGGCCGGGGCAGGAGGTCAAGGCCTCTTCCACCCACCTCTCTCGGCCTTTCCGGCCACAACCCAGACAGACCTTCACGCTCCCCACCGACCGACCGACCGAGCGACAGAGCTTGCCAGCTCCCGGGGAGTCGCCGGACCGCGCTGAACGCGCGCCTGGAACCCGAGACCCGCGGGGATAAGGGGCTCAGCGGGCGGGGCCCACGGAGCCCAGCCGGGACACACAGACACGCACGCGGCCGGACGGACAGACGGACGACGCCAGCGGTGGGCGTGGGCCCGGCTTACCGCGGGGCGGAGGTTCCGACGAAGGTCCAGGAGGCGGCGAGCGGGCTCTACATCCCCCGGCGCGGTCGGGCGGGCGGCGTCCCGGGCGGGGAGAGGGGAGTCCCGGCGCCCCCTCCCCGCGAACTCGGCGGGCCGGCCCCGCCCCCCTCCCCGGCTGCAGGTGGACGTGTCCGTCGGTCTCCGGGTCTCCGCGCCTCCGGGCCGTCCCGCGCCGCTCCCCGCGGGCCGCCCAACTTTCAGCGCTGCCCCGCGCCGCGCCCCCGGCGCCGCCTGGGCGTCAGCATCGTCGGGCCGGGCCCCGGCTCAGTGCGCGGGGGTCCGGGGGCCCAT
>NW_024412413.1:9997520-10046153 GCF_014898765.1 Herpailurus yagouaroundi | reverse complement strand
CCGCAGCCCGGCGGGTCTTCCAGCCCCCTTCCGCCGGCCGGCCGCGCGGGGCAGGGCCGGGGGCGGGGGGCTGCGTGGCCCCGCTCCTGCCCCCGATCCTGCCCGGGTTTTCCTCCTCCCTCCCGGAGCGCTCCTCCCAGAACCCATTCCGAGAATCCGCTCCCGGGCTTCCGGGCCCCCAGGGACAGGTCGGTAGGGTTCCTCCGAGCCGGGAAGGGGGTGGGTGGGAGAGGGTCTGTCCTGGGTTCCGTGGCTCCCGGCCTCGCGGCTCAGCGCTCCCCTTCCCCTTCCAGGAGTACCCGCACTTAAAGACCCTACGCACCGTGCTCGGGGAGACGGAGGTGGCCTGGCTGGAGGGACCCTCACGGCCGCCTAGACAGCGGCGCCTCATTTTACAGACTGGGAGACTGAGTGCCAGAGAGGGTCATGAGCTTGCCCAAGGTCACGGAGAGGTGGCAGAGCCGGACCCAAACCCTGTCTCCGGTTCTCTGCGCCCGCATTACTCCGAACTGTCTTTGCAGGGGAGGATCCCCGCCCCGGCGTCCCCCCAGGTCTGGGCCCCACACTCTGCGCTGCGGGGAGTACACCCCCCCCCCCCCGGCCCCTCACCGCCCCTGGCCACCCCGACCCTCTGAGGAGGGGAAGTGCTCCTCCACCGGTGGTGGGAGGAGAGAATACCTATAGTTAGACAGACAGAAGAACTTCCCCGAGAGCCTGGCCATCTGTGGCTAGTCTCAGTTAAGAGGCGGACAGACTGAGGCACCCCAAAGCCGGATTGAGAATTTATTGAAGGTGAAATTTCCTCCAGCTTCTCCTCCAAGCTGATCCCGGAGCATGTGTCCCGCACACTAACCACCATGACAGCCTCCCTTCCCCGTGCCTCGTCCCCACCTCCAGTCGGGATCCAGTCCCAACTCCTCAGCATGATGTACAGTCAGGCCCCACCTTACCCAGCACCCTATATACCCACACATACGCCCTGATTCCCACAGATTCCAGAACATACCAGATGCTTCCGCACCTCTCTGCCTTTGCCCGTGCTGTTTTTCCTGCCTGAAGTGCCCTGCCTCCTCCTCTGCCCAGAGAATTCCTGGGGCCCTCCGAGCCCAGTCTCCCGGCCACTTCCCCTGGGAGGGCCTCCTGACGCCCGAAGCAGAAGTCGTTCATTACCCACTCCTTCATTCATCCAGCCCTGGTGCCCCGATTTTTTATTTAACCGGTTTGTAACACGGGGTCCCTAACAGTCCCGCCCCCTCACAGGGGCAGATTAAGGGAGGTAGATGCACAAGGAAAGCACAGCTCATAGCAGGTGTTCAATAAACGTGACCATCTCGCACGGCTCATAGTAGGTGTTCAATAAACGCGACCGGCCCTTTCTCAATCCTCCCTTCAACACTGTGCAGAGCCCCAGGGAGCACTCCATGCCCCCTCCCTCATGACTCTGCGGTGGCCTCACCGGCAGGCAACCAGGACTGGGGTTCGTGTGAGTCTTTCGCGGGAACCGCTGGGGGAACTTAGGCAATCGGAATCCTGGGTCGGTGGCAGAGAAGTGCCTGGTCACTGTCACACCTTTCCAGGGAAACTGGAAGGATTTCAGGGGAGGCAGGTGACCTGTGTGGTCCCTTCACCCAGCCAGAGGCCTGGCCTGGTGGCTGCCCTGGGAATGCGGGGTGCCAGGGAAGAAGGGAGGGGCAAGAAGCGGGGGGGGGGGGGGACAGAGGGGTCTGTAGACCCAGAGCCTCTGTTCCTGTGGGATCAGTCCTGATGCTAGGTCACCGGGCACAAGTTTAAGGAAAAGGTAGAGGCTCGGGGACAGTGACGTTTGGGAGACAGGAGAGGGAGGCCTGGTGGCTGTGACACCATAGGGTTGAGAGGAAACGTTTGGTCATGGCCACCTTGCTCGTTCTGGGACCCCTCTGGCTCATCTCCTGTAAGGAGGGTCTGGTGGAGGCTGACCGTGGACTGAGAGGAGGTGCGGTGAGGCAGACAGGGCAGCTCCAGTCAGAGAGAGGTTCAGGGACCCCAGGAAAAGAGTCCCCTCCCCACACCCAAGCCTTGAGCGCCTCTGGGCAGCTCTCCTCTCCACTCTGTGCCTCAGTTTCCTCATATGTATGATACCCTATCATATCGTAGGACAACACCCCCACCGTTGAGATTAGAGGGAGAATTCGCTATATTTGGGAAGGGCAGGGGTGGGGAGGGGGCGGGGGGAGGGATGTGAGACAGGAGCGCGGAGGCCTGAAGGGGCAGGGGAGAGAGGCTTAGATGTCAGAACCTGGGTGACCCCCCGCGCGTGGCTTGTCATCTCTGGACCTCAGGAGCCTCACCTGTGGTGGGACAGTCTGGACTGGGTCCCCGGAGGGTGAGTAGGCTTTGACTTCATCTAGCACAGAAGCACGTCCCAGAAGGAGTGAGTAGAACGGGCCCCCTCGAGTGGTTCCATTAGCCCAGCACTATATTACAGGCCTTCGGGGGCCCTGTCCCATTTAATCCTTGCAAGAACTCTATGGTGCAGGCGCTTGTTACCAACGGGGAAACTGAGGCACGGGTCATCTTGTTGTGAGCGGCGGGGCCCCGGGCGGCCAGGGACAGCTCTCTGGAAGGGCGAGACTTGCTCTGAAGTTGGACGGGTAATGACGGCGAAACCTTCGTCCGCCTGGACGTTTTGCCAAAGCCCCCCTGCCCGTTTCCCACTCTCAGATTTGATCCTCGCAATGTCTTTATGAGGGAGAGTCTACGAGCGTCCCTAGTGCACAGGTGAGAAAACCGAACTAAGACACGGAGAGAGGGAAGTGCCCAGGCTCACTCAGAGAGTAAGCAAGTGTCTGAGCCAGAAGTGGAACCGATTCCCAGTTTCTGGAAAGGTCGTTCCAGGCCAGCAGGGCGCTCACTGGTTGTTTCGCTCTGGGAGCCCAGTCAGGCCTCCCTGGTCCCACGGGGGCCTTGAGAGCCTGTGCAGAGGGCAGGGAGGACTGGAGGTGAGGGAGCTTGGGCCAAGCAGGTTGGACACCTAGAATGGGGGAGGTGGACGGGAAGGGCCGTTTCAAAATGCCGGAGTCACAGAGCCCAGGGGTTTGGGGCTTAGAGAGTTCCTTAACATCTGGCCAGCCCATTCTACAGATGGGACAAACTGAGGCAGCCCAGCCGCTTAGCTTGGTAATCAGACCAGGACACAGCTGGCCTGCCTCAGAACTCTAAAGTCCCAGCAGCCCCGAGGGGGTGAGGACCCACGGTGGGGAAAGGGGCCACGGGGGTTCAGCGGGCCAAGACCCAGCCCAGCAGGCTGTGCCCTGGGTATGGAGGACCGAAGGGGTCTCTCCCGCCCTCCACTCCCACCCTCGCCCACCCCCCAGCACTCAGTAGTCACCAGGGTGGAATATTTTAGCACCTATAGAAAAACCGCCACAGACGGCCTGTGGCAGCTGTTGCTAAGGAAACGCTCCCAAAATAGCCCCCCTCCGCCAACCTTTCCCGCTGCTGCTCCTGCTGTGGGGAGGGGAGGAGGCCAGGAGGGGAGGGGGTGGCACACGAACCCCGGACCCAGCTTCACCCACCCACCCTTGCTCCTGCTGCCACGCTGCCCCAACACTGGGGCAAGCCAATGACCTGGGCAGCCACAGGTCTGCAGAGGGGGCAAGGGCTGGCCCGTGGCCTCGACCACAGTCCTCGGCTGGAGGAAGGTCACCCAGATGAGGGGAGGTCGGGGAGAAAAGAGCCGCTGCACCCCCACCCCCCCGGCACACTCCTCTACGTGCACCATCACAGACCTCACCGTTTTACACATCCACTCGTGCACACCACAAGTACAAACGCACAAATGCCACCCCCCCCCCATCCCCAGATATGCCTATTCACCACCCAAGACACAAATAGACGCACGGGTAAACACATATGCCTCAAATACACAACACACACCTGCAAAAACATACCCACAGCCATAAATACGCACATTGACATACACATACTCAAATATGAATCCTGAGTACACACAAACACCAGTGCATGCACGCATGCCTGGCACACGCGCGCGCGCACACACACACACACCCCGATGTATATACAGTCTCCCAGCCCGTGAATATACAAGTGGACAAACACATGCCCAGCACGTGGCGTCCAGAGAGCCCCGAGTGGTGTTACCGTCGGGCTCTGTGCAGAAGCCACGCGCGCCCCAGGGCTCTCCAGACATCCTCACTTAGTGGAGAACTCCTGTGATCTGGCCACGGAGTAAAAGATTAGGAGGAGGTGTACAGGAGCGTGAGTAGAGGTCGATGTCTCTGCGAATCCCTCGAGTAGGCGGTGGGGGGACCAGAGGATCCCTGGTGCCTGGGAGAACTAACCTGGGTCCACTTCTTGGGAAGGGGGCAAGTCCGGGAGGGAACTGCAGACCGGAAACCTCCGGGCCTGGAGAGTTGGGAGCCCCAGGTTCACCGGGCATCTGGATGTCACCAGGCCTGCAGCGGGGAGGGGGAGGGGCCGGGGTGAGGATGAAGACAAGAGGACACTGGAGTGGCAGCAGTGATGGTCCTTAACATGCGCACAGCGCTTTGCAGTTTACGAGCCACCTGACACTTGTCATTTCACATAGTTGGTAGCGGCTACTCTGAGTTATCCGTGGTGCTGTCCCATCTCTGCGGCACAGGAGGGAGAGGGGACTGGAAGACCACGCGGCGAGGCACTAGCAGAGCTGGAGCCGGAGCCCAAGCAGGTGCCAGCACCCAGCTCCACGCGCCTGCCACTCGGCTGCACTGCACGAGCTGGAAAGCAGGCCAGCGGGGTGCAGGGCTTGCCTTGGCCCCTGATTCGCCCCGTGATATTGGGGAGCAGCCAAGCCCTCCATCTCCCCGCCGGGAAAGCTGAGAGCGGACCCCGGGGGTGAATACGCTCAGTAGTTTGTAGCCACAGGGCTAGAGAGACGTGCCTGACGGATGCCCTCAGAACGGCACCGCAAGGAGGAAGGGCACCGGTCGCTCGCCTCCGCACTTGGCCAGCCACCCCTTCCCCACACCCCCCGCCCCCCCTCCCGCCCCCGCGCACCACGCGCTCCGTGGCTCCGGTTCATCGATCCGGGTTCCGGGTCTTCGCTGACGCCTCGTCACTCGGGAGACGCGGCGAGCGGCGAGCGGTTGCCTTGGGAACCTCGCGGCGGCCCAGGCGCGCGGCGCACGACTCTCGGAGCGCGGGGCGCGGGGCCTGCACCGCGCGCGCGGAGTGCGGCCTTTGAGGTCTCAGAAGGACACCTGTCGCCGAGAGCGAAGGGAAGGGGTGTCGCAAGGTTTGGTATGTTTCCTTTTTCTATTAATCGAGGTGTAACTTACAAGCCGTCATACCTACATCTTAAAGGGTCCAACTCAGTGGATTTTTACGTGTGCAGAAAACCTGTGATCACCGCCCGGATCAAAACACACAACGCTTCTAGCGCCCCAGAAGGCTTCCTCGGGCCCAGAGGTTATTTTTAATTGTCTTTTTTGCACTTCTCCTGGAATAAACCGGCGAGGGGATGATCGCCTTCTGAGAACACGGAAATTTTCGGAATTTTGTTCTTTTCTCCCGGCCCTGCTTCGCCAGGCGCTCTTTGGGCCTTGGTGTCCCCTCATGGAAGCCAGGGACTGGTTCCCCTCGTTGAGCGGTTTCCTGTTTGCAAAGCGCTTTAGAGACTTAGCTACCTTTGGCTCCCATAACTAACCTATGAAGTCAGTACTCGGTTCACACCCAGGTTACCCATGAGAACCGTGTGACTTGGAAAGAGAAAACGAATTGCCCAGATTCGGACAGCTCCTCAGTAAGCGGTGAAACTTGAGACTTGAACAAAGATCTGTCTAACCTTGATGGTCATTCTTCACCCCCCTCCCCTTTCCCCCATTTATTGGCCTCTTTTAAAGATCTATACAAATAAAATACGCTGGGAGAGCGGGTCGTATCCCATTTCTGTGCCTTGGGGCACATCGTTCCTTCTATTTGGGACTCCTATTCTTTTCTCCCAGGTTTTGTCCTTCAGGCAAGCTCCTACTCATACTGCAAAACCCACTGGGGCATCGTCTGAAGCCTTCCTAACTGCAGTCCTCCCTCTCGACTCCCCCCACAACCAAGGGTAATTAGTCTCTCCCCTGTGTCATATTTAACTCTTGCACGGACCCCGCCTCCCACGGTGCCCCAGGGGCTCCTTGAGGCTTCCTCTTTGTTCACCCTGCAAGGCACCAGCACGCAGCTGGTCTTCAACAAACGTGCTCAGAGCTAAAAGCCGAGGTTTTGGAGCCTTGGTTTCCCACTGTGTTGAAAATAGGGCCGCACTCGCTCTGCGGAACGTCGCTCAAGAGATACTGGGGGGTGGGAAGCTTCCAGAACACCTGGGCAGAACTGCAGGAGGAGAAAGGCTGCCCGCAGCCCACCCAGACTAGGTGAGGGAATGGACTTGTCCGCCCCTCCTGAATGACGCCTGGGGGGGGGGGGGGGCTGCCTGGAAGAGTTCATTCCTCCTACTGGGGGGCGCCCACTCATGTAGGCCAGAGGATGCCATAGCGGCCCCCAGTGACCTTAAGGGAGTCCCAGGAGCTGGGGCCCATAGCTCCCCAGTGTTTCCAGGGCCCTGCCCAGCGAGAGGCAGCCAATTCACTGGTGGGTATCCTCGGGACAGTGCTTTTCACTCGATAGCCGCACTTTCCTTCCACACGGAATTTGAGGCAGGTGGCAGGCTATTCAACTGGGCGTGTAACAAAGTGTAACAAAGGGCGAGGACCAGGGAGGAAGAGATTGTTATACCCCTTTTCTTTTCCCCCTGTAACTCAGTAACCCCCCCATCCTCTCTCCTTTGACTCTGAATGTACAATTTGCATTGTCAATGAGGAAAACAGAACCCTTGCCCTTTGAGTTGAAGGACATTTCCCTCCTGGCGGCCCCCCCCCCCCAACCGCATCCCCGACGCACCCACCCACCGACCGCAGACACATGTTGGGTGTCGGGAAAGTGAGGCTTGCCGGGATGAGGGATGTGCCCAGAACCACCCAGCATCAGGGAAGGACAGTGTCGGCTGGTGCAGGTGGCCTACGCGCGGGCATGAGCCAGAGCCAAGGGCTTTCCCTCTTCTCCACGAGGAGCTTTGAAAAGCGTTCCAGCTTAAAGATGGGGTGAGTATGAGAAAGGCAGGGCGGGTCACTAAGAACAGAGCGGTAGGACTTTGGAGGGAGCCGTCTACGTGACCTGGGGGAGCAAGAGACAAGTTTGAGCCTCAGTTTCCACATCTGTAAAATGGGCGTGATGAGCTCCCTGTCTTGAGACCTAGGGAGTACCAGTTTCCTGGGGACGCTGGAGACTAGAGGCCAGGAGGACCACGTCCCCCGTCAGCAATACTTTTCCCCTCATTGTCCCCATTAACAGGTGGGAAAGCGAGGCCCAAGGAGGGGCCGTGGGAGGCTCAAGGCCACAGGGGCCACCCAGCCTGGGATCTCTCTCCTCCACCACCACGGTGGCCATTCCTCAAACCTACCCTGGTCTCAGCCAGTTCCCCGGGGACGGGGAGGGGGCTTGGAGAAAGAGAGGGAAGAGGAGAATTCTAGCCTTGTTCCAGCCCCCGCTGGCAGTTGGGGCTGCTTCTCGGGAGGACAGATGTGTCACCAAATGGCAAATGCACGTGCTTTTCCGTGGCTTGGGGAGGAGGTGGGCGCTGAGAAGGAGATGCCAGCTGGTAGGGCAGAGAACCGTAGCCACACCTGAGGGGTTTAAATAGCCACCGCCTTCTCTGGGCGACGCTGGAAGAGAGGCATCTGGGCAGGACTGGTGGGGGGGGGGGGAGCGGCGGGGTGGGGGGGGGAGGACAGAGCAGAGCAGCCCATTCAGAACCCGTCACGCCCCGAGACGAGACGAGTGCCTGGCTCCTCCTTCCAGAAAGACTTGGCTTCCGCACCTCACCTCCCTGGACCTCCACAGCTGTCACCTGCAAAACGAGGATTTCAAGCCTGCCTCGGAGGGTGTCTGTGGAGGCTGAACGGATAGAAGCAACTAACGTGCCCGACGCATGCAAGGCACCCGGTCACTGCTCAATACTTGGCGGCTGTTGTTACTCCAACCTCCCTGCCAGGGCAGAAGTCCCCCCCGGCGGCATCCTTGACAAATGGACACCCACTCTCTGTTCACCCACCTCTGGTGACAGGGATCTATCTCATCATCCCCTATTGACAACCCACAGTGTCGTACATTCATTGAATTGCATAAACCCTGGGGGTGCCTGGCTGGCTCGGTAAGAGAAGCACGGGACTCTTGATCTCAGGGTCCTGAGTTTGAGCCCCACGTTGGGTGTAGAGATTACTTAAACGCAAAATCTTTTTTTTTTTTAAAGCCACGAATCACATAAACCCTGGAGCCAGACTGCGCTGGAATCCAGGCTCCAGACTTAGGGTCTGCGTGACTGGTAGCACATCACCTAACCTCTCTGTGCCTCGGTTTCCCCGGGTGTAAAATGGGAGTAATAGCAGTACCTCCCCCATAGTATTGCTTATATCAGTGCCTCTCAAACTCCCGTGGGCCCCTGAATCAGTCAGGGATCTTGTTTAACCACAGATGCAGATCCAGTGGGCCTGAGGTAGGACTCAAGATCCCTTTTTTTTTTTTTTTAAGTTTATTTATTTATTTTGGAGAGAGAGAAAGTGGGGGAGGGGCAGAGAGAGGGCTCGAGAGAGAATCCCGAGCAGGCTTCGCGCTGTCAGGACGGAGCCCCGTGCGGGGCTCGAACCCACAAACCGTGAGATCATGAGCTCAGCTGAAGTCAGATGCTTAACTGACTGAGCCCCCGAGGAGCCCCGGGGGCTTGAGATTCTGCATTCCCAGCAGGTGATACAAATGTTGCTGGCCGGCGGAAGGCATTTTGAGTCTCGAAGGGCTGCCTTGCCCTAGGAGTCATGGTGAGGGAGCCACGGAAGGGTGATGAGTAGGGGGGAGACAGATTCCATGGTAGCAGAGCCTCTCTGGCCGGGGCAGGGATGAGGCTGGGAGGAGGCCGGTGTTTGGGAGAGAAGATCCTGGGGTCAAAAGGAGGGTGGTAACGAGGGGCCTTAGCTCATGCCGTCCGCTCTTACAGATGCAGAGACCAAGGCCCAGAGAGGGGGGGCACAGCACTGGAAAGACCCCTGCGGGCCCTTCACCCTTCCCACCTCCCAGCCTGCTGGCCAACAGTCCGCAGCCCCCTGGAGTCTCCCGGCCTGTGTTCCCGTTTTACATCCTGTCACACCAAGAAGAGGGAGACATTAGTCGCGGCCCCCGGGTCTCCCTGACGGACATCTTTCATACTCACAGCAACCTCCTTTCACAGATGAAACCACTGAGGCCAAGAGCGGGGGAGGGAGGCCCACAGCACTCAGGCCGGAACAGAGGTCAGCCTGACCCCAAACCCGAGGGCCATCTTTCACCAGCTTCACCGCCCCGACTGGGCGGGTCAGGACAAGGGGGCTCTGGCAGTGGACAGGTAAGAGCGCGGGAAAGGAGGGAGGCCTTGAACCCCAGGGGATGCTGACAGCGGCAGTGGGTCACGTTCACGGGGCGCTGCCAACCCTCTAGGCTTAGGCCAAACGCTGGCGCGCGCCCCGCCCCCCCCCCATCCACCCTGGCCCCCGAGTTATAAACCCTGGAGGCGGATGAGGGGGCCTCCGGCGGCGGGAGGGGCGCGGTGGCCCGCCCAAGGTCACGTGCGGGAGGCCCCGGGGCCGCGGCGCTGGGACGGGAGGGAGGCGGGATCTCGGGCGGCGGCGCTTCCTGGCTCGCCCGGCACGGCTGCCGGCCTGGCCACGTCACCGCCCGGCCGAGGGTGCGCTGGCGGAGCGGCGGCGGCGCCGGCGGGGAGCGCGGGGCTCGGAGCGCGGGACCCAGAGCCCGGCCCGGGGACGTGGCAGCCGCCTCTCCCGGCAGAAAGTTTCCCAGGAGTTGGCCGCGCGCGGTGCGGGGGCGGGGGTGGGGGCCGCCCGCCCGGGGAACCATGAACGTGTTCCGGATCCTCGGCGACCTGAGCCACCTCCTGGCCATGATCTTGCTCCTGGGGAAGATCTGGAGGTCCAAGTGCTGCTCCGGTGAGGGTCGCCCGGGCGGAGGTGTGCGACGGGGTGGGGTGGGGGAGGGAGGGCCTGGGCCGCCCGGGCCCCAGCCTGCAAGCCCTGGGTGGGGGGCTGCTGAATTTCCGTTCAGGGTGGGGACTTCGGCCTGGGGGTGCTTGAGACTGTCTTCGCACAGCTCAGCTTCCAGAGAACATGGAAAGGTGCACCCCATCAAAGAAGGAGGACCCTCGGAGATTCTGGAGGGAGGGTGATTTACCCCTGCCCCACCCCTGCCAGTGGGAAGAGGAGGGGGTGCGCAGGAGGTGATACCCTCTTGCTTCCGCTAGTCTGGCTTGTTGGACAGTTTGCTCTTTCTGCTTCTCAGGAGCTGGCGGCCTGTGACTGTGTACCCTCGCTCAGGCCCAGAGTGGATCCGAAGGTGGGGGGGGGGGGCGGTCTGCACCCAGGACTGGCCTCCAGTTCTCAGGGGCTTCTCTTTCCTCCCCTCACCACTCTGCACGGCCCCTTCCAGACATCCCCTCAGGCTGGGCCCTCTTCCCTCCTCTGCCTGCGCGTGGCACACGAGGCTGTGATGTGGCAGGAAGGACACCAGGCTGGGCCCTGGCGAGCCCGGACCTGCCCCCGTAGCAGAAGCCCCGGGAGGGCAGGAAAAGTCCCCCTTTTGCCCAGCAGTCTGGCTGCCCTCCCTGGGGGGTTTGGAGACGCTTCAGGGTGGGACTGCTGGTGGCCAAAAGGACCCGGTGCGTCAAAAAGGCTGCTCAGGCCTCCTGCAGCCATCTTTGCCCCGCTGGTGTCCTGGAGGGGCCCACCCTGTGCTTGGCACTGGGGACAGGGGATACAGAGATGAATGCAGGAGGAGTGGGGGCCCGAGGAGGCAGAGAGCAGACCCCTGAAGTATTGGTGGAGGGAGCAGCTCTGTGCTGGGTCTTGGAGGATGGGCGGGCTGTCACCAGGAAGGGTGTGCTGTGTGGAGAGTGCTGGGGGTGCCAAAGCCCAAAGGGATTGTCCCAGGGAGAGCTAGCAGCCCGATGTGGGGGAGGTCCACAAGGGAGATGAGTGGCAGAGGGGTGGGGGGTCCAAATGTGAAAGCGCCTTGTCGGTCAGGCTAGGGAGTCTGGACTGGGGAGCGGCGGAAGTGTGGGGAGCAGGGGAGGGGGGCTCGGAAGGGACGTGAAGCAGGTCACTCCCTCGGGTACTGGCCACGGAGGAGGGGCTGGGTGCTGGCGCGAGAGGCATTACAAGAGGGTGTGGTCCTGGACCTGCAGGCCATTCCGGTTTCCAGTCTCTGGAGAGATGGGCACTCTGGGCCCCTCAAGTTCCCACTTGGGGAAGTGAGGCAGGAGCCCTGCGAGGGGCTCCGGTGTGGGGGGTGGGGGGGGGGGGGGAGTCTAGCTCGGACCTGTCCCTGCACTTCCACGGAGGGCCCTAGGCGGGAGTGAGCAGCCATGACCGGGAGGGGGCGCTGTTCCCCAACCCACGCTGCCCCGCCCGGCCCTTGGCCCCCCAGACGGAACACCGACAACTTGGGCCCCGCGCCTGGTGGAGGGGACTTGCTAGCAGTGGAGACGTGCCAGCCAGCAACAGTCGTAGCAGCCAAGTAAATGATACGGTTTCTTAGAGGTGCTAAGTGCTACGGGGAAGAAAAAGGGCAGCTGGGCGGTGAAGCGTGTGTGTGTGTGTGTGTGTGTGTGTGTGTGTGTGTGTGCGCGCGCGCGCGCGCTCGCGCGCGCAGGAGGATTGGCACACGCCTGGCTGGGACCTGAGGAGGTGAGGTGCCTGGACGCCAGCCCCGTCTGCCCCGAGACGCGGAGCCTGGTGTGACCCTCGCTGACCCACCCCAAAAGGTAGGAGACTGGGGCTTAGGTCTCGCCCAGCCACTGACTCCCTGTGTCACCTCGGGCCTCAGTTTTGCCATCCGTCAAATGGAAGGAGGGCTGCTGTGTGCTCAGTGGATCCCCGGGGCGGGGCGGTGGGGGGACTCTGGCCAGGTACCGGCTCGCATTCCCTTCCTTGTCCCGGGTCTCTGTGCCTGGCTCCCTTCGGTGGAAATGTTTCACTGCTTTCAAAGGAGCGTGAAAACCTTTGTGCTCCTGACTGTCCGGCTCTGGAGCACTGAGGTGTGAGTGAAGCCCAGGAACCCAGCAGGCTGAGGATGCAGAGGGGAGCGGGGGAGGAAGGCCATGTGCCGAGAGGGTAGCTGTCCCCTGCCGGGGTTGCCTCCTCCTGGACCCTCCTAAGTGGCGCCGAGGACCTCCCTGGAGAGGCCTCTGGGAGGGCTCAGTGAGATGGGGTGGCCACAGGCATGGCCCGGAGCTGGCCTCGGGTCGGCATTGCCGCCTGGACCCCAGGCGCCACTCCCAGCAGTGGGCTCCGTCACCACAGCCAGCCCCACTGCCTCAAGTCCAAGTCCCAGACCCCCCCAGGGGGCACTCACACCCTCACTGAATCCTGCGTAGGCCTCAAGTCAGTGCTGTCCCACCCGTGGGGGGGGGAGGGTGTTCATCTTACAGATGAGGAGTGTGGGGCTCAGGCTCACCACACTGGCAGGAAAGCCAGCACGGGGGCCCGGTGCCCCCCAGAACGTTGGGGGGCGTCAGCAGTTGTCTCCCTCCCCAAAATGTGCAGCACCAGAGAAATAGATAAGGCACAGTTCAGGCGTATAAAGGAAGCGGGCCCTTAATCAGGTAATGTCACTTCTGGGTGCCAATGTCCCCAGTCACTCGGTTACACGTAGAGTAAAAGCCAGATGTTATCATCGTGACTGGAGGGAGGGACTGAGGGGGACAGTGATGAGATATGGGGCCAGGCAGGCCGCCAGGAAAGGTTGGGCGGGACCTCAGGAGCCACGAGGAGGATATGAGTCTCTATTTTAAAGGGCATTTGGGAGCCGCTTAAGGGCTCTAAGTGGAATTTTATTTTAAAAATAGCCCGTTGGTTGGCAAGTGGCATGGGGGTGGGGGTGGCAGCAAGGAAGGACTTGGGGACACGGGTGGGAGCCCTGAGCTAGGGTGCTGGGCCGGCGAGGGGCACGGGAGTGGGGGCGGTGGAGGTGGATGGCTCTTGCTTTCCTGGCGTGAGCTTGGAGGGGGCCGTGGCGGCATTCTCGAAGGAGGGGAGACACGAGCGGGGCTCGCGGGGAGATGGTGAGTCTGGTCAGGCTGGAATGTAGGGGTCAGAACTCGGAGGAGAGTCCGGAGCTGGGGCGTCCCTGAGACGGCACGGGGCCAGGGAGAAGCCCGGGGAGCCCTCAACGATTAGGTGGTGAGGACGGGAGCGGCCAGGGGCGGTGAGCTAGCCAGGAGGACAGTCGCAGAAGCCCGGGGAAGGATGTGGTTCTGAACGCAGTCCTCAGCCGCCTCTGGGGAGGTTGGGTGAGTTGACCTTTGGATCAGACACGCGGGCATCGTCGATGGGGATGGTTTGGTGAGGTGTCCAGACTGTCCTTGCCTCCCCCACCTCCGTGACGTAGCAGAAGTGGCCGAAGGTCGACTAAGGAACGTGACCGCTAAATGCAGCATCGATCCCTGGATTGGCTCGCGGGACAGGAGGAGGGTGTCAGTGGGAAAATGGATGCAACCTGACTGAAGCCTGGAGTTCGGTCAATAGTGCCATACGAGGGTGAATGTCTTAGTTTTGGTAAATGTTCTGCGGGAGGAAGCTGGGTGACGGGTATATGGGAACCCTCTGTACTGTCTTTATGACCAGCTGCTTTTTGTTTTACAAAGAGCAAAAATAGTTACTCCTTTTATCGCTGAAAAAAAAAAGCATTTTGAATCTTTGTTTTCTTAATTGACTTTCTTTTTAAAAATTTCTTATGTTTATTTTTGAGACAGAAACAGAGCATGAGTGGGGGAGGGGCAGAGAGAGAGCGGGAGAGACAGAATCCAAAGCAGGTTCCGGGCTCCAAGCTGTCAGCCCAGAGCCCGACGCGGGGCTCGAACCCACAAACCATGAGATCATGACCTGAGCCGAAGTCGGACGCTTAACTGACTGAGCCACCCAGGCGCCCCGCGTTTTGAATGTCCTCTGCCCGCTCTGGTCTCCCTGATGAATCAACTCTCAGTGGAGTTGCCGTCTAAAAGGCAGAACTGTGGGGACTCAGTGGAAGTGTGAGGGTGATGCGAAGAGAAGCCCGGACCCCCCTACCCCCACCACTACACACACCCTCTCCAGAGCTGAAATCCGGGCAGGCACACGCAGGGACACCGGGATCCCTGAGATCGAGACCTGAGCTGAGGTCAAGAGTTGGACGCTTACAGGACGGAGCCCCCCTCCCGGGGCGACCCCGGGCACTGGGCTTCTTGAGTGTCGTGGGGCCTAGGAGTCCGGGTCTCATTTTCCGCTCTTCTCGTTTGGCCACAGGCATCTCTGGGAAGAGCCAGATCCTTTTTGCTCTCGTCTTCACCACCAGGTACCTGGACCTGTTCACCAACTTCATCTCCGTCTACAACACAGTGATGAAGGTGAGGGTGGTGGGGGGGGGGGGGGGGGGCGGCCGTGGTGGCGGGGTCCCCTGAGCCCCGCAGACGGAGACCGTGCGCTCGGGAACACGGGCTGTGGAGCCGGGCAGACCTGGATGGGAATCCTGACTGTGTTGACAGCCGCTGGGGGGCCCTGGGCTTGGGCGAGGCCCTGGGCCCTGGGCACTTCATCTTCGGACTGAAGACAGTGCCAGTACTCGCCTCGGCGGGTTCTGTTGTGAACTCGAAATGAGGTAATAAATGCAAATACACCACAGGCATCGTATATCAAATATTCGATAAAGGGTAGCTTTATTATGCCGGTTCCAAAAAATGAGCCAAAAATCAAACCTGGTACCCTGAGCCTGCAGAGAGGTTATTCATCCGACATGCATTTGACAAATACCCATATTTCTTGAGCACCCATATTCCTGTGAGCCACGTACTTGAAGACCCATGAGGCTCCTGTTCTCACAGAACCTACATTCCCACTGGGGAGACAGATAATAAAACGGCCAGCAAAACTTTGGTTAGGGGTGAGGTTATGCAGATATTATTAAAATAGGGTGACGTTGGCTTTCATTCTGTTTTTTAACGTTTATTTATTTTGAGAGACAGAGTGCAAGCGGGGGAGGGGGCACAGAGAGCAGGAGACACAGAACCCGAAGCAGGCGCCAGGCTCCGAGCCGTCAGCACAGAGCCCGACGCGGGGCTGGAACCCACGGACTGAGAGATCGTGACCGGAGCTGAAGTCAGACGCTTCACCGACTGAGCCCCCCCCCCCCCCAGGCGCCCCTCCTTTGGTTATAATAAAAGAAGTTTTAATACCTGGGTTACGTGATAGAGAAGGAACAGGAAAATGTTCAGGGGGTGTGACCAGGAGGGGCCTCTCTGAGGAGGTGACACGTAAGCCAAGCTCTGTGTGACACAAGGAACCAGCCACGAGGCGATCAGAGGAAGAGCGTTCCAAGCAGACAGAAGAGCTGGTTCAGAAACCACCCAGGTGGGATCAAGCCTGCTGTATTCAGGGGACAGGCAGGGGCTCTGCCGCCGAGGGCTGGGGGAGGGCGCAGGTTAACTTAGACTTAACTTTGTGATGGGAAACTGTTGCTTTGAAGCATGGTCCTGTTTCACAGGGGAAACTGAGAATGTCTTGGTCCTATTCTGACGTCTTGGGCCCCGGGCCACAACCATTGGAGGTTACGTTGGGGTGAGCTCTTTCCAAATTAGCCATCCCACGTCTTTTTAAACTCTGCACCCAACGTGGGGCTTGCACTCGCGACCCCCAGATCGAGAGTCACGCGCTCCACCGACTGAGCGAGCGGCCAGGAACATCTCCCTCAGCCATCTTAACTCTTTAGGGCAACACAGGTTAGTGGAAGGAGCCCGGGTTTCAGAGTCAGGGAAGTGGAATGTTCCTGCTTGGATGCTGGTAACAGAGACTTAACAGAAGAGTGGTCTCAGTAGGGGCACCTGGGTGGCTCCGTCGGTTAAGCGTCTGATTTCGGCTCAGGTCACGATCTCGCGGTCTGTGAGTTCGAGCCCCGCGTCGGGCTCTGTGCTGACAGCTCAGAGCCTGGATCCTGTTTCAGATTCTGTGTGTCCCTCTCTCTCTGACCCTCCCCCATTCATGCTCTGTCTGTCTCAAAAATAAAGACGTTAAAAATAAAAAAAGAGTGATTTTAGTAAGATGAAGGTTTATTTTTTCTTTACTCATAATGTGGAATCTGGACGTGGGCCATCCAGGGCTGGGATGGCAGCTCCTTTTGTTTGTTTGTTTAAGTTTATTTATTTTGAGAGATAGCGTGCGAGCAGCGGAGGGGCAGAGAGAGAGGGAGACACAGAATCCAAAGCAGGCTCCAGGCCCTGAGCTGTCAGCACAGACCCCGACGCGGGGCTCAAACCCACGAACTGTGAGATCATGACCTGAGCTGAAGCCAGATGCTCAACCAACCGGGCCACCCAGGCACCCCTTGAAATTTTTAATTTTTAAAGAGGCCCTGCAAGTTATGTAGCCAGTCCTAATGTGGCATTTAGCCTCAAGGTTGCCTCAGGGTCACAAAATGGATGCCAGGGCTCCTACCATCACATCACATTCTGGGCAGGCAGGAAGAGGAAAGGAAAAAAGAGCAACAGTGTACCTGCCATCTGGGTAAGCCCTTTGTAAAGAGCTTTCCCTAACCCTAGCCAGTGACTGCGCGTCACTGACCATCCTTATCTGCAAAGGAGGCTGAGAAATGTAGTTTTCATTTGGGCACATCATCTAATAGTTCCATTTTTTTTTTTTCCTAAAGTTTATTTTTGAGTGAGCGCAAGCAATCATGAGCAGGGGAGGGACAGAGAGAGACCATCCCAGGCAGGCTCCACACTCCCGGCGCAGAGCCCGATGCTAGGCCTCGATCTCATGAACTGTGAGCTCATGACCCGAGCTGCGATCAAGAGTTGGATGCTTAACTGAGCCACCCAGGCGCCCCACTAACAGTTCCCTTTTTAAGGAAGGAAGGCTACATAACGGGGAACTCTACCGATCTCGCAGGGCTATTGTGAAGACTGTCTGAGATGATTTAGGTAAAGCGCCTAGCACCCAGAAGGTACTTTCTCCTCCACATCAGGGATGTGACTTTGGGATTCCAGGCATCTTGCTGGAATGGAAGATGTTGTTGCCTGTGGGGCGTCGAACTGTGTGAACTTGTCTGAGGTCCTGAAATCACAGTCTGCTTAAATTCAACACGGAAATAGCAACCACCACCTGCTCAGTTCATTTTTCTGCCTGAGGGTCGGACTTGAACGGTCCTGGGAGGGGCTGAGGACCCAGCGCTCGGCGTGGCAGCATGAGTTAGTTGCAGAAGCCTCAGAGAGGCCAGATTCTGCATTGGTGAAGTGAGGAAGTGATCACCACTTCATTGATTCATTCATTCATTCTGGGATGTTTTGTGCCGGGCCCTGAGTTAGGGGCTGGGTGTTCAGAGGTGGACAGGACAGTCAGGACCCGCTTACAGGAAATGGGGGAAAGAGACCAGGTACACAGACATTTCCAGAGCATGTAATTATGGGGGACATCGTATATGTTCCCGTGGAGCTATGGTGACACCAAGTGTATTTTGCCTCCTGGTGAGAAACTGAGTTTTGAAGTTCACATAGGAGTTCTCTAGGCCAGTGAGTTCCTGGACCAGCAGCATCAGCATCACATAGGAACCTGCTAGAAATACAACAGGACTACTCAGACCTACTAAATCAGTAACTCTGGGGGCAGGAGGGGAAAAAGGTGGTTACTTCTGTGATTCTGATGCACAAAGTTGAGAACCTCTGGCCTAAAAAGTTAGAGGCCAAACCATAACATCACATGCTGGAGGACAGCTTACTGCAATTAGAGCTTTTCTGGGGCACTTGGGTGGCTCGGTCAGTTAAGTGTCCGACTCTTGACTTCGGCTCAGGTCATGATCTCACGGTTCGTGAGTTTGAGCCCTGCATCGGGTTCTGCACTGACAGTGTAGCACCTGCTTGGGATTCGGTCTCCCTCTCTTCTCTGCCCATCCTCCGCTTGCTCTCTCTCTCTTTCAAAATAAATTAAAAAGAGCAGTGCCCGGGTGGCTCAATTGGTAAGTGTCTGACTTCGGCTCAGGTCATGATCTCGCGGTCTGTGAGTTCGAGCCTCACGTCGGGCTCCGTGCTGACAGCTCAGAGCCTGCAGCCTGCTTCAGATTCTGTGTCTCTGTCTCTCTCTGCCTGTCTCCTGCTTGTGCTCTCTCTGAAAAGTAAATATTAAAAAAAATTTTTTTTTTTAAAGAGAGTGCTTTTCCGCAGGAGCAATGACCAAATGATTCAAAGGACGTTAGTTCTAGTGGAAGAATGCTCACAGGTCACTGATGCAGATCTAGGAATTTGACATTTAAGAGCCCTGGAATGCCACTGCTAAATCCCCCGACAGAGACCAACCCTCCCCCCCCCATCTCCTGCCTGAGGCTCTCCAGTAAGGAGATGCCCAGGCACCTTTGGGTCCTCACACGGTTAGTGCCAGTGGTCCTAATTAGAAGCAAGGAGTTACTTAACAAAAGGGTCATTAGTTTCGGAATCAAGGGCAATGACTCCGGAGAAATTGTACGCGTTTCACTTCTTCCCCCTTGGGGCAAGAGCACTGGCCCTTTAGTTAGGCTGGTCCCAACTCAAGGTAGCTTGGAAGCCCAGCCAACAGAGTGGGAAATGACTTCATTATGGATTCCCCTGTGGCTCTTTCCCTTGTTAGGTGGTTTTTCTCCTCTGTGCCTACGTCACAGTGTACATGATCTATGGGAAATTTCGGAAAACATTTGACAGTGAGAATGACACGTTCCGCCTGGAATTTCTTCTGGTCCCTGTCATTGGTCTCTCCTTCCTTGAGAACTACAGTTTCACTCCCTTGGAGGTAAGTGAAGGGACGCGGAATACTAATTGCTAAGGGTAAACACATTGCCGAACATCCTTCCTGCTGATCTTTTGTAACGTCTGGGCTTGTGTTTTGGTATAACCGTGACCATCACTCGTATATTGTTGTTGAGAAATCGGTAATAAGCTATTCACACGACTCCATTTGGAAATGGGCGCATCCAAATAGTCCTGTGGATAAACAGAGCAGGCATCACAGCACCACTTATGGTTATTGAGAACTTCTGTCCCAAAGGTGGACACCTGAGCACAGTCCAGGCCGAGAACGTAACTCAGGAAGTCTGGGCTGTGGACCAACAAACATGAACTTGAGATGCTCGTGCATTGCGAGAAAACTATGGCCTCCATTAAGGCGAGTTTATACAATAAAGTTCTGTTCCGATTAAAAAATTATGTTCGAGGGGCGCCTGGGTGGCACAGTCGGTTAAGCGTCCGACTTCAGCCAGGTCACGATCTCGCGGTCCGTGAGTTCGAGCCCTGCATCGGGCTCTGGGCTGATGGCTCAGAGCCTGGAGCCTGTTTCCGATTCTGTGTCTCCCTCTCTCTCTGCCCCTCCCCCGTTCATGCTCTGTCTCTCTCTGTCGCAAAAATAAACGTTGAAAAAAAAAATAAAAAAAAAAAATTACGCTCGAAAATGTCCATGTGATGTGAAAGAAAAGCAGTTTACTTGGAACTTTTCAAATATTTCCTATTTACAGGGCAAAGGGGGTGGAATGGATTACATTTCAGGAACTTTTTTGTTTCGTTATATCCTGTCCCGTGAACATTTTAGTAGTTACCTTCTTTTGAAGAGATGGCCCCTTTCTTGGTCTTGATCAGCCTCCTCCGGCCTCTTCCCTCTTTGCCTCAGATCCTCTGGACTTTCTCGATCTACCTGGAATCCGTGGCCATCCTGCCCCAGCTTTTCATGATCAGTAAAACCGGAGAGGCTGAGACCATCACTACTCACTACCTGTTCTTTCTCGGGCTGTACCGGGCACTCTACCTGGCTAACTGGATCAGGCGGTACCAGACTGAGAACTTCTACGACCAAATTGCAGTGGTGTCTGGAGTAGTACAAACCATCTTCTACTGTGACTTCTTCTACTTGTATGTGACCAAAGGTAGGTGCGCGGCCACAGCAGTGTTGCTGGCACTGGCAGGTGTCACCCGTTCACTAGTTGAGGGAATTTGGGAAGTGGACATAGCTCCAAGTCTCTGCCCCTCGTGGTGCTTTTGTTTCAGTGGGATGAGACAAACAAGTGTTGTTAAGAAACAAGCACCACGAAGAACTACAGACCAGGACATGGACACACATGATATACATAGAGAGGTCGACTGTGAGAGGACATCGGACAGAATGCTTGTTAGAAAGATATACAAGGAACATTCCAGAAGAATAGCTTGTGCAGGAGCCCTAAGGCAGGAACCAGCTTGGTGTGCTAAAGGACAGAAAGGCTAGCGTGTTCAGAAACTATGAACCTGGAGAGATCAGAGGGTAATAATGGGTTTGCGTCGCACAGGGCAGCCACCGGAGGGCTCATTTACAGAGCCAGCAGCTGCTGGGCAGAGTGAAGGGCGGCCGAAGCAGGGAGACTTGTTATGGGGCAGGTGTGGTTGTTGGAAGAGGTCACCAGTGGGTGGGCAATCTTGAGCGGAGAGGAACTGGATAGACGTGAAACCGAAGTGGAGGCCAACTGCATTTGTGGCCTAAGGGAGAGTGGGATCAGGAACATAGGTGGGGCGTAGGGGTGAGGGAGTCTGTAGGTAATCCGTGATGAAGCTTCCCCCTTGGCTGTAACATGTAGCTACTGTGGACTGGGCATTAGAGATCCTAAGGTTATGCAGTTAAAAGGGAGTTATCAGTGTGGTGAATTCTCATTTCGTCTCTATTTTCTCCTAGTCCTTAAAGGAAAGAAGTTAAGTCTTCCAATGCCAATTTGAGGGCCCCACAGATGGTCCTACGCCTTCACGAGGACACAATAAACTCTTTGAAATAGTCTCCTGGACGACTTCTACAGGACTCAGGCCTAATGTCAGTCAGAAAAATGCTTAGTGGGGATATCTCAGCAGAGCACTGATCTACGTAGAAGACGTTCTCACCAATCTCTCCCTTAAATTATAGCTGCAGTGAGAAACCCAGGCCAATTATACGAGCATGGTGCCTGTCAGCTGGACATCAAGAAATCTTAGGTGCTTAACCCATATACGGGTGAAATAACCTTGCTCTCTATGGCCCTAGTGTGAGCCTCCCACTAAGGAACAGTCAGTCCCACCTGGAAAGATGTCTCTCTGTGTAGAATACAAATGCCCCCAAAGACCAGACTTCAAGAAACGCAGGCTGCTGTGGCAATTTTCACTTCCCAGACAGGAGACCAAGTTTAGGCAGGGATACAAAGCTGATGGTCTCACAGGGATGAAGTGTCGTTACTTCACTTCTAACCCGCCTCCAAAAGCCAGACAAAAGCCAAATAGATCAGCTTCGGCCAGACTTCAGTAGTTGTGTGCCTCAGCTCTAAAATGGCCTTGCGTCTTGCCACGGCTACGGCAGCTCCACACGGAGTACTTAAATCCAAGCAATAACCTAGGTGGGTACTGCTACCATGAGGACCATTCTATCAGTGAGGAAACCAATGCTGAAGCCTTAACCTACTAGGTGTCCTGCCTCGTTGCTTTGGGATTCAAATCTTCCCGGTAAGACCCATCAACCCCACCTCCCTTCCACGTTTTTAGGTGCTAAGGTTACTACTCAACCCAACACGCCCCAAACTGGGTCTTGAAGCGAATAAAAACTGTAAGGCAACTACCGCTGTCCTGTGGTCAGAGAAGTTTTAAGCAATAAAAAGCTCACACCTTATTGTCAACAGTGTTTTATTTATACCTACAAAAGAAAACAAGATGGTATCAAAAGGACAATTGACAAACTAAGAATAGTAACATAGCTCTTAGAATCCTGTGCCTGAACATCACACATCTACAAATCTTTCAAGTCTTAATGCGACAGGAATGTGTTCAGAGACCAGCAAGAACATGAATAGAGCACTGATCCCAAGCAAAAGCCACCAACCTTTTAGATGAGAGAAGTCCACACAACGAATGGTTAGGGAGGAACTGGGGAGAAGCAGTCCCAGAGCTTAATATTGAAATCCTTTCCCTAAATGAGTTTCGACCGTGACTGCACTAACTAGCCTCTCACGAGGACTCTTCTGCTCATGTTCTGAAGCAAAGGCAGAGCCTGAATTATGAGGGACAGACGCAGAGGCAAAAGAGTTACTCTAAAGCCGTTTAGGAAAAACTCTGCTCGATCTCAGCTGCGCTCAGGCCACGATAGCTTTTGAGATTCGGGATATGCTGTTATTTTGACCTTATGACCACAATATCCCTGGTGGAAAAAGGGAAGCGAGTGGCAGACCAAATGCCGTCTGCGGGCCCAGAGGCCTTCGCCACCAAGGGAGGCTTTAAGACCTGCGAGAGAGTAAATGGCACCCCTTACAGTGGCACCTCTGTTTAAAAATAGTCACAAGTCTGATGTAGAAAGAAATGTCTACAACGGACTGGTCAGTGCTCAGACAAAATTTTTCTGTGGCGGGGGGCACTTTGGTTTGAAAGCACAGAGCAGTTCTGCCCAAGTTTTCCTGTGCCTACCATCCTCCCTCGGCCTCAACTTCTATAAGGGGGGAAAAATGAGAAGTAAAGGAAGAAGAAAGTGTGGGGGGACTGGGGGGAGACGACATGTCAAAGTTCTCACATGCACAGATTTCAGCTTATGCTGACAACCTACCTGTATGTTGCACATTCAACCATACTTTTCAGAACCCCTCAGAAACCATCCCTTCTCTCTCCCTGAAGAATTTTAAAAAGAAAAGAAAAAAACAAAAGAACCTCAAGTATTTAGATATTACAAACCAGCAAGCACCCTCAGGCCTTAGCCAAAGGACGCAGTGGAGCCTTCCCCCTTTAACTACATTGTTAATGAACGATACCAATAGCATAAAAAAATTAATAGTCCAACACTGGATATGGAAGAGGTTTCTGGGGCTGTCTGGTTTCCCTGTCCTGTTACGGTGACCACAAGAGCAGAGAATTCTTTCTAGGCCCGTGTGCTACAGGAAGTCTCAGTTAAACAGTATCATTCTAAAGGGGACAAACTCACCTACCTTCGGAAGGAGGAAAAGTGAAAGGACTTAGGCTTTAGTCCTCTGTAACTTCTCTTAAGCACTACCTACCTGTAAAAAGCTGAGTGCAAAAGGATGCTGAAGAAAATGTGCATCCCAAAGCTGTTACAACAAAGCACTGCAGAGAAGAGTATGAAGAGAATTAAGAGTTCTTTCTTAACAGACCCCGAAGGTTCTTTATTCAAGAGAATTTGGCCGAAAGGGCAGAGTAGCTGGCAAGAGTTGCTTTCATTCTAGCTTTATAGATACGGAGTTTAAAAAGAAACTTTGCCACGGAGTATATTGTTTATAATTAAAAGTGGTTTTTACACTGCAGGTGAACGCATATGTAACTGGTTAAATTATTTAACTGGTTAATAAATTTTCAGTGAGCATTTACGTTCATTCTGCCCCGAGCAACTATCTAGTTGGAAAATGAATTTCACAGATGGTCCCTGGTTATGTGGGGAAGAAAACTAGGCAGCTTCCACCCAGACGCCGAGATGCTACGTTTAACCATTTCAATAAACACCTGGGGTTTTTAAAAGACACACTTAAGAAACTCAGACTCAGCAATTCAATGTCTAACCTGACTAAAATGGTTATTTTTCAGTAATTGGGAAGGGGCAAGGCAGAATATAAGGGAGACAAAACCAATTAGGAATTTTTTTAACTGTCAAATGCACTTAACGAGCAATCAGCCAAAATGACAATGGCCAGTGCATTGTCTTAAATACTCATCAGGCCCAAGGAACATTAAAAAGTATTACAGAATGTGCAGGGAATTCCCTCCTGGTTTTCTAACCCAAGTAATGAAAGCAATCTAAAGCACAGATGCCACCTTCTTCTGCAGAATTCAACCCTCTACCCTCCCCCCCCTACCCCCAACTCAGGACAACAAAAATGGGCTCCCACAAAAGGGCCTAATACCTTACTTTTTCTTTTAAGATGAAAAATAGCTCAAGTATCCTCAACATGCAAGAAGTTGGGGAAAAAAAAAAAAAGAATCTCTTCCAGTCGGCTATATATATGTTTTTACAAAATCTGTTATTTCAGACTGGATCATTTTGGCGGACAGAAGAAACCTGGCAGTGAATTCTAACTAATCTGCATGAAAGACAAATCACAATGGTTGGGGGAAAAATAAAAAAAAGAAAGAAAAGGGGAAGAGAAATAAAAGGGAAAGACAGCGTTCCTTTAAATGTAGTTAAGTCTGCGCAAGTCACTACCACTCGAGTGGTTTCATTTACGTGAAGGGGGAGGGGGAGGAGGGGGAGGGGGGTATTGATAGGCCGTCTGCCCCATGTAACCTATCATATTGGTAGCTCCCGGAGGCTGTGCGAACTGTTGTGACATCAGTGGCTGTGGCTGCTGCCCAGACCGGCCTATCCCACTAAACTGCTGGCTAGAGCTCTGTGAACTTCTCCCAGTTGAGGTGGTGCTACCAGCCCCGTAAGTGCCAGCGCCATATTCCTGGGCTGTATAGCCACTGGTGCCATAAGCAGCTGCCCCATAGGTGCCTTGACCATAGGTGTATTGGCCTGCTTGCGCTCCAAAGGCAGAATTTGGACTTCCATAGCCACTGCCGTTAGCATAACCGGCTCTATCGGTTTCACTACGATCCCGATAGCTCGCAGAGTCTCTCCGGCCACCATCCTTGACTCCTCGAAGCCTCCGGTCACACTCATCCTGATACATCAGATTGGGATTGTTGGCAGAAGAAGTGGTCCGGTATCGAGAACGACCTCCTGATGGGAGGACACGAGGAGTTTTTAATGCCAGAAATACAGTCCACACACGACCACGTGTAAAAACTTCTACCAGGTACAAAAGCAGTCAACGTTCTTTCTTGATCTGATTTTTACCCAGGCCAGCCTCCAAATCCGTTACTTTAAAATATACCCATCATTTGATTCTTTAATAGGACATATTCAAAAGAATGGTAAACGCGAAAAGACATTCAACTTCTCACCATTGTAAATCCTTTTCTTTGAGGATTATTAAGAGACACAATCTTACAAATGTAGCAACAATGGTAAAGAAGTTGAGGTGACTTACCATAGATTAAAAATAAAAAGACAGTGGGGCGCCTGGGTGGCTCAGTCAGTTAAGCGTTGACTTGGGCTCAGGTCATGATCTCACAGCTCGTGAGTTTAAGTCCTGCACTGGGCTCTGTGCTGACAGCTCAGCACCTGGAGCGTGCTTCAGATTCTGTTTCTCCCTCTCTCTGCCCCACCCCTGCTCACACTCTGTCTCTCCTTCAAAAATAAATAAACATTAATAACAAAAAGATAAGCAGCCAAGTTGGTATGACCCTACGAGGACCGTCCACTAGCGCACACCAGCTCGTACGTTGCCCCGTGGGCCTAGCCGCGTCAAAGTTATCTCACAAACTTGAAGTTCCTAGGCTCAATTCCAAACCCACTTACAAATAAACCAAAAACCTTGTATCTTAAAAACCGTTCAGGTAATTCAGACACAGAGCTTTAGCATGCAGTAAGTCTGGGACAAAAGAATACCAAAATAGTAGTTCAGAAGCTATGACCCTAGCCTATTTTGCAACTATCCAATTTTTTTTAAAGTAGGCTTCATGCCTAGTGAAGAGCCCAAGGCGGAGCTCGACCTCATGCCCCTGAGATCAAGACCTGAGCTGAGATCAAGAGTTGGGATGCTTAACCAACTGAGTCACGCAGGTGTCCCAGAACTATCCAATTTTTATATTCGTTAACTATACCTGTTTCTACTGCCACAAAACGATATAAAATTACTGATCTCTTCACATGAGAAACTGAAAGCCTAATACACTAAAGTTTTTGAAGGTATTAAAAATAACCGTAATTCACCTGAATTTTGAACATGCACCATATGCTTCACAACACAAAAGTCAGTTTTATATTACTGTCTATGGAAATACCATGCTGCTAGGAGGCCAAACATGACAGCCCCCCCCCCCCCGCCCCAATCACATGGTCTTACTTAGAAACAATTATGAAAACCTATTAATCACTATCCTCTGTTATTCAGTAACACTTAAAAGTCTTCACAGGACTTAAACAAACCAAAAAAAGGCCCAATGAGCCCAAAAAGATACCTTGGCAGTACCTGGAAAACTCCAGGACTTACCCTTACCCCCTCCTCCGCCGCCTCCTCTGTGGTCCACCAGCTGCATCAGTTTTGGATTGATAGCCTGATTAGCCTCTTCCAGCACTTTGATCAGCTCTCTGGCCTGCTTTAGGTTCCCTGGGGTGAAGAAGGTGTAGGCAGTGCCCTTGTTGGTGCTACGGGCTGTTCGGCCAATACGGTGCACATAATCCTCAGAGCTGTTTGGATAGTCATAGTTGATCACAAACTTGACATCTTCCACATCTTCGAGGCCAACGACGAATCGGTGTGTAGGTTGATGTGGCAGGGAAAGAGAAGGTAAAGGACATGCCAACAACAGGTGGGAAGCACGAATGCAGATGACAGCAAGAGGAAAGAAGATCAAGTTAGTAACCATTCTGAACAGGAACAAAAAAAGACTCATCCCAACAGAGTAAAAGAGGATTACTGATTCTTGGGACATGCACAGGAAGCGGCATCTTTATCAGCTATGAAATCCTAATGGAATCCCATTCAACCACCCGAACTCTTGCCTCTTTATTTTAACCAACGTACTGGCAGGAGTTGTATTGAATTCCAGCTCCTTTTCAAAACCGGAAATGTAGAAAAAAAGCGGTACCACCGATAAGCTACAAGATCAAATTACTTCTACTCTGTTGGGAGAAGCCTGGCAAAATCTACCAGTAATATAACAAACTTACCTTTAAACCAGTCACAGAGCAAAATGAAAAAAGAAACTTCATATATACTTTACTACATTTTCAAGGAGACTCAATCAGAATAGATTAAAAGAATTTTTGCTCTCGTTATTTAAAAAACTGATCAGAGCCAAAGTACAGTACACACCTATTTTCCTTTGCAGAAATATCCGAATTATCTTTCCCCATTCAATTACCACAAGAGCACATTACACTAAAATTTCACTGTACTACCAAGCCCAGCTCTGCCAAATGAGGTTTTTTTGCTCAACTCAAGGTTATTTCAACTCAGTACTTGCTTCAATTGTCAAAGATTGTCTACATAACCTGGGAAATTAAAATAGCCAAAGAGGGTGGGAAAAACCATGAAACCTTGAGACACAAGTTTAATGTTCTATCCACTGCTGGGAATTGGGTTGAATAACCTCCTAATGCTTCAAGTATGTAAATGTTAGTGTAATGCTTTCAGCTAAATGTAGATTTTTACCTACTTAAACAAACAAGTCTAATATAACAAAGAATCCTAATGTTTTGTGGAAAAAAATCTGCATTTTACAAAGAATATTCAGAAAATATCCTAGATAAAACACAGATTTTTGTGATATAAATAATTAAAAAACATTCTCTGTTTGTTACCAGACCGATGCACACTCCCTCCTCCTTTGGGAAACCGCTGCAGCCGATCCCGTCTCTTTGCCTTTTATTTTTGGCGGCCTCCTTTCGAAAACTCCGCCTTCTGACACGGGACCACTGGAGCGCGGGGAGCATGCATCAAGGGTCCGTGGCAGTGAGAAGTCCCCACACACGCTCGCTCTGTGAACTGGCTTAGATGCTTCTCTGTAGCCCCATTTGGTTGCCAAGCGCCGGAGAACCTGGGTTCGGGTAAAAATTTCAGGTCCTCCAACGCCTCCCCCAAGGATAATTGGGGTGATTGTAGAAAAAAATAATTAATTAAAAAATGTAAGTTACATCCAAAGGGTCAGACTGCATCTATTGCCCAGACTGGATCAATTTCAGGGGAAAGGGGGGGATGATTAAAAAAAAAAAAAAAAAAAAAATTCAGCTGTTGTTAAAGGGCCTGTGAAGAAAGGGGCATTATGTCTGTTTCTTATTACAATAAAGGCTCCTCAGTCTTTACTGACCCCTAAAGTCCTGAAATCACACCAGAAAGACGAGAAGGCAGTTATCACAGGGGGCAGCGTGAGTCTCCGGCTAGGGTCGTTGATGCAACAAAGGAAAAATAAAAATTGCCAGGGCCAGGATGGATGTGGGCTGAAGGGCTGGGAAATTACGCTCCAGGACCACATCTTCAGACCTATGGTAATGCTCCTCAGAGTCAATCCCACGGTGTGGGACCGTGGGCAGCAGAGCACGGTGAATTACTGCACTGGAGGCACAGACGTGTGCTTTCCTAGCAGAAAGCACTGGGGACTGGAGTCAACCGTTCAGAAACTTTTAGTCGGGAGTATTTCTGGAGGGGTTCGATAGGGGACGGACATGTTGCAAGTTCTTCACCCTAGAAAGGGGTCCTGTGTGTGTGCACACAGAGCTGGCTGAGGGCACCAAAGAGCAAGCGCAGAATTTGGTTTTCTCCAGTCAGGCCTGCCCTGATCTGATCTGCGCACTGCCACAATATGATCTTGCTGCCTTTAGAGGAGATGCTGTAGCAGGGTAAGACACTGAAAAGTTAATGTTTTGGCCAGCTGCCCGGGAGAACAACTTTTTGTCTGACAAACCCCTCCCAATCACTAATTGGGAGGGACTGAGACTAGCCAACAGGCTCATCTAGAGCTGCTTCGGGCCAATGTAGATTTGCCTCGGCCATGTACTGAGTGATCTGCAGCTGATATCAAAGCTTCTGTTAAAAAACAAAACAAAATCAATTCAATACTTTTAGTTTAACAGTGTGTAGTTTAAACGAAAAAAAAAGAAAAAGAAAAATTAAAAATATCCCAGTGCAAAGGGAATAGTGGTTTCCTGAGGACGACTATCATAAAACTATGGGAATTGAAGAACTTACCTGAAGGGAACATTTAAGAGGCCATCGCTGGACAGGAAGTGAAAAAAGGCCTGGTGACTCAGCTGAAAATTGCACCCCTGTCTATGAGGTAGAAGCCTTCACTTTCCAGGATCTTGTAGGACCTTGGTCAGCATTCTGCCATTTTGGTGGGTTTTCCCCCTCCTTTTGATTTTTACAAGGCAGCAAACAAAGGGGCCCAAAACAAGCACTGATGCTGAGTAACAAGAAACAGACTCAGGTACCTTCCCTCTCCCCTCACTTGGATGAGTGGGGGTGGGATGAAGAGTCTAAGTTATTCTAATGGTAGCCAATTGATTTGGTTTAGAAATGCAAGGGGAAAGGGAGGAAGTATTTTTAATTGTCTAGGCAAGATGCACAAAGAAGCTACCAGCACATAGCAAGCCTGTTTAAAAACCACCATCACTGAAAGCTTTTGTGTAAACTGCTTTCAGGCCTCAGCCTCTTCTCCCAACAGGCCCAAGTTCTAACCGCACAGATCCAGACATGACCTCTGAGGGCAGAGACAATTTTCAGTCATGGCTGCAGGCCACCACCTCTGAAGGAGGGAATGATGAATGCAATGTATAAAAAGCCTTCATTCTCTTGTATTCCGGTCGAACACTTTCTCTTTACGCTACGCATTACAAGGGAATATGGTACTTCTCACCTTACTGGGCAAGAAATTAAACACCTGTCAGTAATTTTAAAAATATCTTTGTGACAGACATAATGTCATCTTTTTTAATATAAAAATTTCGAGATGTACCTGTGTACCTCAGAAAATAATGGGATCAAGTACCACAAAATAGTTCTATAAATTTAAATCATAATGGGTGGAAACCTCCAAAAGAACATGAGCTTCAAGTTAAGTTCTTAAATTGGAAGACAGCACATTGATGATAGGAGCATAGGTGGGAGGAGGGGACAACTGAGCGTACACAATTATCTTACTTGAGTACATAAAATTGGGCAATGCAGATTTAATTACTGAATGATAACATATTTATGGACTCATTAAATACCAAGATTATGTTAGCATTCATGGAATCGGAACTCGACATACATATATATGTATATATACACACGTGTACATATATATGTATATGCATATACGGGGGGGAGAGAGAGGGAGGGAGAGAGGGAGAGGGGCGGGGGAGGAGGAGGGAGGGAGGGAGAGGGAAGGGGGGGAGAGAGGGAGAGAGAGGGAGAGAGAGGGAGAGAGAGAGAGAGAGAGAGAGAGGGAGGGAGGGAGGGAGGGGAGAATCTGCCGAAACTAGCTTCTAGTAAGTTAGGTTCAATCAGACTCATCCTATCCAGCCAGAAAACAGAATAAAACCAGGAAAAAGCTGAGCTGTTCAACTGAATGTCTCCTGTCCCCTCTAACCATTTGAATAGTCATGCCTAGGCCTTGCTGCAGACCAAAGCCTGTTTGTCAGGAGCAGGAAGAGACTTTGAAAATAAAAGAAAACAAAAAACAAAAAACACCAAGGTTAAAAAAAAGTTGTGGGGGGAAGGGAAATTATCACACTTTGTGTTCTTCTCTTTTAGATATTTATCTAAACACATGTATACACGACTCTAATTTGAAATGACAAAGAAATCTTTAAACCAAAAGATACATGTACCATTGACAGAGATGCCTATCTATACAAACCTAGCCCACGGGAGGCTACATCTGTGGCAATGAGGATGGGAGCCTTTCCTGAACGGAACTCTGCAAAACAAGAATAGTACCACGAAAGCCAAGTTATACAATCAAGGCCAAATGATTATCTTTAAAAATGACCACACAGACATTCCTAGCTATCTGGCCTTTTCACTCTACCATGTTAAATTTCAAGTGATGGTGTCAAGAACATGCCAAGCTCTTTTAAATTCAAAGGAAAACAGTGATTCTTTGAAAATCTTCACTCTCCTCACTTTTAGCAGAGAGGCAACAGACCAAAAGCTACCTCTACTGAAAAGGACTGTTAAAACTATGTTTGTAACAAATTGTAACAGCAATTTGTAACAAAATTTAAATGAGCTAGAATTTTTTGCCCTTAAATTATGACACTGAAGTTACCCTTCACATGAAATAAAACCAAAAGTAAGGGGCAGGAGAAGGAAACAACTTTAAAAGAAGTGAAATGAAAGGAGGCACCCTACTTTCCTCTGTGAAATAACAGAAAATACGTGTATTCGTCTCTGCCCCCAACTCCTGGCACTCAGCTCCTAAAACGCTTGTAAACAGAAATGCTAGGAGAGTCTTTTATTCTTAGTCTTTGACCTTAGGTCCTGACACACAGACCCCAAGTCTCTCGGAAGATCCTGGGTGACGGAAGTATCTTTTGTGCTGAGGCAATGCTTGGTGGAATCCTGGAAAGCTTCAGGATGGGGGCTGGTCACCAGGAAGACCAAGCCATGATTATAAGAGCTTGGAACTTTCAGCCCTACCCCTCATCCTCAGAGGAGAGGATGGAGATCGAGTTAATAATCAATTAGGCCTATGTTATAAAGCCTCCATAAAAATTCCAGAAGTACAGGGTTTGGGGAGCTTTACAGGCTGGTGAACGTCTGTATTTTAAAGATAAGACCTTAGGGGCGCCTGGGTGGCTCAGTCAGTTAAGCGTCCAACTCTTACTTTTGCCTCAGGTCACGATCTCACAGTGAGTTCGAGCCCCACACTCTCTCCCCCTCTTTCCCTCTTCCCTGCTGGCGTTCTCACTCTCTCAAAATAAGCTTGAAAAAAAAAAAAAAAAAGACCTTATGAAAGAAAATGTGGTGTAAGTTCTGAAAAAGCGTAAACAGCCCGCATTATTGACTTTAAAGGACAGTAGAGATATGCCAAAAATGCCCCTAATATTCAATAAACAAGAGCAGAGTTTGGCAAACGCTGGCCTATGGATCAAATCTGGCAATATGTATTTTTACTTTTACTGCAACACAGCCAGACCATTTTTTTCATGTGGTTCTTGACCATCTTTTTGCTGTAACATAAGACCTGAACGACTATGACACAAACCCCCATAGTCTGCAAAGCAGAAAATCTTTACTACCTGGTCCTTTACACAAAGCGTGCCCATCTCGGACACAGTACGGACAATATTTAGTTTTGAACTCACCATTAAGCACCCAATCTCTTTCCGGTTGACTCTTGTCTCCATGGATACACATAGCTGGCCAACTGTCAGAGGAAAAGTAACCAGTATTTCAAAAATCTTTAAAAAAGAGGAAATCTAAACTTTAAAAACTCCTACGGAACTATAAATCTAAAACCTGAGGCTAATTACCTCAGCGCTGCACTCACCCATCTCTGCGCATCCTTCGAGTGAGGTCATCACAGCGTCTCTTTGTCTCTACAAATATTATTGTCTTATTTTCCTTTTCAGCCATTATTTCCTCCATGAGTTGGATCAACCTGAAAACAAGATGAGCAAAAATGCAGTCATTCAGAGAAGGCCTCCCCATACACTACGTAGAAGGAAGGTCTACAACGTAACTCCCCAAAACTACGGTACTTTTCTTTCACATTATGTTCTATACAGCTGGTAACTACCGCAACCAAGGATCCGGAATCCTTGCTTCTAACAACAGTGCTCTGATGAATGATATAAAGAAAGCTAGTAATGCTTTGGATGTTTTGGGGCCTCAAAAAATGTCAGGCTTCTCAAATACTTTAATTTTGGAGGATAATTAGGAAAGGTTTAATAGCACCCAAACAGTCAAATCTCTCTTACTTGTGGTCTTTTTCACTTTCCATGCAGACATCCACAATCTGGAGGATGTTGTGGTTGGCACTCAACTCCAGATTGCCCACGTTGATCTGGGTGTAATCACGAAGGAAATCCTCTGCAAGCTGTCTTACTTCTTTTGGCCAGGTTGCGCTCCACATCAGTGTCTGCCTATCAGGCTACCAGGAAAAGAAAGAGCTTTCTTTTAGGCTAAGGATTGCAACAGGCACTAGGCATAAAGACGGCAGACCATCAGCTTCACACACCCTGATTTGGTCAACAATTTTGCGGATCTGAGGTTCAAAGCCCATATCAAGCATCCGGTCGGCCTCATCCAGTACAAGGTAAGTACATCGGCGAAGATTTGTCTTTCCTGACTCGAGGAAATCTATCAGGCGTCCAGGAGTAGCTATACAGATCTCGACACCTATAAAACAAAACCACAGATCTAGTCAACTAAGAATTCTTTATACGCTCTCCAAGCCTCAACAAACTGAGAAGCACCAGCTCCGGTGGCTGCGCTCAATACCACAGAGCACTAGCTACATTTAACACCATACCTGGAAAAGCATGATGTAAAGACACTTAACGTGTAATTATCAAATCTCCACCAAGTTTGTCTCTAATGATGTTAAACTTTCCCCTAATAGCATTTCAACCATACCTGAGAACTAACCTGCTGGAATACTGAATTTTTTCCCACAAGGACCCACTATTTTCCTCTTCGATTTCATTCATAAAAACCGATAAAATTCTTACGTGCTAATTTTAAAAGAGATTACCTCTCTCCAAGTCTCGAATCTGGGGACCTTTAGGAGCACCTCCATAAATGCAAGTACTCTTCAATCTAGAACATTTGCCATAGTCATCAGCCACCTGCTGTACTTGCTGGGCAAGCTCTCTCGTAGGAGCCAGAACTAGACACTGAAACAAACATGCACATTAATACACCTCTCCCAAATTAAAAGAGAAAAAGAACAAAAAGGTTATCTAATTCTTTCTACTGCCTAATCTGATACTTTAAAAATTACACGATGGGGAGAGAAGGCAGAGAGTTTAAGACTATGCACCTGAGTGTGGCAAAAAATTGTGACAATATTTAGCATATGGAATGATGGTTTACTTTTGATACAGGATTCATTACAGTTTATTGCTATTTAAGTGTATTTACAGATCTTATCACCTAGTTTTTTAACAACTCACAAAATGAACAAGTGGCTTTAACCACGGATTAAATATTAGTAAAAAGAGATAAATAAGAAAGAAGCACTTTTCTGAATTCCAGTTTAAACTTTTAGCCAGACACCTAAGGCAAAAACAATGATGACTTCTAGAACACTCAAAACAATACAAAATTAGGACTCTTTTAAATACGTATCGTATACATGGTTATCAATGACTCCTGTTTTGTGTACAGATCCGTTAAGTATTAGCTAACAATAATAAAGCTAATTCTATTAGCCATATGGAATATATGATGTATCATATAATGCAAAGTAATGTGTTACTTATTTTTGCGAATATTTTGAGACGTACCTGTTTGTAAACACATGATCAAATGCGAGCCCAATTTTTTAAAGATTTAAGTAATCTCTACACCCGACGTGGGGCTCAAACTCACAACTCTGACATCAAGAGTTGCATGCTCTACTGACTGCACCGAGCCAGTAAGGCACCCCTCAATTTTTTTAAAAAAAGTAAGAATGTACATTCAAAATGTTTGAAAACCACTACACAAACTTACAGGAAATAGCACTAAGTGAAAACAATCAAACCAGAAAATCATCCTGCCCCAGAAACACTTACAGAAATACTACTTAACCACAAAGAATACACACCCCAAATCTGACTGACATGCAGAGAAGTGACATCATTTCATACTTCCTTTAATCCCTCACAGCACCTTGAGCAATTAAGAACTGTATTTGAATCTACTACACAGTAAATGCCTATATATGAAAGCAGTATATATAATGGTTAAAAGTAACATTGGTTCAAACTCAAGTTCAGCCATTTAATAGCTGTTTTGGCTAGGGGTGCCTGGGTGGCTCAGCTGGTTGAATGTCAGACTTCAGTTCAGGTCAGGATCTTGCAGTCTGCGAGTTTGAGCCCGACATCGGGCTCCCCACTGATAGTGAGGAGTCGGCTTGGGATTCTCTCCCCCCCTCCCCTTTTCTCTGCCCCTCCCCAACTTGCACATGCTCTCTCTCAAAATAAATAAAAAATAGCTATTTGGACTAGTCATTTAATTGCACTGTTAAAATTTATCAGTAAGAAACTATCACTTTTAGATATGGAGGATGGACTTGAGAATGAAATCTGAAAACACATGCAAAGCACAGTGCCTGAAACAGTGATCAATAAATTATAGTTAATTTTATAATTATAAACACACTTACAATTGGGCCGTCTCCCCTTTCCAAGTATGGCTGGTGGTTAATATGAACAATTGCAGGCAGCAAATACTGGGGGGGAAAAGAATGACAGTCTTATTCCAAAACTAAGCCATTATCTTAAATTATCACAGTAACTGATAATGCCTAATCACAAAAATGAAAACACAACTCACATGCAATGTAAATTTGAACCCAAAATACTTGCACATATCTCACATAACCAAGAAAGCTGAAATACTACCTATACCATCTGAATCAGAACTTTTTAAGAATTAAGAATTAATGGGATAATCAGAATAGCAAAATAAGTCACCACAATATTAACCTTCCCCTCCTGGTGGTACGTACCGCCAATGTCTTCCCAGACCCAGTCTGCGCAATGCCCACCATATCTCGGCCACTGAGAGCCAACGGAAATCCCTGGCACTGAATCGGAGTTGGTTCTGTGAAGTGTTGATCCATCAACACATCCATTACATATTCTGTAAGAGAACAACCGTTACCGCTTTTAGATAAAAAACTAAGAACACGGCCAAGAGAATTCTAAAAAACTGTTCAACTCATCAAAGAAAAGATTTACCCGGCTTTACATCCCTCCAAGGAAAGTGCTGTTTCTTTCTTTAGTTACTGAATCTCTGACCCGATGACGACTACCTCTCTGAATGCTGCTGCTAGATATATCTACCCTTCCCCTCAATACTTAAAAAAAATTTTTTTAATGTTTATTTTTGAGAGAGAGAGAGAGAGAGGGAGCGAGCATGAGTGGGGGAAGGTCAGAGAGAGAGGGACACAGAATCTGAAACAGGCTCCAGGCTCTGAGCTGTCAGCACAGAGCCCAATGAGGGCTCGAACCCATGAACTGCATGATCATGGCCAGAGCCAAAGTCAGCCGCTCAACCGACTGAGCCACCCAGGCGCGCCCCCCCCCCCTTAATACTTTAAAAATCACTGCCCTAAGGTATAGAGTGGGCACATGGCTGTCAGTCATGTATTGTCTGCCAAGTCATATCCAGCTAGAAAGCAATTTCATTCTACTTTCTGAAAGAAGGAGACAAAAGTTCTAGGGGAAGATGAAATAAATAAATGAACAGATAAGCATTAAAAAAAAAATCTCTTATTCAATTAACACAGCAGTTACTTCCAAGCCTTGACATTATAAAACAAAACATTTATCATCACCTTTGTGAAGGGTTTCTATTTGCCTCTTCAACAAAATCCTGAGCCCGAATGAAAACCTTTGAATAACCCATTACCCATGTTTACGGTTCAATAAAAACTAACAAGTAAAATCCTTGATTAAAGAACACTTACGTGGGAAGTTAGCGTGATGGAAGGCAAACACAGGTTTAGGACAAACATCCCCCCCTCTCACTGTAATTTCTTTCTTTCGGCGTAGTTCATCAACCTCATACTACGGAAAAAAACAAAGTAAAACAAGTAAGTGAACAAAGTTATTCTAAACATGCAAAACTTTACTTGCCAATCAAGCTCAACAATTATCATCCATTCCACGATTACACTGGAGAATATATCTAACACTTCTAGCAGCTCTTTCGCATACATTCAACGTCACCCAATTTGTAAGGATCCTCCCAACTTTGTGCGTCCAGGAAGTGATAATGGTAAGAGTTCCATTTTCCCCATGAGAAAACGAGACACTTCAAAATATTAAGTAACGTGCCCAAGGTCAGAAGTAGGAAGGAGAAACAGTGGAACTTGGAACCAAATGCTCTTTCCATTATACCTTCTTCTGAACAAGTAACCATTTCATGAGTAGAGTCCAAAACAATCACAATGAGGTTAAAAAAAAGACAAACAGAAGTATATTTATACCAATGTTTTATTTTTTTAATTTATGTTTTCAAGTTTATCGAGACAGCACACACAAGAGTCTAAGTGGGGGGAGGGGCAGAGAGCGAGAATCCCAAGCAGGCTCCATGCTGTCAGCACAGAGCCTGACACGGGGCTTGAACTCACCAATGGTTAAGATCATGACCTGAGGTGAAATCAACAGTCAGACAACTTAACTGACTGAGACAGCCAAGTGCCCCTATATTTATGCCAATGTTTTAATTTTAACTTCAGAGATGAAAAAACATGAACCTCCTATACAGTTAAAATCTCCTACATGACCAATTGGGAAGTATACCAATAAATGAAAACCAAACAAATAAGAATCTAGGTACCACACTAGAATAAAGCAAGTAATAGCAGTGTGAGTCAAGACTGCCTAATATGTCAACTTGGTTCATTACTGTGTATACAAAAAAGGTGAAATAAACCCCCAAAACTTACCGGAGTCAGCCTTGCCACTTCTGGATGCTCTACATAAAAATTCTTCTCAAACTTGGGGAGCTCACTCAAATCCCACTTCTTTTTACGTAAACGTTCCCCGGGATTACCAAATTTCTTCGGGGGAAGGCCACCGCCACCTCTTGCTCCAAATCTAGAAGCACCAAAATTTTTACTTTACTGAGTATTTACTTATGAGGGTGGCACCTTAGGTGCCATAAAAAACAAGCAAAAAACTCTTCTCTTAGGATACTACCAGGCCCCTCCAAGAATATGTTTTTCTTACTCAAAGGTATGGAGGAAAAGGGTTCATAAAACTTCCTTTACTAATATTGTTACAGGTATGGTTCTGAGGAGTGAAAAATTAAAAACTTTTATGTTTACAGATATGTATCATAGGGATTACAACCAGAATCTGGAATCACTGAAAAGGCTTGAATTTTGATTCTACTACTTAAGATGTTGTTTTGCACAATTTAGCTTCTCTGTGCCCGTTTCTTATGTAAGTGGAAATACTACTACCACCACCTATTTCAGAGACCGCTATGAAGATGAAACGAAAGTGTGAGAAGTATTAAAAAAAGTATCTGGCATAGTATTCAATCAAACATAGTATTCAAGTTAGCGTAACTGTATTCATTCAACAAAGTTACTGTACCAGGTACCGTTTTAAGCGGTTCCTGGAGATATTAAACTGAATAAAACAGAGATTCTCTACTCTCGTATAACAATCAGACACGCAGGCAAAGGAAGACATTAGTTTATGTTTAAATTCAAGGCAAGCAGGTGGACAGGTAGGAAGATCCACTTGAAGCAAGTCGCCCCATACCTGCAACAGTTTCGTGGACTCCTTATCCAAAACTGTGATAAGTACTCCTGTTGTCTGCCAAGCTAAGGAAAACTACCAGGGCCCCTATAAGACCAGGAGGCTACTCTTCACCTTTAGTTAATGCTAATGAATAGCCAGAAATGATTTATGACCTCTCCTTCCTCTTACTGCCACCTTTACCTTCTCCTCTTTGTTCCCAGGGAAATAGTACTGTTAACTATAAATGTGCCGAAGAAAACACTACTGAGTCTTATTTAAGTTTTTCTTTTTTGTCTTTTTTTATTTAGTAACCTCTATGCCCAACATGGGGCTCGAACTCACAATCCCAAGATCAAGAATCACATGCTCCACTGACTGAGCCAGACAGGAACCCCTTACTTAGGGTTTTAAAAACTCAAACAGATTTAAGGCCAATCTTTGTTTATCCAACATTCATAACAGACAAGTTCAACTGGAATACAGATATGACCACTAGGCCAACTTGCAATGTCCTACTCTTCTTAGACCACAAAGATGATCTTCATTTCTGTATTTCAACCTATTGGAAGTGTGGGCCATTGTTTTGAATACAAGTAGTATACACTAACATGATGTTTCCATTCCATTTCTTTACCTCCCAAAATACTATACTGAATTTAACTTCCCCTTTCCACTCTAACCCACTCACAACATCATCTTGCAGACGGTTCCACATCACAACTGACAGGCAGTAGCTGTATTATTTTAAAGGGCTTCAATTTCCTAGAATTCAAAGTGTTCCTAAAACTTACCCAACTAGACAGTTCTCTAAATACAAAGACTGACCGCAGGAAATTTTCTTGGGACCACTGAGTACCTACACTCAACAGGCAGAACTTGACAGATTCCATGTGTACTACTGAACTGTTAACAGAAATCAAGAATCAAAACTGAAGCAAGTTACAAAGATACATATATCCAAGACATAGGATCAATGACTTCTTCAACTTGCCCTCAGGCCCAAAGGTCAATAGATCAAAGACCACCTGGGTCAACTTTCCTCCCCTATAAAGGAAGCAACAGTTCTAAATAAGTAGGTAAGTCAAGTATTTTGATTGTCAGGTTTGCAAAGAATTATAGTACCAATTCTGAGAGACTATCAGCCTAGTTTATACTATTGAGACTGTCAGCCTAGTTTATACTATTACTAATTTACGTAGTTCCTACGTGCTCTTTCAATGCTGCTGCATTCCAATGCTGTCCAGACCTTAAACTAATGATCTACAAGAGAACTTTGGAAAGTCAGGTTCCTTTAGAGGCTTATTCAAAGGAAGAGGTTTTTTCCCCCGTATCATCTTGACTATTTCATTCTCCAAGACGTACTACTCTATACTACAAATATATTTTGAAACACGGGATTCTTCAAAAATATGCTGCACCTTTATAAAGCTAACCCAAATAAGATAGCCTTTTACTTTCACAGAATTTTTGAGCACATATCCTAATCCCTGACATACCATACTGTTCATTAATGTCTTGATTGCATATTAAGTTTGACTTTGCAATAAATGCAGCTCTTAAGATTCAGCAACATCATGCCAGTTTAAATTTACAATGTATAAAATGTTCAAATAATCCATTGTTCAAACTAATAATCCATTTCAGCTGTTAACACTCAGTTAAGAAAAATAGCAATTTAAATCGTAAATGAAATTTCATGGTAAAGGTAGAATTAAGACACAGACATTATGAAAAAGTGTCATTTTGTTGATATGAACCATTTTTAAAGCCTAAAATGTCATCTGATAGTCAATATGGGATAAAGTAGGGATCAGTAATTCACTTTTTCCTCTTTTAAAATAATTTATTTTTATTGTTACAGCATATATACGGTGAAATTAAGTATTAAACCAAACACCCACAGTAAAGAGGACATTATCAGTACCTTGGCAGCTCCCTGTGCCCACTTCAAGTTCACAAACCCCCTAACAACCATCTCAAATTTTGCTTAATAGTTTTGTCATATATGTCTTTATAGCTATTATCCTTTTACCATGATTTTTTTACTTAATGTTTGTGAGTCATCCATGTTGATGTTAAGTTTTTTCTTTTCACTGTTGTGTTGTATTCTACTTGTATAAATACCCACACTTTATCCAGACATACACAGGAGCTGCGTCCACTATTAACATGAACAATGCTGGTATAAACGTTTTTGTATACAAATGCTGGGGAAGGTGTACAAGGTTTCTCTGCATTTGAATGTCTACAGTTTAAAGCTCAAGAGGAGAATTACTTGGTCATTTTCAAATTTCCTAGCTAACCTCAAATTCCCTTTCCTAAATGGTTGCACAGAAACTCCCTCACTTCTAAATTTAGCTAAACTGTGAAAGACTAAGCAAACATTCCACTTCTAGCCCTCCAAATTTAACACTAAGATCAAATATTTTCCTTCCTAACAATGCATAAATAATGTTTTATTTTGCAACTCAAATGATAACTGAAGTGCTTGTGACTAGTCCGTCTGGGACGTGTGTATCTGAACCACAAAAAACAAAAATGTTTGAAGAAAACATCAAGTAACAGAACACCCTACTACAAAGAGGCAATTTCACATGGCATCTTAATTCCAGAGAACAATGCAAAGTAAAGGCAAGCGTTATGCCCATCTTCAGTTGAGAAAACAGGCTCACAAAGGTCCAGGATCTTGCCCAAGGTCACATATATGTTAATAAATGGCGTTCCATTACTTTTTATCCAGAGGTTAAGACTTTTATTACATAAAAGTAACAGCACAAACCAACACGGAGCTCTTAAGCCACTTCTTCTTTTTACGGATTTTAAGTTGAATCTCGTGATCTGCGAAGACGTCGGGCCTAATTTTATTAACTTTCAACCCAGGAACCGTGGCATTACCCCATCAAAAACTTTCTGGCTAGGCCGCGAAGCTAATACCCGACACCAAGCGGAGAAAAAGAGACCGAAACACGGGGGGGGGGGGGACCCCAAACTCACGATTAAAAAAAAAAACAAACCCCTCCTCAAACAAGATCATTTAGATCGCTAGCAATTCCACTGCTTTACTGTCCAGTGTGCTTCCTCCGAATTACCTGAAATACGACTAAAGGTGATCTAAAAATACGTTTAAAACGAGAAGTCAGCCTTAGGGTCTCTAGTTAGTTTCCAACCAGGTTTCCAGCTCCATTAACAGTGATCTCTGGCGGCCGACAACATAAGGGAAGCCATTTGGCGTCAAGATTTTCCCAGGCCGAACTCGGAGACCTCCTCCTCCTCTTCTCAGCAAGAACATCCGTGGTTTCACAGATGAGCGCTGAGGCCTGGAGATCAAATGACTTGACCAAATTGGCCGGGCTCGAAATGCCGGGCGGCGACGCGAGGCCGGGCCGGGTCTGCGGCGCTGGGGCGGCCGCTGCCGCTCCCCGCCACGACGGCGGTCCGCAGAGGAGGGGCTGGGGCGTCGCCAGGCCGCCGCCCCCCGCCGGCTCACCCGCGATCCCGGGGCGCAGGCCCACCCGCAGACCCGCGCCCCACACCGCCATTAAGTCCCCGGTCGCCTCGCCTCCAGGAGTCGGGAGCGTCGCTCCCGGGCCCGCGGTCCGCTCCAGGTCTCCCGCTGGGCCGGAGGCTGCGGTCTCCTCAGGAAACAACCTTCCCCCTCCCCCCCGGCCCACGCACACGCGAGGCCTTCCCTCTCCCCCTCCCCCCTTACCCTCCACGGTCACGGTCCCGGTCCCGGTCCCCAAAGCCGCCTCCGCGCATGGTCCCAAACGGATAGAGATCTGGGAGCGGGGCACGGATGGCCGGGCTCGGGAGGGCCTGCGGCTCCGGTCTGGTGACGACCGATGGCGGCGGCGCCTCCGCTGTTGGGGCGGCGGCAGGCGCGGCGCTCTCTCGCTCCGACGCGCTGTCTCCCGTCGCAGACGCCACCGTCGCCGCCTCTCTCGTCGGAGACGGGAGCAAAACACAGAGAATCGGGGTTATAAAAACAGTGGGTAGGTTTGGCTACGCTCAAACCCGGCAGTGCCGCGGTCTAGGCGTCTCCTTCCTTCCCAGCGACTGCACAAAATGGCGGCCGGCGCTGAGACTGCTCCAGCTTAACGCTACGTACGTCGGAGACGATACGTAAACAGCGTCTTGGAATGGCCCGAGGGCTTCGCGGAGTCCTAAGGGTATTCTTGGAAGCACTTTACGTCAGTTGCGCAGACAAGCCCGTTTTGCATTCAGTAGAAGAAAAAGAAAGTACGAAGCGGGCGTAGAGTTCTCGCGCCACCTGAACTAGAACGTGGGGTGGGGTGAGGGGAAGAGCCTCCGGTGCGACGTAACATTTTTTGCGTCGTTAGCCGGCCCACTATTGCGGAGATGCGCAGTGTGCGTAACGCATTCTGTTTGGAGAATAGAGGATTTTGCCGTGCTCCGAACGCGGGACGGTCTCCCGTCCTCCTTGTGCAAGTTGCTTTGCGGAGACAATAACTGTCCTCCATATTGCAGTCGCCAGGTGTCAGGGCCTTCAGGCGCCTTAAGCCCAGGAGGGTCTTCAGGGTCCCTGGCCGGCGCTCCCAAACAGCGCTGCCGGCTCCCTGGCCCCGCCGGCCTGGGCCTGCCGTCACGGGCCGCGCGCCTCGGCGCCATTTTCTTTCGGTTGCCTCTGGCTGCGCCGTCGCCGGCAGCCATGATGGATGCGCCTCGTCCGTTCTTCCGGGATGTGATCAGTCGACGACGTCTCAGTTGGGTTCAGGTCCTCTCCACTACGCCCGGTCCACACCGAAGTGCTGTTTCTGAGCCGAATGTTCCCGCTGTCCCCGGCTGAGCACAGTCGGCTAGCAACGAACCAAAACGTGGGTGGGGTCCCTGTTGAGATAGACGCCGGGGTCCCTTGGCCGCCGTTCATCTCGGCGCGACCTCCGGAGGCCCTCGGGAGACCCTTGGCGCTCTCCGGAGACGAAAAGGCTCAAAGGCTGTGGCCTGTAGACACGGAAGAGGTGAAGGCATAAGCACGTGTTTCTAACCAGGCCGGACGGCGTTCCTCTCCCTCAATTCCTTCTAAGCTGGCGTCCAGCCTCCTGCTTGCTTCTCTCCCAGACTGAACTTCAGTCTCCCAAGCAAGGCCGGATGGTGTCGCAGAATCGTCAAGCAGCTAGGGCCTTCCGAACAGCTCATCTGTCGTCTCTTTTGTTTCTTTCTACAGATGGGAGATTTGAGGTCCCTCGCTGTGGGGCTGAGTGTTGTCTCCTGCTCTGTTGAGAATGTTTCCCAAATTCCTATAAGAGCATAGGGAGAGGAGCTTTGGTGACGAGCCGTTCAGGTGTCTCTGGGACCATGGACGCGAATGGGCAGTGGGAATCACTGGGCAAGTGTCGAACGCCTAATGGGCCAAGCACTGTGCTAGGCCCTGGGGCAGAGCAATGAACGTATGGGTTCCTGCATTCATGGAGTTTATACTCTAGTGGGGAAGAGGAGACAAATGGTAGGTTAAGTATCGCCAACTAAAAAAAGAGAGGAAGGGCATAGTACTTGTGTGCCTGTGGGAGAGGGGAATGTGTAGGTGTCATAGCGTTACTTGCCTAGAATGCCCTGGGGAAGGCCTCCCTAAGTAAGTGACATTTAAGCAGAGAACTACAGGGTAGGAACATGTGCAAAGGCCCTGAGGCAGAATGTGGCCCGGCGTATTTTGAGGAGGAAGAAAGAGAGAGGGCCAGATTGTGAACTGTACCTTTTCCTTTTGGTAAAATGGAAATCTCCGGAAAGTTTTCAGCTGAGTGACATAATGAGAGGACCCCTATGATGACAGTGTAGAGAAAAAATTGAGAGTGGGCTAGTGCAGCAGCAGGCAGGTTAATGAGGAGGTTGGTGCAGTAGTCCAGGCAAGAGATGATGGGCTTGGTGCAGGTTAATAGCGCTGGGTGAAAGAGGAATGGTCTGGAAATTTAGCCAGTGATTTGCTAATGGGTGGGATATGAAATAAAGAAGACTCAAGGATAAATCTTGTAGGAGTGGCACAACGGTCAAGCTCCCGTGATTTAGAACGTATGGGCACTGAAGGAATAATTTGGACTAGTTTGCCTATTTATCATGTATGCTAAGTAGTTAAATCTGAGGCTCTCCATATAACAATTTATAAAGTAAGGTAGCTCCACTGAAACCCTACATTTTGCTGAGGAGAAATAATTTGTATTTTGCTACGAGATCAGGTCCTTGTCTAACAGCATCTCATAGCTCCTCTGTCTTTATAAAACTTTTCACGGTATGCAATTATATATTTATGTCATTATTTGATGAATACCACATCCAAAAAAAGTGAACTTTTAGTCTTCCTATGTCAGACAAGTTTTTGATTATAAAGTGAATCCACAGTATGCATTTCTCATTCTTGATACATGTCTGTTTTCTTACCAAAGATGGTTGAAGCATTAAATTTTTTCTGAACACAGAGAAAGATTTTTATTAAGTAGAGCGGTCAGAGAACCTAGGAATTTCATCACTAACAGCCACGACTGTTGAGAAAAAGGAAATGTGCTTTGCTCAGTTCATCTTTATTTGAAAACCTAAGCACTTACTGTATGATCCAGCAAGTGCCCCTTGGTATCACCTGTAAGATTTGAAACTTCAGTCCGCACAAAAATTTGCACATGGGTGGCTACAGCAGCTTTATTCACAGTTGCCAAAACTTGGAAGCAACCCCGATGTCCTTCAGTAGGTGAACAGATAAACTGTGGTACATCAGGGGAATGGAATATCATTCAGCACCAGAAAGAAATGCACTATCCAGACACAAAAAGACCTTGAGAAATCGTAATTGTGTATTTCTAAGTGAAAGAAGCCAATCTAAAAAGGTTACATACTGTATGATTCTAACTGCATGACCTTTTGGAAAAGGCAAAACAATGGAGATAATAAACAGATCAGTGATTGTGTCAGGGGATACCGGTGGGGGGGGGGGGGGAGGAAGAATAAGTAGATGGGAGTACAGAGGAATTTTAGGACAGTGAAACTATTCTGTATGGTACCATGATGGTGTGAATACGTATTATTATACATTTATCGAAACCCAGAGAATGTACAACATTAAGAATGAACCATAATGTAAACTACAGACTTGGGGTGATGATGATACATCAACGTAAGTTCATCAATTGTAACGAATGTGGAGAGGGTTGATAATGGCGAGGGGCTCTATGTGTAGGACAGGAGGTAGATAGGAACTCTCTGTACCTTCCTCTCAATTTTGTTGTAATTCTAAAACTTCCCTAAAAATATAAACCCTTAAAAAACAAAACAAAACAAAACCCTGAGAACCGACAACCGTGGAATGCTCATGCTCACCATATCCTAGGCATGTGCTATGAGCTGTTACTTTATTTTATTCTCCTCTGTAAACGAGGTAACAGTACCTCATAGGATTTTAGAGCCAATGAAAATTCCATTCAGAGTGGCGTTGCCTGTTATCATCTCTCAGAAGAGGTCACTTTCTCAGAATCAAGGGAAATACCACTTTCTCAGAAAGAAAACTGAGGCTTAGGAAGATTCAGTCACTCAGCCAGGGTCACAGAGCCATTGGCATAGCTGGGACTCAAACCTAGGTGCTCGGAGAAGGTTTTCACATAGTACTAGTGACAGTTTGGGCCAGAGAATTTGTTGGGGGGGGGGGGGTTGTCTCATGCAGTGTAAGCTGTTTAGCAGCATTCCTCAACTCCACCCACTACAGGCCCATGGAATCTCCCCCCTCCTCCAAGTTGTGACAACAAAATGTCTCCTTGGGAACATTGAGAATGACTCCAATTGGGAACCACTGTTTTAGGACCCCTATGCTATACTCCCTCCCTGCGGGATCCCGGGATGATCATTCTCTTTCAGTTGTCAAGTTTTCCTGCAAATTTGGTTTGCCTTCTGCACTCCATGTGCCAATACCGATGCCATTTTCAATTTTATCTGTTTTCTTGTTATTACAGCAGTAAAATTTATATTCAAAACCCAATTTCCAACCACTAAAAGTTATTCCTCTTGTTTAGATTTAAAGCCATAGGTTTTTGTTTTTAAGCTACTTTTACTATCAACCACCTATGCTAAGTTCTGTACATACATTCTCTCTTCTCAGTGATACAACTCTGCTATTTGGGTCATTAAACTCACCCAGAGGTGAAATGCAGTTGCCCTGCTTTCTGTCTTGGTAGGACTGACGTTAGTTTTTTGCTAGCTTGGTTCATTGTACTTTATTTTTTTAAAACATTTTTTTTTCAACGTTTATTTATTTTTGGGACAGAGAGAGACAGAGCATGAACGGGGGAGGGGCAGAGAGAGAGGGAGACACAGAATCGGAAACAGGCTCCAGGCTCCGAGCCATCAGCCCAGAGCCCGACGCGGGGCTCGAACTCACGGACCGCGAGATCGTGACCTGGCTGAAGTCGGACGCTTAACCGACTGCGCCACCCAGGCGCCCCGGTTCATTGTACTTTAGATATAAGAAGTTGAGAATACGGACATACTTAAGTCAACAAAGGTAATTTAAAGAAGTTGCCTTTAAACTATGGTATGTGAGGGACACACTGAAACAGAGTTTTTAGGAAATCGATTTCCAAAGCATGAACTTTCATATATACTTTTCTCTAAAATTGGTAAAACTGAGAAATATATTTAAAATGTCACCCTCCGATTTTACAAACAAAAAGAGTATTTCTCTTCTATCCAAAATCTCACCATGGGGGCGCCTGGGTGGCTCAGTCAGTTAAGCATCTGACGTAGGCTCAAGTCATGGTTTCGCAGTTAGTAGGGTCAAGCCCCGTGTCAGATTCTGTGCGGACAGCTCAGAGCCTGGAGCCTGCTTCAAATTCTATGTCTCCTTCTCTCTCTGTCCCTCCCCTGCTCGTGCTCTGTCTCTCTCTGTCTTTCAAAAATAAACTTTGGGGCACCTGGGTGGCTCAGTCGGTTGAACATCCGACTTCGGCTCAGGTCATGATCTCACGGTTCGCGAATTCTGAGCCCCCGCGTCGGGCTCTGTGCTGATAGCTCAGGGCCTGGAACCTGTTTCGGATTCTGTATCTTCCTCTCTTTCTGCTCCTTCCCTGCTCACACTCTGTCTCTATCTCTCAAATAAAGATGAAAAATAAATAAACATTAAAAAAAAATTTTTTTTAATCTCACTATGGACTTTGCTATGCATGTAAAACCTCAGAGGTGCTGAGTACAGGGACAATTAGAAATGAAGATATTGAAGTGAGAAAAGTAAATGATTCTAATGACTTGGTAACACATCCTTTTGCAAAGAGAATTCCAGTTCTTTGCTTTCAACAAATGGAAAGAGGACCACGTAGAATTTTCAGCCAATAGATTGTTAAAAATAATTTAAGATAGATTACTAGATTTTTGGCATATAACTTGAAAGATTAAAGAACTGAGTGACATTACTATAACAAAATTCTTTCCATTCCCACCTACTAAATTATGTGATCAAAGAATCTCAGCACTTATAGCTATAAAAAATAAAAAAAAAATAGCCAAAAGTAATACTATTCCATGGATACAGGATCTTTTTTTCTTAATCTGCCTCCATCTTGTTTTTAAAAGATACATTCCCAGGACACTCGGCTGGCTCAGTAGGAAGAGCATGCAACTCTTGATCTCAGGGTTGTGAGTTCAAGCCCCATGTTGGGTATAGAGATTACTTAAATAAATAAGTAAACTTTTTTAAAAAGTTAAAAAAAAAAAAGATACATTCCCAATAAAAAATGTACGATGTTTAATAGTTATTAAGAGGTTTAATGTATTTATGATGCTTTGTTTAATTGTGTTCTAATAATTATAATGATAACTTAATCCAGGAGAAATTTTAATATGTAGAGCCTTAGAATCATAGGGAATGAGAAAAAAAATTAATATTTGTGCCACAATTCTGGGTGACAGAGAAATAAAATTAAATGATGAATAAGGCATTGGATATAAAAACATGGGATAGACTTCTGGAAAGGAAATAAGAGTCCAAAGAAGAAAGAAAACCATATAAAATGTCCAACTCTTAAGAACTTAGTCATATATTTTTATTTTTTTTAAGATTAAAAAAAATTTTTAATCTCTACACTCAGCGTGGGGCTTGAACCAACAACCCCGAGGTCAAGAGTCTAAATGCTCTACCAATTTAGCCAGCCCCTCCTATTCATGTATTTTTAAAGGGAGATGCTGGGTATCAAATTGCTATGGTATTTAAATTATGCCGGGATACATTTAAAAGAGTGATGTGACAGTTTCATTTTAAAATGTCAATATTTGGGGTGCCTTGTGGCTCAGTTGGTTAAGCATCCAACTCTTGATTTCGACTCAGATCATGACTCATGGTTCATGAATTCAAGCTCCACGTGGGGCTCTATGCTGACAGCAAGGAGCATGCTTGGGATTCTCTCCGTGCCTCCCTCCCTCACGTGCGCTCTCTCTCTCTCAAAAATAGATAAACTTAAAAAAAATAATGTCTTAATGTCAGTGCTTTGGGGAAGGGATAAAATAAAATTTTAACAAATTAAAAAATAAAATAAAATAAAATAAAATAAAATAAAATAAAATAAAATAA
>NW_024412413.1:9942833-9997510 GCF_014898765.1 Herpailurus yagouaroundi | reverse complement strand
ATAAAATAAAATAAAATAAAATAAAATAAAATAAAATAAAATAAAATGTCAATACTTCACCATATCATAAATTTCATCCTTTAAAACAATTTAAACCTACAATGAAGAAGTTTAGGTGTCAGCATATATTCTGTTTTCAGAATTTTCTTAGGGTCCTATTTGAAGACTGCTATTCCAAAAAGGTGAACCCAGACCAGGTGGCCATGCTCCATCTAGAACGGGTGCTTCACTGTCCAGCTAATTGTTGCTAGGCAGAAATTTAGGCCGAGAGGTGTTAATTATGGACTCGAGTTGAATGTGTGTGTTTGTGGCTTCTGTATTAGAGAGACATAGGAGAATGAAATCCCACTGTCACTGTTTTTCAACTTCGCTATTCTGTATAAGTCTCTTGCTTAAAAACTTTCCACGGCTCGCCATGGCCTGAAGACCCCGTTTTAGTTCCATAGTCTGACATTGAAGGCCTTCCAAATTCTGGCTCCAACCTCTCACCACCTCCCTGCTTCAGCAAATCTCTATTCTCTAGCCTTCACCCACATTTAAAATATTTATGCTTAAATAAATAAAATAAAATATTTATGCTAACGTTTGTGATTTTTGTTAATCCTTGTCTATACATGCGAGTAGAAAAACTCAAGGTCTACTTCTGTCCCCTCCCTGCTTGGAAACTTGGAGAAGTGATCTCCTGTGCTCTGGCATTTGGAGGCATTAATCACCACCTGGAAACATTTTTTCTGTTCTCTTGATAGACAATGGGGGCAGCTGTTCGGTTCCTCCCCTCAACACAGCACGAAGCATGCTGAGGAAGAAGAGAGTTGAGACTGTACAGTCAGCGCACTAGGGGTGACATAGACAAGAATTAAAGAGAATGACTCACAAGCCTAGAGATTAACAGTGTTACTTCGTCTTAAAGAGTCTAAATGAGAAAGGGGGTATTATAATTAACAAGGTGTGACAAATACTACACTCGCATACACAAACGCTTGGCACTTATCTTTTGGAATACACAGGATGATACATCCACCCTGCCCTTTCCCTCGGCAAATGTACCTTTCTAATTAGGGTGGGACAAGAAACTTTTTTTTTTTTTGGTGACAGAAAAAGTTGTTACAGTTCCCCAGCAGCCTTCTAAGTCAAGGGATCCTAGTAGCGGAAGGCTCTTTGTTTTGTGAATATAAATGAATTTAAAGACAGGGTTAAATGATGTGTATGGGAGCGCAAAATCTGAGAAGCCAGAGAAGGTAAAAAAGTTTTGCATGGGGAAGTGGGAGAGGAGGCAGTAAGGCAATGGCTTCACCTTCAGTAAAATCGGTAATGTTCTCTAGTGCTCAGCAGAGGGTGTTTGTTTAACGGAGGTGCCATTAAAATGCCATGGAGTGCTGAGTTCCTCTTCAAGATGGATACTGGTTGAGAGCAGAGACGGTCAGTGTTTTCGCAGCCACAAAGGAGGTAACTAATTGGTTCTCAGTCCAGAGAAAGTTCCGAGATGTTCCAGTAGATTGTAAAGCACCGGGAGCTAATTTTCTTTAGATTCCGGTTCCCCGAATTCTCTGTTGCTCCTCACTCCTATTGCCCCTGTCTCCCCCGCCCCCTCGCCGCCCCATGTCCCCTGTTGCAAAGGTTGCGGCCAATCCCGGGGTTTTCAGCAGTTGGGAGTCCCGGTATGGCTGACGTTACTGGCTCTTCTGTGCATGCTAGCAATAGAAAACAACTGTCACAGGCTTGGACTGACCACAGACTGAGTGACCAAGGTGATTTCCATGGTACCTTCTTGGCTCTGGAGAAGCATAAAACTGACCCAAGCAAATTTCTGGGTCACTCTGGCCAAGAACCATCTGCCATGTCACAGCTGGGCCCCAATCTCCGAGCTCTCCTGGGTGTGGCTCAAGGGTTCAAGATCAGACCTGCCAGAGCTGTGTGACTAGCACCACTGGTGCCTGGGAGGCCCTGACAGTCTCAGAACCCGAAGCAGGGCCTTATCTTTGCTGGGGAAGACAAACCTGAAGAACCAGTGATTGGCAATCTTGGTTTACTTTTGACAATCAGAGAGAGGAAAAGTCAGCCTTCATACCCTGGAGGGGACGGAGTAGGTATATGTTAAAGCAGCCGAGCAGGAGTTAGAGGAATGAGTTCATGTGTTTAAATAGATTCCTCTGTGTCCTCCAGACAGATGTAGGGATGTTGATCAGGTCCAGAGCTGAGGAGAGAATCTGAGAGGAAACTTGGCAATGTCCTGCTGAAGAACAGAATGAAAAGAATTGACCAGAAAGTATATAATTATGTACTTTAATTGTACATTTAGAATTGCGCTTTAGAAATACAATCGTACTTTGGAATTACACAGACAATAATGTGAAGAAAAACAGGCTGGCACCAAAAATCAGAACATAAGGACAAAGAGTGAAAACATCGATGGGTCAGTTAAACACCAACTGGTGTCTCTAAGGCATTATATAATGAGAAGGAAATCTCTGGTGTTTAAATAATTTTGATCACAGGGACAAAATGCAGTTTGCACACACTTGGAGGAAAACCAACTAGCATCAGGGTTATCTCTTAGGGAAGGACTGTGTCAAACAAGGACATCAAGCCTAAACACACACACACACACACACACACACACACACACACACACACACCTTCACACATATACCTACCTGATCTGGGGGTGGTTCAGATCGAATCAAAAGGGAAGACTTTTGCTCTTAAATACATATATAATCCTAGGCATATATGTTTGAGAATTTATGGGGGTACTGCAGCCCTGTTGTTTCCCCTAACGGACTCCTGCTCAGAGGAGAGAAGTCAGTGCGAGTAGATTCACATGGCTTTACCTCCTCTACCTATTGGAATTGCTGCAAAGACCAGTTCTTAGATTGGAAAATGAGGGAGTTGACTCCCTGGGCAGTACTTGTGAATTGAATTGGGACTGTAGTGTTCAGGACAGGTTTTTTTGCTCTCTGCCAACAAGGAGTGAAAGTATTTGAGGAAGTGGGTGGAGGGAAGGTTGGCAAAGTAGCCATCCAAGAGCTACCCAAGGCAGAGGTGCCTTGTCCAGACAATGTGAATGTCCAGGCTGCCTGGCAGGTCTTCGTATCTGCCCCAAACCTGGTCAGGTCAACCCCAGACAAGGCAGTTCCCTCAGTGCGTACTCTCATAGCTACCTGGCCTTTTGCTTTGTAGCTGTTTGCTGTTTGCTTTGTGGTTATTTGGGTGATTTGGGTGATTTTCCCTGCAAGTTCATGCCTCAGAGACTGTCTCGATTAACCATTACTGTATCTGTTGTACTTGGCAACTAACTGGTGTTTCAGTATTGGTGGAATACAAGACAGTATGCTTTGTAACTTAGGGATGCACGTATATGTAATGTAAGAATAAAGAAATATATGGGAGTATTTGAAAACAAATTGATAAAAGTGAATAATTCTGTGGGGGAGGAAAGAGATTCAATCCTAGAGGATATTCAGGGGTCTTCCAGTTATATTGGTAATATTTCATTTCACAAATAATTCATTGCATTATTTTTTATACTTTTTTGTCTTAAGTACTCCATAACATATTTAAAATACACATGTGAATGAATGAATGAGGATAAATGCAGTGGGCCATCAGAGCCCATTAAGAATTTAAGATTTGGGGCGCCTGGGTGGCGCAGTCGGTTAAGCCTCCGACTTCAGCCAGGTCACGATCTCGCGGTCCGTGAGTTCGAGCCCCGCGTCGGGCTCTGGGCTGATGGCTCAGAGCCTGGAGCCTGTTTCCGATTCTGTGTCTCCCTCTCTCTCTGCCCCTCCCCCGTTCATGCTCTGTCTCTCTCTGTCCCAAAAAAATAAATAAACGTTAAAAAAAATTAAAAAAAAAAAAAGAATTTAAGATTTATACCCAAGAAACCTTATTTTGATTCCATGTTCATCAAGCAACCTTAACTTCACTTGAACTTGCTCACGGGAGGCAATGCGTAGTTCAGGTCAATCTTTACATCTGGTCTACTTGCCATTAAAGTCCATTCTTCCGTATCACAGGCATTCTGGTATACTCTCCTTGGCAGCTTATGTTGCTTAGTCAGACTGAGCCATTTCTTTAGAAATTAATCAATACTGGGGCACTAAACACATTGAAGAGGAAGACTTTGAAGGCCTGCCCCTGAAGCATGAAACATTCACCACTATATAAGACCTCTTGGGAAAATTCCAGCTAGCCTTCCCAGGTCCAAACCCCTTTCTCTGAGCCTACCATCAGACTTACATCGTCTTAAAATGTTATTTAAATATTTAAATCCCGTGTTGCTATTTAACTTTCTAAGAGCTTGTGTCTCATGTTTCTGACCCTACTGGAAGCTCTTGAAGATGACCTGCAAAGGCCCAACAGAATACCCTGTAGAAGACTGTTATCCTGATGACTTCCAAGGAACTCCAGCTCCTGGCACTCAAGCCCCTGGGCAGTCCCCTCCCACTATGACTCTGGGCTTGGTGCCTGGCTTGCTCTGGCCAATGGGACATTAGCACGCATGAGCCGAGCAGAGGTTGGATAAGCACTTGCTCTCTTGAAACCCAGCTCCCAGGTGGAAGCTCTGGCTAGACTACTGAATGATGACAGAGAGAAGTCCTACCCTTTCACCCCTCCATCCCTGCCAAGACCCCAGACATACGGGTGAGGCCATCTTAGACCCTCCAGCCAACCCACGAGCTGAATGCAGCTGTGCAAGTGGGCTGCTTTCTTGCCACTTTATCTAGGTGTTGTCATGCTAGGATGTGAAGGTACAACGGCTGTTGCCATCTTTTGACTATGAGAGGAACTTTTGGAGAACAAACCAGCACTGAGGATGGGAAAGTGAAGAAACAGGAAGAGTGTGAGCCCTTGATGACATGATATAGTTGCTATTAACTTAATATTAGTTACATTAATGAACTTACTAGTTAATTAGTAAGGTCAACTTCTGAAATTTTTATTATATGAAATGGCATATTTCGTCATTGCTTAAGTTCCTTTGAGCTGGGTTTTCTGTTATTTGCAGCTGAAGGCATTCTTTTTTTTTTTTTTTTTTTTTTTTTTTTAAGTAATCGCTACACACAATGTGGGGCTTCAACGCATGACCTTGAGCTCAAGAGTCACATGCTCCGCTGAGCCAGCCAAGTGCCCCCGCAGCTGAAGGCATTCTAACTGATACACTCTTCAACCAGCTCTACCTGTACAAGTAGAAAACAAGTAGACAGACTACTGATCAGTGTGTCTTTGCTGAGAAAGTGAAAGATTTTGTGGTAAAGACTGCTAGTTTGCTTACCCGACAGCCGTTCTCCCCTTCCCCCTTAATTACAGAACTCTAAATTCTAGCTGGGCATATTGCCCTCTAGAACAAAAGACTAGTTCCCTACTTCTTTGTAGGCCGTGTGACTGAGTTCAAGTCAATGACACACAAGCAGAAGTGTTGTGTGGGAGGGCTGCTTCGCAGGGGCTGACTCAGCTGGAAGGAACCTTTTTTTTTTCTTCCCCCTTCTGCCTTTCATGCTTCTTCCCCCAGCTTGGTTTCTCTGACTAGAGTTCCAAGCACTATCTTAGGCTATAAGGTGACCTTGAGGACAGAAGCCAAGAGCTAGGGTGGTCAAGCAGAAAGACAGAGCCTAATGACAAAGCAGGGGTCCTGAGGAGAAAGTAGAGCCACCATAGCATCTCTGGACTGCCTGGCTTCAGGTTACTTGCCGATGAGAGAAATACAAACCTTGATTCTAAGACACTGCTATCTTTCAGTTTTTCTTTTATATTCAGCCACGTAAAATCTCAACTTTCCTTTTAAACTATTGATGACTGGTTGGGGCGCCTGGGTGGCTCAGTCGGTTAAGCGTCCGACTTCGGCTCAGGTCATGATCTCGCGGTTTGTGAGTTCGAGCCCCGTGTCGGGCTCTGTGCTGACAGCTCGGAGTCTGGAGCCTGCTTCGGATTCTGTGTCTCCTCCTCTCTCTGCCCCTCCCATGCTCATGTTCTCTCTCTCTCTGTCTCTCAATAAGAAATAAATGTTGGGGCGCCTGGGTGGCTCAGTCGGTTAAGCGTCCGACTTCAGCCAGGTCACGATCTCGCACTCCGTGAGTTTGAGCCCCGTGTCAGGCTCTGGGCTGATGGCTCAGAGCCTGGAGCCTGCTTCCGATTCTGTGTCTCCCTCTCTCTCTGCCCCTCCCCCCGTTCATGCTGTGTCTCTCTCTGTCTCAAACATAAATAAAACGTTAAAAAAAAAATAAAAAAAAAAAAGAAAGAAATGTTAAAAAAATTAAACCATTAAAGACCGGTATAGAGGAGGAATCTCTCATCTGAATGTTAAGCAAGCCTCTCCTGGCTTCTTTTTTCTCCATTCCCCAGAAGCAGCATTTGGGAGTCACTTTCTCTGTGCCTTGGTTGGAATTCTAGGTTGCAAGTAGTATATGGTCCAACTCTGGCTAACTGAAACAAAGGAAAATTTGTCAGAAGGACATTAGGAGTCACTGAATTGGCAGGAGGCTGGAAAACCACCCTGGGAATGGACGGGAGTCTGAGCGACACTGCAGTTTAGGTTTCAGAAACCTGCAGTCTAGCAGCAGGAACAGACTGCCAGGTCACTGACACTGCTGCTAGCTCTGCCGCCCTGCTGTCACTGCACGAATGAATAGCTTCTAACCCATGTTTTAATCCTTGCAACTGTCACTCAGTGTCCAATGTCTCAGGATAGACCATATGAATTGGGGAGAGGTAACTCTTTTTAACAATTTTTTTTAAGTTTATTTATTTTGAGAGAGAGAGAGACAGAGGGACAGAGAGACTGTGAGTGGGGGAGGGGCAGAGACAGGGAGACAGAGAATCCCAAGCAGGCTCTGCACTATGAGTGCAGAGCCTGACACAGGGCTCAAACTCATGAACCATGAGATCATGATGAGATCATGACCTGAGCCGAAACCAAGACTTGGATGCTTAACCGACTGAGTCACCCAGGTGCCCTCCCCTTTTGTTAAAAAAAAAAATCTTTTTAGGGGAGAGGTAACTCTTTTTTTTTTTTTTTTTTTTTAGAGGTAACTCTTTAAAAGAAAACCAGAGTGGGGTACTTGGGTGGCTTAGTCATTAAGCGTCCAACTCCTGGTTTAGGCTCATGTCATGATCTCGTGGTTCATGAGTTTGAGCCCCACGTTGGGCTCTGTGCTGACAGCGCAGAGCCTGATTGGGATTCTCTGTCTCCCTTTCTCTCTGCTCTTCCCTGTGTGCTCTCTCTCTCAAAAATAAAGAAGAACTTTAAAAAAAGAAAAGAAAAGAAAACCAGGGTGCTATTATGATGGAGAAATGGAAACTGCACAACCAAAAAAGTATACATATTCACTATATCCAAGTCAGTGTCAGGTGAAGAACACTTGACTGGCTGCAGCTTGGTTTCCAAGGTCCCAACCCCTCTTTTCTCCATGAAAGATATCTCTTCTCGGGTGTCTTGTCTACTGGATTCCCTATTTTTGACTTGGCCACCTTATTCTGATCTTCTGGCTTTCCGAACTTGGTTTTTCTTTGCTCTTTAAGGAACAATTGAACAGGAAAGTAAGAAAGGGGTGGCAAAGATACTCTATTTCAACGCCTTCATTTTCTAAGGCCATTTTTATTTTATTTTATTTTTTATTTTTATTTTTTGAGAGAGAGAGAGAGAGTGCACAGAGGAGGGATGGAGGGAGAAGGAGAAAGAGAATCTTAAGCAGGCTCCACACCCAATGAGGAACACAAAGCAGGGCTCAATCTCATGACTGTGAGGTCATGACCTGAGCCAAAATCAAGAGTCGGCCAGATGCTTTACCCACTGAGGCACCTAGGGGCCCCTCAACCTCTTCATTTTCTAAATAGATACTAGGTTTCCCCATATCTTGACTTACATGTTTCTGACTGTAGCCAGTATTGAGTAGAGATTGTGTCTTGTGCATCCTGGGGGGATGGTCATGGAGGGTTTGCAGGGAGGTCATGGAGAAGACCTGAATGTCTATTGACCTGTGAGCTGGACTCAGGTGATCAGGGGCTCCTTGCCCCTCCTCTGTCCTTGGAGTATGGATTTCACTTGTATTTCCCATTTTGCCAAGGACATAGCCTTGAGATAGTGATGTGAAGTTGAGAACACCTGCATGGTATGATACGTAACTGAACCCAGTTAAGGCCTCTACATATACTTTTAAGATTTGGCCGGCAGGGGCAGGGATCCATTTGTCTTACTGCTGCCCAAGACAAGCCTCATATTTAAGCTCCCTCTGCTTACTAAAATGACCACCCACCAACAGAAAGCCCTGCCTCTTTCTTCAGTCTCCCCCTGCCTTCCACCTTGGGAACCGATTTCAGATGACCCCCAGGAAGCTCCTGAGGAAGTTACAAGCCATCAGTGGTTGACCCTTGACTGCACCTGATTCTTACTCACTGCTATTATGGGTTTGTGTCCCCCCCCCTAAAATTCATATATTGAAGTCCTAACCTCAGAATGTGACCTTATTTGGGGATAAGGTCATTATGGATGTAATGAGTTAAATTGAGGTCATACTAGAGTAGGGTGGGCATCTAATCTAACATGACTGATATCCTTAAAAAGGGCCAATTTGAACCTAAAGACACACACACAGTAAGAATGTCATGTGAAGATGAAGGCAGAGATGGGGTGATTCTTCTACAAGCCAAGGAATGCTGAAGATCACCAGGAAACCACCAGAGGCTAGGGAAGAGGCATGGAACAGATTCTCCCTCATGGACCTCAGAAGGAACCAACCTTGACCTTGGACTTCTAGCCTCCAGAACCATGAGACAATAACATTCTGTTGTTTAAGCTGTCTAGTTTGTAGTACTTTGTTTTGGCAGTCCTAGCAAACAAATACACTAACCTTCCGAGGTAAAAGCCCTAATCTCTATTTGACACTTCCTCGTTCCTGTTCATGATACAAACGTAATCTCCTCTCATAGGTCAGAGAACTTTGTCACCTGTGACTCCTGTTTTTTTACTGAATCTCACACCAATTCTTAACTACCTTTTGTTTTTTTTCTAAAATATATTTTTTTAATTTATTTATTTTAGAGAGAGAGAGAATGTGAGCAGGGGAGAGGCAGACGGGGGGGTGTGGAGAGAGAGAGAGAGAGGGAGAGGGAGAGGGAGAGAGGGAGAGAATCTTAAGCAGGCTCCATGCTCAGTGAGGAGCCCGACATGGGGCTTGATCTCACCATCCTGGAATCATGAGACCTGAGCCGAAATCAAAGAGTCGACATTCAACCGACTGAGCCACACAGGTGCCCCATTAATTACTTTTGAAACGTCTATTTCACTGCTACCCCTCCAGTCCCATTCTTTATCTCACAATTTTGTTATTATAACTGTTTCCTAATTGTCTCCCTGATATCCATTTTCCACATCACCATCAGATTAATCCCCCAACTTCCCATGGCCACACCTTCCAACCAGAGCACACCTAAAGCCTTTCCTTTTTTCTACTATAAAGCTTTCCCGTTCCTCTGCCTGCCTTTGAGTCTCTACCAAAAGCAAATGGAGGTCACTAACTCTCTTGCCATAGCAAACTGCGAATACATAGCCTCTGTCCTCATTTGGTAGTCTTTGTTTTTGGTTTTTGGTTTTTGTTTTTTTCTACAGAATGAATAATGGAGGGAAAAAGGCATGCTTTTTCTGGTGGGTTTTTTTAATTTAGTGGGATGTAAGCCTAGAGCTGCAAGCAGCTTCTTGGCTACTGTGTGGGGAAAGCCTGTCTGAAAACAATAGCAGCATGGAAATCATCAGAACAGGAAAAGGAGGCAGGAAGAGCAAGTCCTGATGATGCTGTTTGAGATCTTGGCTCCATCTGTGGCCAATGTCAGCACTACTTCTGGACTTTTCAGTTTCATGAGCCAATGTATTCGTGTCTTCCATTTGCCGCCCTGAGTTTCTGTGGCTTGCAACCAAACGAATTCTGACCAATAAAATCTCTTTTTTGAGCTCTTCTGTCCCCCTTAGAATAAGGGGCGAGAGCTGTTTCTATAGTCAGGTGGAGAGGGAGGACTGAAAGCCCTGACAAATTGAACCCTGGCCTAGCAGAATTCCATGGGTGCCACACAATCTGCTGTGCTGTCCCAAAGTTGGGCCCCAAGGTCACAGCTTCTTAATTCCTGTCCTCAGTTCTCCTTAATTCCTGTCCTCAGTTCTCAGCTACTGTTCTCCAGAGCAGGACACAAAAGAGTAGCTGGACCCAGAGAGCTTTAGCTACATGCCATATTAAAACTAGCCTCTCCACAGAACTATATAGGCTCTTTCTTGTATTAAGCCCTGGTTTCCAAACCCACTACCCACCTCTTGGTAAATTCTCACTGGTGAGGGGGTTACTCAGTTTAACCCAGAAATTTTTTCCGAATTTCCAATCTTGGGACTTTTATTTCCTTTCCTACCAAAAAGGCTCTGGGCTTCTACATAAATTAGTCCATTCCCCTCCAGGGCTCCACATACCGAGGTATCTTTAGTTGTTATTCAGTTTTTATCAAGTAACAAAATCTTCCCTTCCCCAGGACAAAAGTATGCATTTATATTTGTATACCAAAAGAAGCCATTTGACTTTGCTGAATACAGAAAATCTGCTCCTAGATGACTTTGTCTCTGCTTATTCAGAGAAGCAGCTTCTGTGGTTTAAAAAAAGTAAAAAAAAAAAAAAAAAAAAAAAAAAAAAAAAAAAGGCTCTTATTTCCCAGTACACCACTCTGAACAATTTCTGCTTGTCAGGCTGGTCTCTGTTTCCAAATCCCAGCTTCTCTGCCTTTGCACATGCTGTCCCACAGCTTAACCTTTCCTCTCCCATTTTTGCAATCCTATAATCCAAGACCACACTACTGATTAATTATATAATCACTTGCTCTCTCTCATTCTTTCACAACTATTAGTATTTTAACACTAGTATCTTAACTAGTGTTCACATTCTTTGAGGACAGGAATCATACTTTCCTGGTACATCTTTTAGCTCCAAGCATTGGTGAGTGAATGACAATGGATAATCAAATACCTTTTGTAACAAATGGTACTTTCAATACTTGTATTTTCATATGAAGTGATATGAAGTGATGCAACATAAGCTATGAAATCTTTTTGTGGTCAATAAAGATTGTCATTGTAAATATTGCTAGTATTTTAATTTTTAAATACTTTTAATCATACATTCATTTTGAAAACTACATTTTATTTTTGTGTCACAGAAAAACAATATTTTTTTGTACATTTCTAAAATTAGTACTCAGAAATTTTACATGAAATTAACTTTAATATATCTTTTTAATGTTTTGAATTCTCTACCCCAAACTTAAAATATAAAACTCATGCACTATTGATTACCCCGAACTATAAAGTTCCTAGTTATCTTCCTCTTTATCTTCCCAATAAAAAATGTTTGTAAAAAATAAAAAAATTAAAAAACACGTTTTTTAAAAGTAATTTCAACTTGTCAAAAAGTCAAATGGTTTAAAATTTAGTTTAATATTTCTTTTCTGTTGTTAAAGGTGAATATACAATTTAATGCTGTAAATACAACAAAAACCTTTTTGTGTGTCCTGTAAACATTCCTTCCTTAAATGGTTCCCTCCTTTGGAAGTGTATCTATCTCTGTTAAGTGTTCAAGAGGGAATGGGACATTTTCGAACTCAGGTTTTCCATCTGTTTAGTGTCTCATTTGGACACTAAAGTGAGGGGATCAGTTATCCCTTCCAGTTTTCAATAGGTTTATATATATTTCAATAGTTTATATATATTCCTGAATTGACATTCAATGTATAGTTATTACACATCAGAGACTTTTAGCGTAAATGTAAGATTTAAATTTCTTTTGCTGACTTTCCTTTAACAATAACACATGAAAAAAACAAACTCTTACTTCGAGACCTGAAATTTGAGACTGCTTTGCCATTTCTTTAGCTCCTAATAAGCACTAAGAAGCAATTTGCATCAATTCGCCACCTACTCCTTGGCATCCCCAATTCCTCCAGCAGTTATTGCGAAGGTGGCTTCATTTTCAGGCATCTCGGGGCTAACAGAATACAAGGGAACAGAAGTTTATAAAAAGCTCCATTTCTATAAATACCATATTCATGTCACAAGCATCACACTCCTATCAGTCTGAGTCTCCAGAGACATTTCAGAGTTGCTAGAGCTAAATGTGGACTACAGAAATTTACCCACAAGTATTATCAACTCTCACACTTACTGAACAACTTCCATTTGCAAGGTTCTGAATATCAAGAAAAATTACCCCAAACTTGGAAATAGGCAGAAGGAATAACTAGGGGGTTCTTGTAGTATACGCTCAGGCATTGTGTAGCAGACCTTTAGGGGCCCCGATTTGAAAGGGATGTGCACATTTCTACTGACTAAACTAACGCAGGGGAAAATTGTGAAAGGCTTTGTAGCGAACTGAAAGATTACTGAGGGCCTTCAGTGGAAAAATAGGTTGGGGTGCTCGGGTGGCTCAGTCAACTGAGCGTCTGTCTGACTTGGGCTCAGGTCATTATCTTGCGGTCCATGGATTTGAGCCCCACGTCAGGCTCTGTGAAGACAGCTCAGAGCTCAGAGCCTGGAGCCTGCTCTGGATTCTGTGTCTCCCTCTCTCTCTGCCCCTCCTCCACTCACACTGTCTCTCTCACTTTCTCTTTCTCTCTCAAAAATAAACATTAAAAAAAAGAAAAAAGAAAAGAAAAGTAGGTTGCCCAGGACACCCTTCCCAGTTCCCCAGTTCTGTGAGGACTCTGCCTTCCATTGTCTTTGAGCTATTTACAACTCTGTAAATTGTAGGTAACCAAGAGTAATACAAATTATTCTTGTCCATAGAAATGTAAATTGTATGAGGAGGAATACAATGGATTATTGTCCTGTGGATCCTGACCTGCTTTTGATCAATTTATAATTCATGTTAGCATTCCTCATTTGGCTCCATATGTGTGCTCATTTGATTTTTTCTTTGATCTGGTTATAAAATTGTATTGGTTCCTGCATTAATTAATGAGTTAAATAAAATCTTTGACATTTCATATTTGTATGTGATTGTATGGTCTTTAAAATTTTACCTTTTAATTTATTCTACAACACTGTAGGAGTCAAGGTTAATTTGTAGAAAACCAATAGCAATGGAGATGAGTTTTGTCTGAGGGTAATGCAAATGATGCCAGGCTATAGCACTGGAATCATTGTGTAGAGAAGCAACTGATTTCCCTCCGGTAGAAAAGACAACTTCAAATGTTATAATTTATCACCTTGTAGGATACTAACCAGTTTTCCATCTATTTGCAAATTTATTTCATCACTCCTTTGATTGACTACGTAAATCTCTGTCAAATTATCCTTTGAATCAATGTCTTCATCAATTAAGGAGTTGAAACAAGACTTTGACATATGTTTTATATTTACTTGCAAGAAAGTAATGTTTTTAAGCTTATGAAAATCATACCTTATTATATACTAGATCTTACAGATTTCACAAAAATAGACAGTCTACCAGGTGAGGGGCGCCTGGGTGGCTCAGTCAGTTAAGCATGAGGATTTGTTTCAGGTCACGATCTCACAGTTGATGAGCATGAGCCCCGCTTTGGGATGAGTGAGTTTGAGCCCTGCTTTGGGTGAGCACAAACCCTGCTTCTCTCTCTCTCCGTTGCTCACTTGTGCCCTCTCTCTCTCTCTCTCAAAAAAAAAAAAAAAAAAAGAAAAAGAAAAAAAAGTCTAACAGGTGGAACTATGACAAATGACAGATATGCAAAGTAAGGTAAATTTCATAAAGTCAATATATATATTATAGAACTCTGAAGAGAGGAGGCATTATCCCAACTAGGTTGATTAGGGAAGGCCTCATAGATAAGCCTCTGAAGAGGCTTTTGAGGCAGAATTGGGTGGTATTCCAAGTAGAGGGAATAGTATGAATAAAAAAATTGGAATGGAGATACTTGTTTTGTAGATAAGAAAGAGAAGACTAAGAAGTTAGCTTTAGATATGTTCTGTTTAAAGTACCTGTGGGATACTCCTGTAGAGGAGTTCTATAAGCAGTTGGAAGTGAATATCTAAAGCTTGAGTAAAAGGTTAATAAACAAGAAATAAAAATTTGAAAATCACTGATCACAAGAGAAAGAGCCTACTGCTACTTTGTACTGTTATTATATCCAAGTTGTGGTGACTGTTTAGTAATATTAATAGCTTTCATTGATTAAGTATTTACTAATTTACTACAGGCTCCTTTATATTATTTTACTTAAATCTTATGAGAACCCTTGGGTATGTATTATTATCCACATTTTACAGAGAAGATTGAGGTTCAGAGAGAAGTAACCAGGGGGCACACTGCTGGTAAATGATCATGCCAGATTAGAGACTAAAGTATTTGACTCCAAAGCTCATGTTCTTTTTTTTTTTTTTTTTTTGAGAGAGAGAGACAGAACAAGTGGCAGAGGGGCAGAGAGAGAGACAGAGAGAGAATCCAATGCAGGCTCTGTGTTGTCAGGGCAGAACCTGATGTGGGGCTTGAACTCACGAACCGTGAGATCGTGACCTGAGCTGAAATCAAGAGCAAGATGCTTAACCCACGCCCCCAAAGGTCATGTTCTTAACCACTAGACTAAAATACCTCTCAAAGTTGGTTTTTGTTTTTTGTTTTGTTTTGTTTTGTTTTGTTTTATTAGACGGGTAGAGATTAGGCTATACACTCTGAGCACCCTAAGGGTCAGGTTACTTCCCTTAGGAAATAGCAGGGGGGGGGGTTCCCCTGAGGATAGCAAATGGGCTATAAATAAGGCTTGCTAAGCTAAAACTACAGCTGCTAAAAAGGCCTGAACAGAATCAGAAAAGAATGTTTGATGGCAAATACTCAGCTGGCCACTTACAAATGGCAGGAAGATAAGGAGATGAGAAAGAGGGAAGCCTCGCAAGCTATCTACAAAGTTGAACTGGTGTTTTTTTTATTCTGTTCTAGAAACAGAAAAAAAAAATTACTTCAGAAACTTGACCATTTGGGTACCTTTTCAATTTTCGGTAATTATTTAAAATTTGTTTTTCCTTTGACTTCAGCGGGATTCTTTGTTTCTACTGTCCACTGACCTCAGATATGCTAAGTAGAATAAAATAAATGGGGTTGTTCTTGATTCAAAAGCTTTAAAGGGAGAATAATGTATACTTGGGGGCCAGCAATAGTTACTTATGGGAGCAATAACTATAGCGACATCCTACGGAAAGAACTGAGTCCCTTTTTGTAGTCACTCCTGTACATCTGAGAATTCTTCTGATAACCCCTTTCTGTTCAATTCCTTGAGAATTTTGTGTTTTTTTTCTGAACAGGAAATGCCTTTCTACTACATCTGTATAAAGTGGTAGTTGAGGCCATGGGACTAGCTATGACTGTCCTAAATAGATCATCTTCAACAAATTAAAAAATGGTGTAAGATTAAAAGTGTCGGCCTTAGGGGTGCCTGGGTGGCTTAGTTAGCTGGGTGTCTGACTCTTGATTTCATAATCTCATATTCTGTGAGTTTGAGCCCCATGTCAGGCTCAGTGCTGACAGCATGGAGCCTGCTTGGGATTCTCTCTCTCGCCCTGTCTCTCTGCCCTTCCCCTGCTTATGCATGCTCTCTCTCTTTCTCAAAATAAATAAACTTAAAAAAAAGAAATAAATAAAGGTGTCAGCCCTAGATTCAGACAGCACAGATTCTAATCCTGATTCCAATCTTTATTGATTGATTTCGGGGGAGTCCATTCATTTACTCATTAAGAAAATATTTATTGAGGACCTGCTATATCCTTATTGTAGGCGCTTGAGATCTAGAAGTGAAAAAAATAGACAAAGATTCCTGCCCTGTGGAACTTATGTTTGGCAAGAAGAAGAAATGGATAATAAATAATGAACATAATAAACACATTATGTAATATGTTCAAAGATGATGAGTGTTACGGGGAAAGAAAAAATAGAGCTGGGTGAGGGAGACAGAAGTGTGGGAACTGGGAGGAGTTGCGATTTTAAATAGGGAGATCTAGACAGGTATTGTGGAGAAGGTAACATTTGATCAAAGACTTGAAGGAGGAGAGACTGGTTACCAGAATGAGGGCTATGTGGGGAAAGAGTATTCCAGGCAGGGATAACACTAAGTGCAAGGCCCCTAAAGTAGAAGTGTGCCTGGCATGTTTCTAACAGTAAAGTGCCCTCTGGGGTTGCAGTGCTGTGAGAAGGGGGAGAACAGGGGAAACAGGATAGGGATATTTACATAGCGCTCGGTAAACCACTGCAGAGACTTGAGCTTTTATTGTGAGTTAAAATGGGGAGACAGTGGAGGGTTTAAAGCAGAGGACAGATATGATCTGACTTAATTTTACAAAGGTTCACTCTGGCTTCTATGTTTAAAATAGACTGTAGGGGTGCCTGGGTGGCTCAGTCATTCAAGCGTCTGACTCTTGATTTTGGCTCAGGCCATGATCTCACAGTTCATGGGTTTGAGGCCCGCATCGGACTCTGCACTGACAGTTGGGAGCCTGCTTGGGATTCTCTCTCTCTGCCCCTCCCTTGCTTGTGCTCTCTCTCTCTCTCTCTCTCTCTCTCAATGAATAGAGTTTAAAAAAATGGAATGGACTGTAGAGAGGCAATGGTTACCTGTTTCCTCATGTGGAAACTATGGATAATGACCTCCATCTCTTAGGGTTGTTGTTATAAGTGATGAAATATATATATATAAAGCACTTGGTGCAAAGCCCAGGACTTGGCAGCCACTCAATGGGTATTAGCTACCATTATTATTAGCATCATCAACTTCTCAACCAAAAAGTTTCCTTTAAAGTCAAGAATTCTTTGTGGGAAATCTTTAGGGACCAGAAAGAAGGGAGGACAAGCTGCATAGCAAATTAAGTTTTGACATTTTAAGCTCTGATCTAGTTTTGGTGTTTTTATTCAAATTTATGGAAATTTGACATTACTAACCTCTATGATAACTTTAATTACCCTTTATTGAGTATGCAGAACCCTAGTATTCTCTCAAGACTGTAGAACTGCAGGAGTTACTTGTTCCTACAAATAGGGAGGATCTGATAAAATATGCAAATGATTGAACATATAGATGGAGTTCATTCATTTGTTAATTCAACAAATAGTAATTGAGTTCCGACTATGTGCCACATACCATGTTAGGTGCTGGGGACATTGGTGAACCAGACTCAGTTCCTATTGTGAGGGAGAGGTACATGTAGCCAGCTGATGTAATTCAGAGTGAAAAGTGTTTAGGGAAAGTTCTAAGCACAGCAATTCGCCTAAGATGCAGACCAAGAAATTTATATCTGTGAAAAGATGGAAAAATCCCACTACCTATTTAATTCAATAAAGAACATTTAGATTGCTGAAGCTTCATAAAACACAGAATTTGTATATTATAGCTTATAGGGACGGGTCATGAAAAAATGGTCTAAATAAAAATCAGATAAATGGGAGAACTGATTATTTAATGTTTATTCGATGACAGCTCATAATAAGTACCGTGATACATGGCAAAAACCAGATTAAGAGCTCATGTGATTTCCTTTTGCTGATTTTTCCTCCTTTGGGTAGAGTTATTACAAATCTTCGCCTTGTTGCTCAGGGTTGGCTAATAAATCAGTCACAAATACTGCACACGTATTACATCTCAGGCACTGATGGAATACAGCAGTGAGCAAGAGAATCGTGTCTCTATCCTCGGGGAATTTGCTGTCTAGCAAGGATGAGATACATTATATAAATCATTACCAATGGAATATAAGCTCTATGATGGTAGGGCCTTATCTTTTTGTTTTAGTCATTGTTCTATCCCAGAACCTCAAATAGCTGGTATGTAGTATGTCTCTCTGTAAAAATTTATTATTCGGGGCGCCTGGGTGGCTCAGTCGGTTGAGCGACCGACTTCGGCTCAGGTCATGATCTCACAGTCTGTGGGTTCGAGCCCCGCGTCGGGCCCTGTGCTGACAGCTCAGAGCCTGGAGCCTGTTTCAGATTCTGTGTCTCCCTCTTTCTCTGACCCTCTCCTGTTCACGCTCTCTCTCTGTCTCAAAAATAAATAAACGTTAAAAAAAAAATTAAAGGGGCGCCTGGGTGGCTCAGTCGGTTGAGCGTCTGACTTCGGCTCAGGTCATGATCTCACGGTCCATGAGCTCGAGCCCCGCGTCGGGCTCTGTGCTGACAGCTCGGAGCCTGGAGCCTGCTTCCGATTCTGTGTCTCCCTCTCTCTGCCCCTCCCCCGTTCATGCTCTGTCTCTCTGTCTCAAAAATAAATAAATGTTAAAAAAAAAAAATTAAAAAAAAATTTATTGTTTATAATTTTTCATTAAATACGTAAAGTACCACAAAAGAATATATAGTACAGTAAAGGGTACAGCCTAGACTGTAAGGGTTAGGGAAAGATTCCCTGAGGAAGGGATGTTTAAACTGAAACCTAAAAACAAAACAAAACCTGGCAGAAGAAAGGAGAATAACATATCTCTATCATACTCTGTGCTTTCCCTGCACGGACACAATTTGGTTGGAATTGATTCTTTCATTATCTAGGTTTACTGTAACTTTGGGAGGCCAGGGACCAAGTCTATGTGTCAACAGAATCTCTGAATCCTTAGAACCTAGTCCATAGTAGGGACGCCACAATGAATTGAATACCTTCTGAGAAGGAAATTCAAGCATGTAGTATCTGCCAGTGGCATAATTACAGCCCCTTCGAGAGGCAATTCTATTTAATGCCATATGCCCAAGAATCTGATTAAAAATAAGAAAATATTGGGTGCCTGGGTGGCTCAGTTAAGCATCTGACTCTTGGTTTCAGCTCCGGTCATGACCTCATGGTTTGTGAGATGGAGCCTCACATCTGGCCCTGCACTGACAGCACGAAGGCTGCTTGGGGTTTCTCTTTCCCTCTCTCTGCCCCTCCCCACCTTGTGCTCTCTCTCTCTCAAAAAATGAACAAAAAAAAAAAAAAAAGGAAAGAAAAGATTTACCTGTCATAAATCTTGGCAATTCTCAGTTCTCCTCTTCCTTTTCTTAAGCTTATTCTTGTTGTTGAAGCATGAGCCAGAATGTGTCCCCCGATGGGTTTTTTGGGGTCTGCCTGAAAACTGAATTAATAAACACCTTTTCAGGATTTTTTTTTTTAATTTTTTTTTCAACGTTTATTTATTTTTGGGACAGAGAGAGACAGAGCATGAACGGGGGAGGGGCAGAGAGAGAGGGAGACACAGAATCGGAAACAGGCTCCAGGCTCTGAGCCATCAGCCCAGAGCCCGACGCGGGGCTCGAACTCCCGGACCGCGAGATCGTGACCTGGCTGAAGTCGGCCGCTTAACCGACTGCGCCACCCAGGTGCCCCTTCAGGATTTTTTTAAGTTTATTTATTTATTTTGAGAGACAGAGCACAAGTGGGGGAGTGGCAGAGAGAGAAAGGGAGAGAGAGAGAGAATCCCAAGCAGGCTCTGCACTGTCAGTGTGGAGCCTGATAAGGGGCTCGAACTCATGAACTGTGAGATCATGACCTGAGCCGAAGTCAGACACTTAACAGACTGAGCCATGCAGGTGCCCCTACACCTTTTCAGGTTTTATCATATGGACTATATACAGTAAAATCTGCAATAAGTAGAGAATTTTTCTGTGGAGAACAGTAGGGGATGGGATTGGTGTGTGTTCTAAGCAAGCAGAGGCTCATTTGTTAACTATAGAGTGGGGTAGGGTTTGGAGCTGCTATGTACCCCATTGTCATCCACTTCAGGCTTTTGAGAGTCCTATGATGAACTGTTTATGGTTTTTTTTCTTTTTTTTTAAAATGTTTTTTAACGTTTTATTTATTTTTGAGACAGAGAGAGACAAAGCATGAACGAGGGAGGGTCAGAGAGAGGGAGACACAGAATCTGAAACAGGCTCCAGGCTCTGCGCTGTCAGCACAGAGCCCGACGTGGGGCTCGAACTCACGGACCGCAAGATCATGACCTGAGCCGAAGTCGGCCGCTTAACCGACTGAGCCACCCAGGCGCCCCGAACTGTTTATGTTTTGATTAATTTTTTAAAAGGACAAAACACAAATAAAACATTATTCACTGTTTTAGGATAATTCTTGGGGGTAAGTGATTTTTCTTCTTTATAAAATACAAAGACTGAACTTATTCATTCACTTATCAGAAATATTTATTAATGGCCTACTATGTCCCAAGCACTATTCTAGTCTAATGAATAAAAAATACCCAGTTATCCCTATGAGGACATGATGTAAATGAGAGCAGATTGAGAACTTCCTTCTTGGGGCGCCTGGGTGGCGCAGTCGGTTAAGCGTCCGACTTCAGCCAGGTCACGATCTCACGGTCCGGGAGTTCGAGGCCCGCGTCAGGCTCTGGGCTGATGGCTCAGAGCCTGGAGCCTGCTTCAGATTCTGTGTCTCCCTCTCTCTCTGCCCCTCCCCCGTTCATGCTCTGTCTCTCTCTGTCCCAAAAATAAATAAACGTTGAAAAAAAAATTAAAAAAAAGAACTTCCTTCTTAGTCATTAACTGTATGTTGGAAGCCTTTGATGTTGCGCTCATTATGAATTTTCAGTGAGAATAATCTTGGAAATACCTGTGTCTTTATTACTTAAGCCTAAAGTTTATTCTTCTAAAATAAGTTGCAGAACAGAGGAGTTTTTACTACATTTGATCATATGGATTAAAAAAATATATGATTTCAAGGTAGTTACAAATATTATTGATGCTCACCATGAGAGATCTACTCACTAGGCGACTAACACTTCCTTGGCAAGAAGTGAAAGGTTCTTAATAACCCTAATAGTGGACCCTTTACAAAAACCAAGTGCAAAAATCCTTACTAAAACACTAGCAAACCAAATCCAGCAGCATATTAGAAGGATTATACATCATGAACAAGTAGGATATGCCTTAGGAATACAAGAGTGGTTCAACATAGGAAAATCATCAGTGTAACATACCATATCAACAGAATGGAGGAGAAAAAAAACCACCCACATAATCTTCCCAGCTGATGCAGAAGAAAACCTAGGCTTTGAAATCATCAAGAAGGGGAACTGAATATAAACTAACAGGTTATACTTGATCAAAATAAACTGTGACATAGCATACTAACCTCAGCTTTGGGAGAATATGGTTACAAGTCATTTTAAATTCTGCTTGTTCCATGAAGGTGTTGAGAATTCTAGTTACTCGAAGCATGAGCATGGTGTAGTAAGGCTGTGGCTGACTGGCATGAGGTTAAATAGATTGTAGGGTAGTGAGGATAAGAAGCTCTTTGGGAAAGGAATCTGCTATTATAAACTGCTGCTCAATTAAATGGTTTCGGGGGTTAGGACCGGAAGATCCCTGGCTGGGGCTGTTAGGATTGGTTAAGATTCAGCAGGTCCAATGTTGGAACAAACACAGATCGTTCATTTTGAAGTGAACCACTATCAAGAAAGCAGCAGCCAGAAAGTTGAGACTGACAGCAGTTAAGTCAGAAGGCTTGGGGCACCTGGGTGGCTCAGCTGGTTAAGCGGCTGACTCTTGGTTTCAGCTCAGGTCATGATCTCACAGTTTGTGAGTTCAAGCCCTGCACCAGGCTCTGTGCTGGTGTGGAGCCTGCTTGAGATTCTTCTTCTTCTCTCTCTGCCCCTCCTCCACTTGCTCTGTCTCTATTGCTCTCAAAATAAATAAACTTAAAAAAAAAGTCAGAAAGCTATATGCCACATCCGCTTTACCCATTCATCAGTTAGTGGACATTTGAGCTCTTTCCATAATTTGGCTGTTGTCAATGCTATAAAAATCAGGGCGCATGTCTTGCTTCTATGTAGTATTTTTGTATCCTCTAGGTAAATACCCAGTAGTGCCATTTGCAACAATGTCGAGGGAGCTAGAGAGTGTTATGCTAAGCAAAATAAGTTAGTCAGAGAAAGACAAATACCATATGATCACTCATATGTGGAATTTAAGAAACAAATGAGCAAATGGGGGAAAAAGACAAGTAAACCAAGAAACAGACTCTTAACTATAGCAAGCAAACTGATGGGAGTGCCTGGGTGGCCCAGTCTGACTCTTGATTTCAGCTCAGGTCACGATCTCACGGTTTGTCGGTTCGTCGGTTCAGGCCCCGTGTGGGGCTCTGTGCTGACAGCGTGGAGCCTGCTTGGGATTCTCTCTCTCTGCCCCTCCCCTGCTCATGCTCTCTCTCTCTGCCAAAATAAATAACCTTAAAAAAAAAAAAAAGATTTAAATAACAAATTGATGGCTACCAGAGGGAAGGGGAGGGGGATGGGTTAAATAGGTGATGGGGATTAAGGAGTGATGAGCACTGGGAGCTGTATGAACTGTTGAGTCACTAAATTCTACACCTGAAACTAGTATTACACAGTATGGAATATAAATAAAAACTTTAAAAAAAGTCAGAAGGTTAGGTTGCTTTCTGCAAGGCAGCTGAAGGGGTAGAAAGCAATAAAATGATCTCAGCTGGATAAAATAGCTGGAGGTGAGTTGTCTGTATAATGCTTACAGATCGATACCACTCTTTTTTAATGGAATTAAATCGTCCAGGTCATCCTACATTATCAGTGGTTCTTCAAGGTCTTAAAAGAATCCTATGTTCTATACAGATAGGCTGCTTGAGGCGCTGATGATATCAAACAGGTCTGTGCACTCCGAACTTGAAAATACTATATTTACACTTCCCTAATGCACTTTTCATGTTGTGCCCTTAGTGCTATTATTATTCACCTATTATATTCCCCCTCAATCTCTCTTCTATTACCTGTCACTAAGCTCCTTAAGGGCAGACAAAACTGGATTTAAGTTTGTAGCAAGCACCTACACAGTGGGTCCTCAAAAACATTTTTGAGGGGTGTCTGGGTGGCTCAGGTCGTGATCTCACGGTTCGTGAGTTTGAGCCCCACATTGGGCTCTGTGCTGATAGCTCAGAGCCTAGAGCCTGCTTTGGATTCTGTGTCTCCCCCTCTCTCTCTGCCCCTCGCTTGCTCACGCCCTGTCTCCCAAAAATAAACATTAAAAAAATAAAAAAAATTTTTTTTTGAACATAAGACATGGAAGTTACAAAAAATATCAAGAATATTGGATGATAGAAAGATTAGTGCTTCCACAAGTTAGACCGATTAGAAATTTCTGTCAAGGGGAGACAAGGAAAGTAAAGCTAAATGGGTGAGGACAGGTTTCAACAGCTATGGTTACTGCTTCTCACAGATGGTCTCTCAGTACTGCTTAGTAGTTCTCCTATATGAGCATGGTTGGTGTCCTTAAGCCCCCTAGTCCATTCTTGTCCCTTCATCTTGGATAACAATGCCTGCTTCTTTGTAACAAAAAAATGAATGCTCTCAGGAAGAAACTCCCTCAACTTTCCCTTCTTCCTATCTGCCATTTACATACTTACCTACGATTGTAGTCATCCTTCCTACTTCCCTCTCCAACTTTTCTTTTTTCTTATTCCAAGTCCTCTCACACCTTGATGCCTTTGCACACATACTTCCCTGTAAACAAAAGCCCCTTCCCCACTGTGTTTGTGCATTTACCCACTTACCCACCAAGTGTCAGCCCTTCTTGGAAACCTTGCCTGATTCTCTGAAACAGAGTAGAGCCTGCCTTGTCTGTGCTTTCATGCCACCACACATTCCTTTCAAAGAATAGTACGTTGGAATTTTAAATCCATGGGTCTCAGTCCCCTACTATACTCCAAATCCTTATTCATCTTTGTCATTCCAGTGCCCAGGAAAGTGCCAATAATGTAAAAGGCACTGAATAAATACTGTTGAATGAACGGAGAGGAGGACAGTTTGGGTATCCCTGGTCTAGATCTTTCTGGACACAGATTTTGTGACACACCTTCAAAGAAGTTATAATTCAAGGAAATTTTGAAAGGTGTTCTGACAGAAAGGTAAATGTAAAAGGAGACAGAATTTCTCTCTAATGGAAGTAATCCAACCCCACCCCATGACAGATAATTTAAAGAACAGAAAGGTGGAGCATTTAGATGGATAGCCATGTTGTTTTCTTAGCAAATTATTGTTTGCTGTTACCAATATGGTATCTTTTTTTAAAATTTTTTTAATGTTTATTTATTTTTGAGACAGAGACAGACAGAGCATGAACAGGGGAGGGTCAGAGAGAGAAGGAGGCACAGAAACCGAAACAGGCTCCAGGCTCTGAGCTGTCAGCACAGAGCCCGACGCGGGGCTCGAACTCACGGAGTGTGAGATCATGACCTGAGCCGAAGTTGGACGCTTAACCGACCGAGCCACCCAGGCATCCCTACCAATGTGGTATCTTATGCACAAAAGAGAATAGGTACTACTGCTTATTACTGATTACTGTAGGTGAGGAGCCTGAATGTTAAGAATATTATCTCCAAAGGGAGATGATTTGGAATGAACTAAGTGGGGAAATAAATTACAGAATATGCAAAAGTACTAAGAAAACATATAGCAAAGATATTATGGGAAGAAAAATGTCCTCAAAAGTGATTCATAAACTAAGAGGTTATATGTCATTCAAATAGATTTCAACATACCATAACGGCCTTAGCTCTGGGAGAATACCAAGCCAAGTCAAATTTTACTTGAATTTTACATCCATCAAGGTGTTCAGGATTCTGTATAGAATTTTGCATAGAATTTATGCTCTTAACTTTTCTTATAGGTCACTAACACTTTGTTAATTTATTAAGAGATATAGACTCTTCCCCAGAAAAATGCACATATGTACACACCCAAACTTTTCATGTAAGTTTAAGGGATTCATGGTTTCTCTCTCCTCTGATGTCAATGGCTATTAGTTATAATAATAACAGCGAAGATTTATCGAATCCTTACTATGTGGCAGATGCCCTTCTTAACTTATCCAGTGATTTCCTTTTGCTTCAATTCCATATTTAGTAAATAACTATGGATTAAAATTTGAATTCCTACAGAGGTCTGCCTACAAGGAGAGAATGCACTGGTTCTAAGAACCTCAAATGTAGTTACATTTTTCATTGGCCCTCTGATCTTTCATGGAGCCTCCTGAGCTTGTGAGACTGCCCCTGAGAAATGGATTGGTTCTCAGTAGGCAACCCAATTAAATCTCTGCCTATAAGGCTGAGGGCTCTGAACTCTGGTCAATTCACCAGGGTAATGGATACATCCCTACAAAGTTTCTCAAATGACAGCTCGCCAGCCTCTCCCCAAGCATATAAGGCCCTGATGTACTGTGTGATATATGAGCTTCGGAGTTAGACCAGGTTCAAGTTTAAGCATTGTAAGTGTCTGTTTCTTCATTTTGAAAGGGGTGGGGGGTAGTAAAAGTATCTAACTGGTAGGGTATCTGTAAGAATACAGGGTATCTGTAAGGCATTAGCCCAGTGGCTACAATCATCTGTTTTCCTAATCCTGACTCAAACACATATTGTCAGTGTAACCATGGGCTAGTTACTTAGCTTTATGAACTTTGGTTTCTTTAACTGTAAAATGGGAACAAAAAGACTTTACCTCTTAGGGCTACCATGGGGATTCAAGATATATATATATATAAAATTTTTTAAGTGTTTATTTATTATTGAGAGACAGAGAGAGACAGAGTGTGAGCAGGGGAGGGGCAGAGAGAGACGGAGACACAGAATCCCAAGCAGGCTCCAGGCTCTGAGCTGTCAGCACAGAGCCTGACGCGGGGCTTGAACTCACAAACCACGAGATCACGACCTGAGCCGTAGTCGGATGCTCAACCGACTGAGCAACTCAGGCGCCTCTCGAGATATATTTAATATAACTCATTGAAAGCCTACTACATGCCAGGAGCTGTGTCAGGTCACTTATGCACATTAGCTCTACCGTTACACTAATCTCCGCACATGAGAGATACCAAATAAATGGTAACTTAATTATTTAATTAAATGATTCAGTTAAAACAGTCACTCTTTCAATGACATGTAAACCAAGAAACTTTTCTTAAAGTTTCTTTGAACTTCCTGAGTATTCTAGCAGTTATAACTGAGGACTGAAGTTAAGTACGACAAGGTATAGAATTCCGCATCCTTTGAGAAGGCTTTAATTTACTTCTATTTCTGATCCAGTAAAAACAGCTTCAGAAAACCACCCACATCCCTCCTTTAGCCTATTCTTATTTCCCTTTCTTTCATATTTTCTTCTCTTCTTTCCTCCTTTTCTCAGGGGATGGGAGAATATGATGAGTGGGAGGAAGAGAGAGGGGTGGGTATGAAGAGAGGCCAAGAGAGATTGTGTCATTTATCCCCATCTGGTTGAACAGACACAGTGTATTACATTGTTGAGGGTAAGGCCCAGAAGAGACTGACCTCCCAACTTCAAACCAGGGTGCTGGGGTCATGAAGTACAAGATTGTGGTGATGGTAGGGCAGGTTACATTTTCCTAGGACTAGCATAGGGAGGGTAGTGCAGTGAGACTAAAAGAGCATCAGCTTTGAAATCAAAGATTTGAAAATCAAACATTTGATTTGAACCTGGGTTCAAATCCTGGCTCCAGGTTTTATTTATTTAGAGAGGGCATGCGCACACAGGGAAGGGGCAGACAGAGAAGGAGAGAGAGAATCCCAAGCAGGTTCTGCACTGACAGTACAGAGGTCTACGTGGGGCTCAGTCTCACAAACTGTGAGGTCATGACCTGAGCCAAAATCAAGAGTCAGACGCTTAACTGACTAAGCCACCCAGGCACCCCCAGCTCCCATTTTTAAACTGTATGATTGGGCAAGTAGATACTCTGAGCCTCTATTTCCTCCTTTACAAATTAGGAATAATAATAGTATCGACCTCAAATACTGGTTGAAGTGGAGACCTTCAGGGGTCTGTGCAAGGGCAAGCTGGTACTGTCCCTGAGGGACAGCTGGAACTCCTGGTACTTGCTAAAGGGGAAGCTTTTGGATGGAATTTCTGAGAAGGGGTCTACTGAGGAGAGAAAGGCTGAGTGAACATACCCAAGAATGAGGAGGATCCTTTGAGATTAAGGGAAGATATGGAAAGAAGAGTACTGCAAAAAGAGAAGAATTTGGGGGAAAGAGAAAAGATTTTTTTAAATGTTTATTTATTTGTTTTGAGAGAGAAAGAGAGAAAGCATCAGCAAGCAGGGGAGAGGCAGAGAGAGAGAGAGAGAGAGAATCCCATTGGCTTGATCTCATGACCTTGATCTCATGACCCTGAAATCCAGAGTCGGACACTTAACCGACTGAGCCACCTGGGCATCCCAAAGATTTTTTTTTTTTTTTTTTTTTTGAGAGAGGTAGAGAGTGTGAGTGAGCAAGCAGAGAGAGAAAGAGAGAGAGAGAGAGAGAAAAAGAGAGAGAAAGAACCCAAAGCAGGGCTCAAGCTCATCTGACATGGGGCTCAAACTCACAAACCGTGAGACCATGACCTGAACCAAAATTGGATGCTTAACTGATTGAGCCACCCGGGTGCCCCCAAAACTTTACTTTAAAAGATTTTATTTTTAATATTTTTTAATGTTCATTTACTTATTTATTTTATTTAATTTTTTTTTGAGAGAGAGAGAGAAAGACAGAGTGTGAGCAGGGGAGGGGCAGAGAGAGAGAGACACAGAATCCGAAGCAGGCTCCAGGCTCCGAGTTGTCACAGAGCCTGATGTGGGGCTCAAACTCACAAATTGTGAGATCATGACCTGAGCTGAGGTCAGACCCTCAACTGACTGAGCCACCCAGGCTCCCCTAGAAGATTTTATTTTTAAGTAATCTCTACACCACCCAACATGGGGCTCAAACTCACAACCTCAAGATCAAGAGTCATGTTCCATTGACTGAGCCAGCCAGGTGCCCCAAGAAAAGATGGTTTTTTAAAAGGGTTATATTTAAGAAGTTTTGTTAAGTAATTCCCCCCACTCCCACCATTTTCTCATAAAGTATGCAGAAAAATCTACACTTTTTTCAAAAGTTTGAAGGTGGAATTCTGGGTTTTGAGCTAGGGGGACACATAGCACTATTCTGAGATTTGCTTCATAGAAAGAACAGGGAGGCCTAGGGAGCCTGAGATTTGCTGGGTTGATATGAGAATTATGTAAGATGATGCATAAAAGCATCTGGCACATGGTGGGCAATCAATAAATAAAAGTCCTCTTAATCCCTTAATGGAAGTCAAATAGTTTATTTTTATTATTTATTTATTTATTTATTTATTTATTTAAGTTTTTATTTTATTTAAGTAATCTCTACACTCAACATAGGGCTCAAACTCACAAGCCCAAGACCAAGAGTGGAATGTTCTTCTGACTGAGACAGCCAGGCACCCCTGAAGTTCAAATAGTTTAAATGACTTGCTCATGGTCACCAGGCTAGTGGACTTGGCTTAATATTTCCTCTTTAACCATATTGCCTCTTAATTTATGCAAATGATGTCGAATCAGTGGGTGACACCCCTAGAGAATAAACTGACTGCACATTTACAAGACCACAAATGTTCTAAGATGACTTCTTGTCTTAGCAAAACAAATACACAAATGAAGTAGGTGGCAACATCACGGTCTTATTTGTTGCTCCTATTATTTGCTCTGGTATGGGGCTTTGCAGGCTGATACCTTCACTTTTTATCTCCAAGTCTTCATCAGCTGGATCATTCTAGTTCTAAAATCTGTATCTGTAAGCCTCGTCTAGGAGCTAATGCTCTGCTGTATGATACAGCAGCTCCTTGCCTCTATAATTTTGTTCCTTTTTAATACGATGTGCCATCAAGTATAATGCATGGGATATAAGCCTCAATTATTGTCAGTATACTTGGGGACTCATACCAATTATAGTGCTATTTCTCTGACAGGTCCCAGGCGAGCTGCAGCTTGGAGTTCTTCAACACTGAGAAACAAAGATTTTCTTTATTGGAGGTTTTCTAATAGCATTTGAGATCCTTTAGTTTAAAACTGTACTGTTGTTGTTGTTGTTGTTTTTGATTGAGTTGTGGCAACTTATGTGCTTTATATGAAGGCATGCATTTAATTTATATTGTTATAATTTAACATACTTCAGAATATACTAATTATAGTGAAGTTTGATTGCTCACAACTTGGCTCAATAGAGGAGATGATGTTTCAAAGCAGAGTCACCCAGCAAAAATACTAGTCTTTGTTACTTTCTCTGGCTCTTGGCTCACTTCGTTATAAATCTCCTCCTCTCTTCAGTTCCTTCAATTATTTCCTCTCTGTCACCTCTCTATTTCTCCTTTTAGTGTCTTATTGGAGTCCATTCAAAATGCTTTTACTCTTTTTGAAACTTTCTACAAATAGAAGAAAAAGAACCCCTATCTGACCCAATTTCCACAGATCTCCTTTGCCTTCTAACTCTAGATAGACAGTTTTGGCCTCTGCAGTGTTCCCTCCTCACACCTGAAGAAAGAACATTGCTCTTTAACTTGTACTGTTTTATTTGAATGCAACCCACTTCCTCCCTCTGAGCCAATGAGTCATTTTCTCTTTTTAAAGTGAGCCCTAAAAATCTTCCATTTCTCTTCAGTTTAAAATTACACTCTTTGTGAAGTACTTCATGTCCTGTGTATGAAAGACACCCTATAAAACAGAGAAGATTGCCTTAACCACTCAAGGACTACAGGCAATGCGTGACCTACCAAGTCTTCACAATTTTGAGTTAAGTAGACATCACTTATTTTCTTCTTTATGAAGGCAAGGCACATAGTCTTTTGCTCACTAGTGAATTCCCAGAAGGTTGGTACATAGTAGATTTTTCAATAAGTATTTATTGAGTGAATAAGTGATCGGCTTCCCCTTCTCAATCTTTTTAACTTGCTTCATACCATTCATGCAGTTAATGTCTTTCACATTGGAATCTCCTGTGATTAAGTAGAAAATACTCATAAAAGCGTATTGAAAAGTGCAAGTATAAATTGTAGAAGATGCAGCAATATTCTTAGGGTTAGTTTAGAAAATGCCTAAAGAGGGGTGCCTGGCTGGCTCAGTTGGTGGAGCATGTGACTTTTTCTCTTGAGGTTGTGAGTTCTAGCCCCACATTGGGTGCAGAGATTACTTAAAAATAAAATCCTGGGGTGCCTGGGTGGCTCAGTCGGTTAAGCCTCAGACTCTTGATTTCGGCTCAGGTCATGATCTCATGGTTGTGAGACAGAGCCTTGCGTTGGGCTCTATGCTGAGTGTGGAGCCTGCTTAAGATTCTCCGTCTCTCTCTCTCTCTCAAAAAAAAAAAAAAAAAGATTCTCTCTCTCCCTCCGCCCCTGTCCCCTGCCTGTGCGCGCTCTCTCTCTCTAAAATAAAAAAATAATAAAATGTTAAAAAGTTAAAAAAAATAAAGAAAATGCCTAAAAAGAGACACATACATTTCAGTACAATTTACAAAATTTACATTGGCATATCAAATATCCTCAAGTACATATGTCAATGACCTATTTATCTGTTATTAAATGATAATATTGCCTCGGTTTAAAATTTTTTTTAATGTTTATTTAGCTTTGAGAGAGACAGAGCATGAGTGGGGGAGGGGCAGCGAGAGAGGGGGAGACACAGAATCCAAAACAGGCTCCAGGCTCTGAACTGTCAGCACAGAGCCAGACACGGGGCTCGAACTCATGAACCGTGAAATCATGACCTGGGCCGAAGTCGGACACTTAACCAACTGAACCACCCAGGTGCCCCATCCTGGTTTTAAATAAAACTATATTGCAATCACCAGAGTAATAATTGACTTAACCAAGAATCTTCAATGGATGCTAAAACCAAATGGTGAAGCTTATTGCAGAACATGATATTTACACACATAAAGTATCACCCCACAAACTGCTTATTCATTAAAAAGGTGAAAAGGTATTTTACAGTGGGGAAATCTTGTGAACATGATCTTAATCGCATGATCAAACTTCTCATCACTAATAATGGGACAAACTGCCATCATGTGTCCCCTGATACGATCTATAGAGAAGGTCATATTATTGCTTAATAATTTTCCCGCCAGAAGTGTTTACTATTTTAACTAATGAGGAAAAACACCCTCCAAATTGAGGGACATTCTGAAAAACAGCTGGCCTGTACTCTTCAAAACCGCCAGTGTCATAAAAGCCTGACAAACACTGACGAGTTGTTTTGATTTAAAGGAGACCAAAGAGACAGAACAACTCCATGTAGTGCGTGATCCTCATTAGTCCCGAATCAAAAACAAAATGTAAAAACCCCACCAGCTATAACAGACATTATTGAGACAAGTGGAGGCACTTGCATACAAATGTATATCAGATAACACTAGTGTGCCGATGTTAAATTTCCTGACTGATACTTATATTGTGGTTATGTAGGAGAATGTTCTTGTTCTTACAGGAAATATGCGGAAGTATTAAGAACTGAAGTGTCATAACATCTGTAAATAATTCTCAATTGTTCCGGTGGAAAACCTCTCAAATGGTTCACTAGAAAATACACACACACACACACACACACACACACACACACACACACACACACATTTGAATATGCATGTGTACCTATGGAGAAAGAGATTTTACACACATGTACACACACACACACACACACACACACACACACACAAACATGAGAGAGAAAAAATCTGACAAATGTTAAGAATAGATGACCCTTGGTGAATTGTATATGTGTATTCATTGTACTAGTCTTGCAAATTTTCTCTGGTTAAAATTTTTTTCTAAATATAGGCTTGTTGAAAAGACTGACATCACGAATGTGGGGTTATTTTGATTGCTTATTCAGATACATAATGTTCAAAATATTTGATGGTGGCAACTAATTTTTCTTTGAATCTTCTGTTTTCATCATCCTATTTTAGGTCTCCTTGCCTTTCTGTTCACTGCCATCTGTCAAGCAGAGCCATCAATAAGTATGTAACGTGCACAGATACCTCAATAGATTCTGAATATGCCTAGTGTGAACTGAAGTTCTGTTTCTTCTAACAGGAGACTTCTCTCATAGGACTTCTTATGTATCTCCTATAGAGAGCCTCCCTTTTTGTTTTTGGCTGACAGCTTATTAGCACAATAGAAGCCATTCATGTATATGGAATATAAATTTTTATCTTTTTCTTATTGTCCTCCAATATCTTTTTAGTGCTAGACAAACGAGGAGCCCAAAGTATCTCTGAAAATGGCTAAACTATTGCTTCATCCTGTAAAGAACTAGAGATTCTGGAAAACAAGTGATATTTGCGTTTATAAAGTAATATGCACTGTGCAATAAAGTGATTTGTGATATATTTGTGCCCACATCAGAACTGATCATTCTGGAATTATTTTCTATTCTTCACTCTAACCTTTTTGATATTAACTGAAACACAAAAGTAGAATATTGGGGCTTACGTCATAGTTGCTCCTGGATCAGCAGTCATTTGATTGGTCACAAACACAGCCACATTATATTCTGCATCAATAAATAAAATTGACAAACTAAGAGAATGGCAATATAAACAGTTCATTGTTTAGATTTCAGAGTTTAGGAATACTGTGCTTTAAATTTATTTTGTAAATAATATTACATTCCTATTTTTTCCTTGATAACATAATTAATTTATTTAAAGTTATTATTGTTATTATTTTTAGGTACCTTATTTTGGTTTAAAGTCAGTATTTTGGTTTAATAAAAGAGTTGTAGTCCCATGAATTTTAGTTTTTAAAAATGTACTGCCTCCTGACATTATTCTGAGTTCTCTGCAAAGCCTACTCAACAGTCACAGATGCTATTCTGATAGTACCATTTATTTTAAAAATCTACCTTCTGAGATTTTTTGGAGTCGTGACAACATCTGGGCCAATTTTTGTTGCCGTTCAGCCAACTCCCCACGACCGCTGAAATCCACTCGGAAAAGGGCCATTATTGAATCAATGATCTACACAGGATTCACGTAAAAATAAATGTGCATTCGGCAAAGGAAAGAAGTTAATTTGAATTGGAATCAATAGAAGAAAAATAATATGCTAAGTGGCTCTGTGAGGGAGCAGTATTTAAAAGCTTGTACCAATAGCTTAAAGATGCCAGCCTCTTCGTGGAACTTTGCTGCTACGTAATCAAGTAGCTCCATCTGATGTTCACCTGGTGGGAAATGCAGTGAGAAAATGTTACAAAAGCTAGAAGAAGCAGAGGCTAAGATCATGTATGTTCTTGCAGTCAGGCAAAAGAGAGTACTGAAAGGATTTTCTTGGGCACCTGGGTGGCTCAGTCGGTTAAGTGTGCGACTCTTGGTTGTAATCTCATGGTTTTGTGAGTTCAAGCCCCGTGTTGAGCTCTACGTTGACAGCGCATTCCCTTTTCCCTTTTCTCTCTGCCCCTCTGTTGCTTGTGTTCTCTCTCTCAAAATAAATAGATAAGACTTCAAAAAAAAAAAAAAGAAGAAAGGATTTTCTTAATTATTTATGGATTTTTAAAAATAAATGTTTATTCATGTTTTGAGCAGGGGGAGGGGCAGAGAGAGAGGGGGACAGAAGATCTAAAGCAGGCTCCACGCTGACAGCAGTGAGCCCGATGTGGGGCTTGAACTCATGAACCATGTAATCATAACCTGAGCTGAAGTCAGACACTCAACCAGCTGAGTCACCCAGGTACCCCTATTTAAGGCTTTATTAAATATGATTTCACATTCTGCCTTAGCATGCATGCCAAATGCTACATTATCCAAAAAGAATGTTACTCTCCATTTCAAAGACAAAGAACAAGGACTCATTTGAGAGCATTTTAATATCTAAGGGCTTGCCAGATGATAGGTAACATTTACGGACTAAATATATTTGGAGGAAAGTAAAATTAAGAAAAAGAACAGTGCCAAAATGTTATAAGTATCACTCAAATAATAAATCAGTGCTGCCAACCTTAAAACAGCTCAAGCATTAAATTAACATGGGGCTCTTACTAGTATATGCACGTGCATAAAGTACATTGTCCAGTACTGCATCATGGTCTACATTGAAGCGGTCAGCAATGTCCCGAAGACGATCTGGACGGCTGGAGTATGCCAAGATTAAGGATCCAATAAATCAATTTCAAAAAAAGTTTAGGTAACAACTACAAAAAATAATACCTTAAGTAAGTAAACTAACAGAGGCAAACAACATCCCTGCAAAGGTATTCTGGAGGATACTAATAATCACTTAAAATCTATATCAGATTTTATTTTTCATAAGTGTCCAGATTAATAAATACCTTAGGTAGTGATAACAGTGATAGAAATGATGAGGCAGTGATGAATTTAAATATTAAATAGTCTAGGGGAACCTGGGTGGCTTAATCGGTTAAGCCTCGGACTCTTGAATTCAGCTCAGGTCACAATCCCAGGGTCATCGGATGGAGCCCCCCTCGAGCCCTGTGTGGGGCTCCAAACTGAGGGTGGAGCCTGCTTAAGATTCTCTCTCTGCCCCTCTCCCCACCTTGTGCACACACTCTCTCTCTAAAATAAATAAATAAATAATAAATAAATAAATGAAATAAATATTAAATAATCTAATCTTTACAATAACTTTGGAAGCTGCTTGTTATGGCCTATATTACATTTTACAAATAAGGACACTGACCAATAGAGATTAGGCAAATGACTCAGGATCATGCAGCAAATCAGTTACAAGAGAAAAACTAGAGACTAAGATTTGTATCTCTCTTTTGATCTCAGTTCTATAAAAATAGATCTATCCTAGGAAGATAATATCACTGAATTATAATTCAAGTCACTTCACAGTGAATTAATTCACTCTCTTTAAACTACTTATGTGTTTAATATGAAATAATTTAATATATCATTAACCATGAGTTTTCAACAAATGATAAATTTGACTACATGAACCGAAGGATCAAAAAGTAATTTTAAGGATCAAAAGGAAATTATCAACCTATGGTTTTTGGTTTATTTAGAGTTTAAAATCTACCTTCTTCTAAAGGACTTGTGTTAGCTTTCTAAAATCAGTAAATTCATTGGGAGGCAAATTCAGCGCACCAGCAAAGGTATTTTGGAAGATGCTAATAATCACTTATATCTATCTGAACTATATAGGAGTAATAAACATTCTTTTAGGTCTTATCCACGGTCTCGTTTCACTTTGTTTACACTGCTTTTATAATACTGATCATACTATAACTAACTGTAAAACAAGGACAATTTACAATCTTATTTGTGACATTTATAACTGGTTCCATATACGTTGAATTGGATTGTCTTTAGGATTTCCCAGCCATCTGGGAAATCTGCATATTCTAATGCAGTAGTATGTTCTTTTCTTCAGAGCTTCAGTGATAACCACTAAAATCTTCCATTGCTACTGACTATACCCCATAGACGTTTTTGGTGGGCAAGTCAAAGAAGACAAAGAATTGGAAGACTAATAAAAATGTTTTTCACTGCATTACTTTTTACAGAACCCAGTTACTATGTGACTGGGTGTGTAAAAGGTGGGCTTATGCCGAAGAAAGTTCAAATCAACCTATAAAATATTTGTTAACCAATTACCATATGGAATTGATAATCATTTTAACCAATTACCAATGCATTGTGGAAGGAGGAGTTGTAAGACAACATAAGGAGTTGTAAGACAATCCATATTATAGGTAAACATAAAACAAATTAAGAAGGCAAAATATAAACATATAAAAAACAAAATATCAAGAGAGAGCAGTGTACCTGTAAGAGAAACCAAAGGAATGAGGACATTCCAATGGGGCTCTTGAATGTCCTTGTTCCCCCCAACCCCAGCTGTTCCTCCCTACTCCCTCTTGCATATGACTTAGCTCCAAACCGGTCCCCTCCACCATTCTTGATAAAATCCAAATTGCCCAAACAGTGGCTGCTCATCTGCAAGAACAATTCCTCCCTCTTTAAGAACCATTCTTAATCAACTATTTCTGAAACTAGCTGAACTCCAGCTGCTCTCCTCTTGCTACAGCCCTACACAGCATTCCACCCTCCTTCCCCAAGTTTGGAGTCTCCTTCAGAGTCTTCTCATGCCTGCTATTTCCAAATAAAGTCTTCTGCACACGGTTCTGGTTTTTTTTTCCTTCTTCTAGCGTATTTTAGATAGTAAATTCTATAACAGCTTAGGAAGGACCAGGTTTTTTAAGTTGAGTAGTTAGAGAGGATTAGAAAAGGCAGGCCTTCAAAGGACAGCTTTAAAGGATTTGTATGATTCAGAAAGACTGTGAGGTAGGGGTAGATGGATCACATACTGAAGGAGGAGGATAGAAATATAGCCTGCGGGGGCTCCTGGGTGGCTCAGTCAGTTACAGGTCCAACTTTCCGCTCAGGTCATGGTCTCTTGGTTTATGATTTTGAGCCCCACATCGAGCTCTGGGCAGACAGCTCAGAGCCTGGAGCCTGCTTCTGATTCTGTGTCTCCCCTCTCTCTGCCCCTCCCTCGCTTGCACTCTGTTTCTCTTAATTAATTAATTAATTAATTAATTAAAGAAACATAGCCCACAAATTTCTCTATGACTGGCCAAATTAACACTTAAGAGTGAGAACAAAATAAAGGCATTTTCAGACAAGCTAGGGCTCAAAGTTTACCACCTGCATTACTTTTCTGAAAGAATGACTTGAGCAGGTACTTCAATAAAACAAAAATACAGGAAGGAAGATTTGGGATGCAAGCAACTATAATGAACAGAGAAATGAGTACCTTTATAGTTAAATCTAACTAACTGCTGATATACAATGTTTCCATGTTTTAGAGACAATAATATTGGACTAGAACAGACTGTATCCATTTGTCTCTAACAATGGTAATAGTGAGTCATGAGATCTGAGAGCTAGGCTGGGGCTTCATCGTGAATGGCCTTACAAACTTGTGCAAGACTTTTCCATTGTTAAAAGTAATTGTCGGGGCACCCTGGGTGGGCTCAGTTGCTTAAGCGCCATCTCATGGTTTTGGCTCAGGTCATGATCTCACGGTTCATGAGTTTGCGCCCCACATTGGGCTCTCTGCTGTCAGCACAGAGCCCTCTTTAGTTCCTCTGTCTCCCTCTCTCTCTGCCCCTCCCCTGATCTCTCTCTCTCTCTCTCTCTCTCTCTCTCTCTCAAAAATAAATAAAAGCATGTAAGAAAAAGGAAAAGAAAAAGAAAAATAATTTCCTGGGGTACCTTGATGGCTCAATTGGTTAAGCAACCAACTCTTGTTTTGGAGTCAGGTCATGATCTCACGGTTTGTGGGATCAAGCCCCGAGTCGGGCTCTGCACTGAAAGTGAGGAGCCTGCTTGGGATTCTCTCTCCTTCTCTCTCTGTCCCTACCTACCAGCAATCGCTTTCTCTCTTTCTCAAAATAAATAAACATTTAAAACAACAACAACAATTTCCTCTGGGGTGCCTGGGTGACTCGGTTGAGCGTCCGACTTTTAATTTTGGCTCAGGTCATGATGTCACGGTCATGAGATCAAGTCCCTTGTCAGGGCTGGGTGTCAAGCCTGCTTGAGATTCTGTCTCTCTCCTCTGCCCCCTTCCACCCCCCCACCCACCCCCTATGCGTGTAAAACAAAAAACCAAAAAATTTCCTCTGAACCTGATAACCTCGTCAAACTACTGTATTTCATCTTCTATTTGTTGGTTAATAACACTGCCTCCATTCCTTACTGTTTATTCACAACAAGCTTCCATCATCTTACTTTACTGCAAATGCTCTCTTGGATTCCTAATGTCAAACCTCAGTGATCTTTCTCAGCTTCCACCTTCTCTCTCTTTCTTTGTGGAACAGTACTGACAACGCTTTTCTTCTTGAAATTTGTCTCTGGCTAAGCCTCTACAACTGGATTTTCTCCTACTTCCTCTGTCTGTATGGCATCTTCTTTTTAGTCCCTCTTCCTAAGCTGAGGCACACCCCAAAGTTATGTTCTACCTCTTCTCGGGTAGAATTCAACATATCCATGGATGTCTTCCTGTTCCTCACATTTAACACAGTAAAATGAAACACACCATTTGTCTGAAACATGATCTTCCCAATTCTACTTTCGGCATGATTATCCTCCCAGCATCTAGACAAAAAACCTGACAGTAGTGTTTCAAACCTCTCCTTCTTCTGTCTACCAAACAGAGTCATCAAATCCTATCAATTTTCCTCCCTAATATTTTTGTCCCCCACTTTTTTAAAGAATCTTATTTTTAAGTAATCTCTACCCCCAACATGGGGCTCAAACCTACAACCTCGAGATCAAGAGTGGCACGCTCTACCTATTGAGCCAGTCACACACCCTTGTCCTTTTCTTTTTATTCCTACTGCTTCCAGCCTAGATCAAGCTCTCATTACTTGCCTGCAATATCGCAAAAGTATCCAATTTATACCCCTCACCTGGTTTTAAAGCCCTTCATATCTAAAACCCAAATCACCTTTCCAGCCTTAAATCTGAAACACATTTCAATTAAATTACAATTCTGTTACCCAACCAGGTTCTGCCCTTTTCTCTTCTGTGCTTTTTTGTTCTCTTCTTACCTTTCCCTTTATTTTGAACCATGACTTTGAGAGAGTCAACAATCTTCTTCCTAACTATCAAGTACAATCTTTGGAGAAATAAGAGGATAAAAAACAAATAAAATATAATTTTCTCCCATGTATTCATTTTGTGAATTTTACACCAAACTCATCTGGAGAACTGAAACCTTTTGAAATAAAAAGTGACTTGAAAACTCTACCAACTGTTTTCCCTGTGGCTTTTCTCATTATTGCTGGTTTAGGAGATGATTGTACAAATGACATATTTCAAACGGACTTTCTTTTATAGTAACATTACTACATCATACTAATTATGCTAGCAACTTGTTTAAATAAAAAGGTTACAAAGTATTTTCTGTATCAATGAAGATAATCTTTCCTCCTGAGTAGCCACCTGCTCCTGGAAGTTGAGCTGTCACTAGGAAGCAATTAAAAAATTAAATAATATTAATAGGATTGAATAACCTTTGTACAAGTGAATATATAAATTAACATAGGATTTGCATTGGTTCCAACTCTGTAGTCAATCTGGCAAAGAATCATGATCCTTTAGTTTCTAAAAGCATGTTATATTCTTGTATTACTAACCAATGGTAAAATCATAAATATTCCACCAGCATGGTAGCAATTCAACAAAGAATATCAGTATCTCTCACAATGGGAGATATTCATGAAAGTTAGTTCTCTTCTAGAGAAGAGAATTTAAATATTACTTTCTTCCTATAAGAAACAATCACAAATATAATTTATGCTAAATAACTTATTTAAGTAAGCTTTCGGGGCGCCTGGGTGGCGCAGTCGGTTAAGCGTCCGACTTCAGCCAGGTCACGATCTCGCGCTCCGTGAGTTCGAGCCCCGCGTCGGGCTCTGGGCTGATGGCTCAGAGCCTGGAGCCTGTTTCCGATTCTGTGTCTCCCTCTCTCTCTGCCCCTCCCCCGTTCATGCTCTGTCTCTCTCTGTCCCAAAAAATAAATAACGTTGAAAAAAAAAATTAAGTAAGCTTTCAATTAATGCGTGTCAAATTTTAAAATGCATTGTCTCTCTAGGTAGTAGTAGCTGACACTAAGGAATTTCTTTATATTAGGTTCAAGTATTATTTCATTTATTTTCAAAACAACCCTAAATTTGGCATTATCATTACTCCTATTTTACTGATGGGAAAATAAGACAGGTGAAGCCACTTGCCCAAGGTCACACAGTTAGCAGTGGTAGAGCCAAGACCAGAGCCAGGTATTTTGATTCCAGAATCCCATTCTTAACTGCTTAGCCATGCTTCTTCCACTCAGGTCAAAGAAATGCAGAGTAATGTCTTTGTACAGAAGGAGATAGTTTGTTTATTTGTTTTAGTAACATTTATTTTTAAGTCTTAGCTAAGGCCAACCTTACGCCATGGAAAGTTAGAGATTCTAGGCCTCAGCTGATTTTGTGACATTTTTGTCAATAGAATACAGAAAAGATGAAATGGGAAAAATGGAGACAGTGAGGGCCTCTCTCCACCATCAACCCTCATATACCTATTCACTTCCTCCCTGGTTCCATTCAGGTGTTCAGAGTGCAGCACATATCCCATTACCTCAAGCATCACGCATTCAAAGACTGGCTCTGATATTTGTGTAACGATGGGCAGTTTACTTAAGCTTCTTGAGCTTTAGTTTCCTTGCAAATTTGTTCAGGTTACATGAGATCATATAAAGTACCAGGCACAAAATAAAATTAGTATGTGATAGCTACAATAATTATTGTTGTTGTTGTACATCCTTACCACAGAGGGTATGAGAGAGCTGGGTTTTTCCAGTACGAAATTCTGTAAAATATAGAAAAAAACAAAAACCACATAGTTCATTTTTAGATGTTTTCATAAAGAATAAAATACAGCCTCCGAGTATGATTTTCTTTCCAATTATCAAAACTTACATATAAAGTACTGGTATGTCATGGGTGCATTCTACAATATGAATACCAGTAGTAAAAATAACTTTAAAAAACATTTATCTATTTTGAGCGGCGGGAAGAGAGAGAAGGAGAGAGAGAACCCCAAGCAAGCCCCATGCTCAGCACACAGAGTCTGACACAGGGCTGGATCTCACAACAGTGAGATCATGACCTGAGCATCAAGTGTTGGATGCTTAACCAACTGAGCCACCCAGGCACCCCAGTAAAAACAACATTTTAAAGGTATTTGTTCACAGAACTGTCCTTTAGAAAAAAAAAATTATTTAAACCAAGTTTTCCTTAGGATTGATTAATCATTGTGAGATAATAGAAAAAGAAAAAAAAATATATATATATTTTTTGGTCTCTGCCCTCTAGTTCTTAGCACAGAGTTCCTAAAACCCTTGTAATTTCCTAAGTGATAAGAGCACTACAAGCATCTTTTGTTTCAATGAGGCCACTCTGGGTGGACTCCTGATGGCTTCTGATGGATGGATGGGGGCTGGTCACCAGAAAGACCAAGCCATGATTAGAAGGTTCGAATTTTCAGCACTCTTCTCCTTCTCTAGAGAGGGGAGAAGGGCTGGAAGTGGAGTGAATAATTGATCATGCCTGTGTGAGGAAGCCTCCTAAAAGTCCCAACAGGATGGGGTTCACAGAGCTACCGGGTTGGTGAACACATGGAGGTGCTGGAAGAGGGGCACGCCTGGAGAGGACATGGACACTCCACACCTCTTCCCTCATACCTTTTCCTACTCATCTCTTCCCTCTCGATGTTCATCCATATCCTTTAGCATATCTTTAATAAACTAGTAAATGTAAGTAAGTGTTTTCCCGAGTTCTGTGAGCTGCTGCTCTAACAAATTAATCAACCCTGGGGGCGGGGAGGGGACGGATGTTGGAATCTTGGATCTACAGCTGGTTGGTCAGAAGCAGGTAATAACCTGGGCTTGTGAATGGCATCTGAAGGCAGGCGACAGGTGGGGAGGGGATTCTTATGGGACTGAGCCCTTAGTAAACATATGGAATCTGATGCTATCTCTGGGTAGACAGTGTCAGAATTGAGTTGAATTCTTAGATACCCTGCAGGTATCCAAGAATTGCTTACTGTTGTGGGGGAAAACATCCATATATTTGGTGACCAGAAGTGTCAGAAGTCAAGTGTATTGTGTGAGCAGTAAAGGAGACTCACAGGAAAAAATACACAGTAGGAAAGAACTGAGTTTTCACTACATAGGGAAAAAATACTGAGTTTTTTCATTTTAGTCATATAAATGAAAGTTTAAGACCCTACTACTAAGGAAGGAGAACCTCGGGTCCTCCCACTGCACTGAGATCCTCTTAGGGAAAGCTGAAGTAGTCTCAGATTGGTGGCATGCCCTACTTCCCAACAAAAGCAAATCCTTTCTAGAGAAAAACTTCCCCATGCACCAGTTTAGGTCCAGTGAACTCCCATAGATCAAAATCAGGCAATAAGGTCACAAATATCAGTAAATACACAAGGGAGTGAGCCAGTAAGACTGACAGTCAACAGAAATAACAAAAACCAGATTTATTTCTCTACATCGACAGAAACATCAACAACAACAAAAAAACCGACTTGGTTCCCCTAAGGACTGCAGATACTGGAATTGCCAGACATAGTATATAAAATAGCTATGCATGAATTGTTTTGAAGAAAAATAGAAGATATGATCAGGGAAGAGAAAATCTACTCTCTACGTTCATGGAACATGCATATCCTAGAAATAAAATTGATCTCAGTATTCAACTACCTTTTGAGGGAATGATAGAAAAAAATGTCTACTCTTTTAGGGAAGTCAGAGAAAAAGAGGACAAACGCCAACCAGACCTATCTGTTAACGTTGGAATTTGTTTCAATTGCTGCCCAGAATGATCCTGTAGTATAACTGATACTTCACCATAAGTTTCAAAATAGATACAATTTACTAATTGTTATTTGTTTAATTATATATGTATGTATGTGTGTGTACTTCTTTTCATATAACAAAATATGAAGGTTTTACCGACCTCCAAAAGCTTCTGTGATTGCCATGCTTTCAATTCCACCTCCTAGCAACTTACTGGAAATAGAAAGTAAGCATTAGTAAAAGGAACAGAAATAGAAATATCAAGAAAGGAGAAAGCACATCATATGTCTCTTATCTATCTATCTATCTATCTATCAATCATCTAACATGAATGGGAATTCTTGGCAGAATGGATGACACTCTTCCTGTCTAGACCACAGGTTCTGCTGCATGTGGGCAGGGTGGATCAACAAAACAACATATAACCCTGCTGTTCTTGTTCTTACTTCTGGATACCAATAGGAAATGGGCTTTAAGTCTCATTCTTTTTTTTTTTTAATGTTTATTTTATTTTTGAGAGAGTGAGAGAGAGAGAGCACGCACACAAGCAGGGGAGGGGCAGAGAGAGAGAGAGGGAGACAGGTTCCAGGAGGGCTCTTTGCTGACAGCAGAGTCCAGATCAAGAGCTTGAACTCATGAACCATGCAATCATGACCTGGGCCCAAGTCGGACTAAGCCCCCCAGGGGCCCCTTAAGTCTCATTCTTTACAACTGAATTGAAGCTTGAATAAACGGTCTTAGTTATTAACTGGGTTGTTCATATTGTGCTTGGGACTATTCAGTGTTTAAATGTAAGGAGAAACGTATGTAAAATAGATATTAGGAGAATTCACTGACTGTCACCATGATTGGTTTATTTCACACAAACCACTCTATGAAGAACATGTCAGGATAGGAAATATTCAAAGGTGTTATAGGTAATGCTAGCAGTTAGGAGAATAATGGTCAGATTTTGGCAGCATACATTTATTTGGTAACCCAATGTTTCAGTGTATTTAATATTCTTAAAAAAAAATTTTTTTTTAACGTTTATTTATTTTTGAGAGAGAGACAGAGCATGAGCAGGGGAAGGAACAGAGAGAGAGACACACACAGGATCTGAAGCAGGCTCCAGGCTCTGAGCTGTCAGCACTGAGCCTGACATGGGGCTCAAACCCACGAACCATGAGATCATGACCTGAGCCGAATACTTAACTCACTGAGCCACCCAGAAGCCCCTACTTAATTCTTGATGTGGAAAGACCTAAGGTTAAGTCATTATGTCATTCATTCATTAAATGCAACAAATATTAATTGTGTTAACTGTACTAAGACCCAGAAGGAGTGCTTTAAAAAGCTGTGTTGTTTTAGGGTGCCTTGGTGGCTCAGTTGGTTGAGCGTCTGACTTCAGCTCTGGTCATGATATCATGGTTTGTGAGTTCGAGCCCTCAGTCGGGCTCTGTGCTGACAGTTCAGAGCCTGGAGCCTGCTTCAGATTCTGTGTTTCCCTTTCTCTCTGCCCCTCCCCAGCTTGTGCTCCATCTGTCTGTCTCTCTCTCTGAAAAATAAACATTTAAAAAATTTTTAAAAAACTTCGTTTATACTAGCATGAATTTTGAGACATGATCACAGATTAGACAAAGCATTAATAGATATGGATAATCCAATAGATTTTATATTTACATAGTTTAAGAGGGCAATTTAAGTGTAAACTGAGGCAATGTCAGAAGTTACCCACAAATTTAATGAGGACTATGTACTCTAATGAAAAAAAGAAAAATCTAGGTACCACCTGTATAACTTGAATCTAAAGGCCATGGGTTGAAAGACCATCCCATTTGGAGGGCTTGCACTTGAAGATCTATAAATCTACAAACTATTAAATTGAGGTTTACTTGTCCCTCCTCACCTTGAGAAAAATTCTAAAAGGCTGTGGCTTTAGAAAATCTAGGACAAAATTTCTGGTTGATATGCAATCTTAATCAGGCGAAAAAGTTTACCTGACAGGGTACCCCAAATTACTTCGGATAGCATAACTGTTCACCGTGAAACTCAGGAAAATTTAGAATTAAGTATAGGAATAGTGTTTTTAAAGCTAGATATTTAAAAATAGAGCCACAACTCACACCCACAGATGACCATTTTCATATTAAATTTGGGAATAATCTACATATTTAGTATTTGAGAACTTTCATTTTTATTATTATTATTATTATTATTATTATTATTATTATTATTATTAAGTAGGCTTCATGTCTAGCATGGAGCCCAATGCAGGGCTTGAACTCAGGACCCTGAGATCAAGACCTGAGCAGAGATCAAGAGTTGGAAGCTTAACTAACTGAGCCACCCAGGTGCCCCTGTTTGAGAACTTTTAAAGTTTAAGAGAATTTGACCTTTTTATTAGAACAGATTAGCCTCTAATTGATTAAATGAGTTGATAACTAAATTTATGCAAAGTATCTGAACATTTAAAAGTGCTGAAGATTCATTATACTTATAAGTTTAATTTATTAGATTTAGAAAGACATTCAGGTAATTGGAAAATTTTAATAATTATACCAATAAGGTCCTTAAAGGAAATATAATATATTAAAATCACAAATATAACCTAAAATGTTTAAGGAAATTTAGTTAACCATGTGATGAAAGCCCCCTTGGGGTGCCTGGGTGGCTCAGTCGGTTGAGCGTCCGACTTCAGCTCAGGTCATGATCTCACACTCCGTGAGTTTGAGCCCCGCATCGGGCTCTGTGCTGACAGCTCAGAGCCTGGAGCCCGCTTCAGATTCTGTGTCTCCCCCTCTCTCTGCCCCTCCCCTGCTCATGCTGTCTCTCTCTGTCTCAAAAATAAATAAAAACATTAAAAAAATTAAAAAAAAAAGAAGCCCCTTACGATTTGCTAGATCTATAAGTGGACTTGCAGCTTAAGGAAAAATGCACAACATGTTAATAAGTCAAATATTAATTTTTAAAAACCTAGTTCCTGAGTAATCTTTTCTGTGCCTAAAACTCAATATTGAGGACACCGGAAAACTCACTATGACAATAATAGTTTCTTTAGCCCAACGTTGCCTAAATCAGGATGTGGTAGAGCAACTGGAGAATATCAAGTTATTATTTGAGTCAAGTTGTTTTGGTGACCGACCTGATTTTGACCAATTAACTTTGGGGTAGGAATTCCCAAAGATTCTTCCTTAGCTGTTACTTGAAAAAAAAAGATTCTGTGATTTTTTAAATTTAGGGCAATGTTAAGTTAAAGAGGTGTTTTGTTTCACAGTAGGATTTCATACCCTTTAGTAGGCTAGTGTGTACTGTGAATCTCCAAAAGAGTAATATATAGTATACTACACTTCACCAACTTATTTCATTCACTATTTGTTTATTCATTCAGTCATTTAATAAATATTCACTGAGAACCTAGTTCATGCTAGAGATGGTTTATTCACTTGGGGTAAAGCAGTGAACAAAAGACAGAAATTCTCTACTTTGTGGAGCTTACATTCTAGTGGGAGAACAAACAATAAATAGCAATAAATACTTAAGTAAAATATGTAGTATGTCAGATATTATTAAATGGTATGGATAAAAATTAGATCCAGAAAGGAGATAAGAAGTACAGAAGATGAAGGCAGGGGGTTTAAATATTTAAATAAAGTGATTAGAGACCTCACTGAGAAGTGGACATTTTATCAAAGACCTGAAAGCAATGACAGCAAGCCATGTAGATACAGGAGGAAAAAGTGTTCCAGGCAAAGGAAATGGTAAGTATAAAGGCCCTGAGGCAGGAGAGTATCTGGCGTGTTCTAGGAATAGCAGAGAAGTCAGTACAGTTCGTGCATAGCAAACTAAAAAAAGATTAAAAGATGAGATTAGATTAGAAGTTAGAGAGGATTTTGGCTTTTGCGGGCGTCACTGGAGTAGTTTTGGGCAGAGAAGTGTTATGATCTGACCTAACTTTTAAAGGGATCATTCTGGCTCCTGTGTGAAGAACAAACAGCAAGGTCTGAAAGAGAGAAGTTAGAAGTTATTATAATACTCAAGAGGAGATATTAACAGGTAGTTTGAACCAGTACAGTAACAGTGGAGGAGGTGGTGAGAATTTTTATTTCCTCTTTTTTCCTACACACACACACACACACACACACACACACACACACACACACACACAAATATATAAACATTATTATGGAAAGTGTCAAACATAAAGTAGACAAAAACAGTATAATAATGAGCCATCACGTACCTATCACTTAGCTTCAACTATTATCAACTATGAACTCATGTCAATCTTTTTTCATATAAACCTTCAACCACTTCCCTCTCTTCTCATATTATTTTAAGTAGATACTAGGCAACATATCATTTCATCCTAAATATCTCAGTAGGTATCTCTAAAAGATGAATACTCTTATTCTTAACATAATCAATCACAGTACCATTATTACCTAAAAGAGTAGTAATTCCTTAATATCAACTATTTAGTAAGTGTTCAATTTTCCGTCTCATATATATCTTATTTTTTATAGTGTGCTTGAATCAGGAACCAAATAAAATCCACATATTGGGATTAGGTAAAAGGTGTTCTAAATCTCTTTTAATCTCTGGGTCTTCTTCCTGACTGTTTTGATTCCTTGTGATTTACTTGTTGAAGAAACTGGGTGGTTTGTTGTTGAAGGTAGAGCATCAGGATCTGTTAATGAGGAAGAGTTAGGGCGTGAAAGGAAAAAAAAACACAGCACCAAGGATGACTCCAAGATTTTAGTTCTGAGGATCAGAAAAGAGGCAGATCTGAGATGAGGGAGGCTTTCAGAGGTACAGATCTGGGGCAGATATCAGAAGTTTGGATTTGGATCTGTGAAGTCTGAGTTGCCTAGTAGACATCCAATTAGTTGGATGCAATATTTGACTATGAAATCCTTTCTTCTTGGAGTATCTTGTGAGGCCAGGGTTTTGAGGACTATTTTGTGGAAATACTGCTTTTGTTCAAATCTTAGCCACTCATCTAATTTATGAATTAGTAATTCTGCCTAGTAAGGTAGGGAAAATAAAAAAACACATGCTAGTCAACTTGCATTAGGAAAATGATGACTACGTCTCAGGAATCATGAGATAGTAAGTAAAAGGGGAAGTTAAGAACAAAAACAACCCTGAATTATTTCTTCTAAAATATTCAGTCTAACAACTGATTTTTAAATAAAACCCAAAGTGAAATGGAATTGCCTTTATCAACAAAAAGAAAAGGAAATGAAAAGTTAAACTGATTTTCAAAATGGTTTTTAAATACAGGCTGATTCAGAAACTACTTATAATTTGGATCTGAATTTCTTGTAAGGAATTTAATCCTGCTTCTACAAATCGTTTGGAATTTGTTTGCTTCAGTAGCCTTTCAGAAGGAAAAAAAACTACTTCAAAAGAAAAAGCTATTTTGAACAAACTCAAGAAAAGAAATACTATATTCCGAAGATTGTGTCTAGTAGTTGTAAAAAATATGAGATACACACTCAAATTCCTGGCTCCCAGTGGTAATATGGAAAACCATCTTTCTCTTCTCACTATACTCAAAGGCAGTCAAGAATCCTGGTTCCTACAGAAAGACAAAAGGAAAGGTTCAAAAGGGTATACGCTGCCCAAAACTATTCACGTGATTATCAGAGTCATCGTTTGATACAAGCTACAGTTCATTTGTCTTTGAAGGCAGCACAAGAGCATAGTTAAGAAAACAGGTTCTGGGGTCACCTGGGTGGCTCAGTCAGTTGAGCATCTGACTCTTGATTTCAACTCAGGTCATGATTCCAGGGTTGTTGGATCAAGCCCCAAGTGGGCTCCTCACTGAGTGTGGAGCCTGCTTGAGATTCTCTCTCTCTCTCTCTCTCTCTCTCTCTCTCTCTCTCTCTCCCCCCGCCCCCTCTCCCGCACTTGTACTCTCTCTCTAAAATTAAAAATTAGGGGCGCCTGGGTGGCTTGGTTGGTTAGGCGTCCGACTTCGGCTCAGGTCATGATCTCACCATCAGTGAGTTCGAGCCCCGCGTCGGGCTCTGTGCTGACAGCTCAGAGCCTGGAGCCTGTTTCAGATTCTGTGTCTCCTTCTCTCTCTGCCCCTCCCCTGTTCATGCTCTGTCTCTCTCTCAAAAATAAATAAACGTTAAAAAAAATTAAAAAAAATAAAATTAAAAATTAAAAAAAAAAGAAAACAGACTCTGGAGCTACCCTATCTAGGTTCAAAATATGTCTTGGGAGCCTGGGTGACTCGTCAGTTGGGCATCCTACTCTTGATTTTGGCTCAGGTATGATCTCACGGTTGTGAGGTCAAGCCCTGCATCAGGCACTGAGCTCGGAACTAGTTTGGGATTCTCTCTCTCCCTCTCTCTCTCTGCCCCTCCCCTGATCACCCACTCTCTTTCTTTATCTCTGTCTCTCAAAATAAGTAAAAATTTAAGAAAAATAAAATGTCTCTAACACTAGTTATATGATTTGGAGTAAACTACTTAATCTGACTATACTTTAACTTCCTCTTTTGGATCAAATGGGGATAAAGAAACTGTCTCTCTAATAGGGTAGCTGTAAAGTTTAAATGAAGTATATTTATGTCATAAAACAGAATGGTATTTTACTAAATGATTCCATTGATTTCATTGAATGGCATCATGCACCACCCCCCCACCCCCCCCAGCTTGGCAAGTTTCAAGGAGCACAGAAATTCTAGTTTTCACTATTTAGGAGACATTATCTTTCACATGGTAGGAATACTACTTATCTGCTGAATTAATGAGCTATAGCTGATGCAGTAGAAGAACTAGTAAGACTAGGCCCTGATGTGCTCCAATGACATGGTCTAATGGATTTCCCTCTATGTTTTATACTATGACAGTGGTTCTCAAATTTTGGAGAACTTAAAGGGGGGTGGGTGGGTAAAAAAAGCCCAGGCCTATCCTATTTCAATGAATCCGGGCCTATGTTTTCTTTATTAAGCCACTCCAGGTTATTCTGATACACACCAATATTTGGAACCACTGTACTATTAAATTAACTTCCTTTTCTCTCTCCTTGTACCTCTCAAATCTCTAAGAATAAACAGCTTTAGTTAAGAAAGGATGCAGACTCTAGGTACAGTAGTGATGCTTAAGAAGGAGGGGTGTTCTTTTCTTTGATAAGGGATTTAGTTTGCAAAGAAAAAAAGACTAATGCCTAGGGGCTATCAAGTGGCAGTTTCCCAAACTCTGGGTACTGCTTCAGGGCAGTTGTGGAATTGACCTGTGAGTATACTGCCTGAGTTTACTCAGAAGTTAGAACAACTGAGCTGGGTGCAGAGCAGTTTGGTTAAGTCCTCTCCAAGTTCAGGATCACGCTGCCACCATCATCACTCTCATACCCCCACTGCCCCTGGGGAAAGAAACCAAATGGCTGTCAGTGAAGAGAGCTTCTAGGACTTGCTGGGAATGAGACCCTCATATACACATGTAGACATGGAGAGCCTTGTTCTTTTGCAAAGAGACTTGGTGACTATCTTTCTACACATTCCTGTTTCCAGAGTTAGTGTCTCTGTCAGTCCCCAAAAGTTGTACACAAAAGGTTGTGTCAAAGGTGTATGTTTTTGCTTGGAACCTCTTAGCTGTATGGGCCTTTCGTGGTCTGTGAACCAGCTACAAGGTACAAGTTCAGCTTAGCTTTAGCTCATCTGCCTCACTGAGCATTTTTTTTTCTTGGTCATATTTATCTCAACTGTACACAGGTAAACCCACACTGTTAATCTTTTTCTAACCCAACGCTCTCTTACCAACTGGCTTATACCAGGAGAGTGCAATTTCTTTTGTGCTGAGTGTTTTGAAACAACCAAAGACATATTACTTGAGGAGACAAAGCAAAACCAAAGAGGACTTAAAACAGAGAAACAGAAAGGGAGAAAAAATATAAAAGGAGAGCAAAAAAAGAAAGTTGTGGTAAAAATAACTGCCATTATAGTATTGAAGTCTCTTAACCCCTGTCTCAATCTGTCAGAAATTAATTGCTGTTGCTTTGAAACTGAAGTGATAAAAAGTTAACATGAGGAGTATAACAGATGGTGATTTACAGAAGTTTCTGGCATTGAGTGAGAAAGGCTATAGAGTCTCACAGGGCCCTTCCTTTTTTTTTTTTTTTTTTTTTTTTAAGTAGGCTTCACACCTGACCTGGGTCCCGGACTCACAACCCTGAGATGAAGACCTGAGCTAAGGTCAAGACCTGAGCTGAGATCAAGAGTCGGCCATTTAAGCAACTGAGCCAGCCAGGCACCCCTCACAGGGCCCTTCTAAGCTAAAACAACAAAGAATCGATTTTGCTTACAATAAGTTTGTTGGCTGCCTCTTTAATCTTGTCCACTTTTGCTTCTGAGAGCCCTTTGACATTGCATAGTGCCCTTCTTGTTGTCATTTGTATCCCTTTGATGGTGCAGATTCCTACTGACTTCAGTTTTTTAATGTCAGCCACATTCTGTAAATAAAAGAATGGATGCAGCAGATTGATAAAATGCCAGCTTGCAAGGCTCCCATACTATGTCATGTGCTTTTGTGTCCATCTCCTTCCACCACGATGCCAATTTTATACAAGCAGCCAGGTGGAACCCACCCACCATGTAGCCAAATGTTCTGGAAATATCTGAGTAGAACATACCCAGCACGCTGCCAAATGTTCTGGCTGTGCCCTGATTTCCCGAGAATGTTAGTGAGACCATGGCAATGTAACAAGGAATTCAAAAGAAAAGTCTGTTGGTAGAAAAGCTAGCGAATTTATCACACGTTCGCCCCCTCAGTTCAGCTCTTTCCTTCTAGAGAACTTCATTATGAATATGTTCTTTTTAAAATTAAATTTTTTTTCCCTCTACCCTTGGGGAATGCAAATAGCTACATCGCCAAAGGGCCAGGATTTTCTCTTGCTCCTATTTTCTCAATCCAACTGAAAGAGATTAAATGTGAGGGCTTCAAAAGAAAATGTCAGAGAAGTTTTACTATCAATGAACTGCTGTTGAAATTCATCTAGTTACTCCAAGTCTGGTTTCTGTCATCATCATTTGCTCCAATCACCTGCCACAGAACTGAATTTTTTGTTGATGAAAACAGGGGTAGATAGCTCTGAACAGCTCCCGTTGGGCCAGGGGTTCTCAACTGGGGTCCATTTTGTCCCCTTGGGACACTTGACGATGTCTGGAGACATTTTTGGTTGTCACAACTAGAGGGGTGCTACTGGTATGTAGTGAGGGGTCAGGAGCCAGGGATGCTGCTGAACAGCCTATGATGCATAGGACAACCCCCACAACTAAGAACTGCCTCGTCCCAAATGTCCAATAGGGACAAAGCTAAGAAACCCTGAATTGGAGGATTTCACACAGCATTGAAAAAATACTTACAATCCCATGTTTTTGTAACAGGTCAATGTCTTGAAACAAAGATTCCTGAAGGAAATGCAAAAAAAAAAAAAAAAAAAGGAGCTTTGATTCTTCATTTCCAGCTGTATCATATATTTTATAGAGTTAATTCAGCATTATGAGTCACTCCAAAATGCCTCCAATTCCACTTCTCTAAACAGATCGAGGTAGGATCCATATGCTTTTTTCAAACCCGGTGCTATAGACTTAGAAGGTGCACCAACATTGAAAGGGCTGGGAAGCCCGATATTTTTGTCCTGTCCTGTCCAGATTTTTAAGACCTTAACCCAAAGGCGTGGAACAACACTTAACCTCTTTTAAAATATGTCTCCTCAGCTTTCTGCCCCGCCAGACCTTGAACTCCTTCCTCTGCTATTGGGTACCAGCATGCAAAGATTACCATTATGGCCATACCAGTTGTTAGGTTATTAAAATACTTTCATGCTAGTTGCTAAGTAGCTAATCTTAGCATCCCTTGCCAAACAAGTTGTCACATATTTGTAATATTGCCTCTCCCTGGAACTATGCTTTCTTTCCACTCTCGGTTTCTAAAAATAATAGCTAACAGAGAAGGAACTTCATTTTTGTGGACTGACTGCACGTCTACACGGTTCAACATTCTAGCCATACCTCTTCATCTTGGAATCCTGGTTCTTCCAGCACAACTTGATCCTCCTTCATATTGAAAGGTGAGCAAGCAGAAAAAAGAATCCGTTCTGGGAAAAAAAAAAGAAATATTATTCAAGAAGCGGTCATAGATCAGACAGTACAAGGGCCTTTGCCCGGAGGCCTCCTTGACTTCATTTCAAAGTCGCCAGGGACCAGAAAAGCAATTAGGGAAACATTTGGTTTGGAATGACTGGGCTGGTCCATCTTTTCGCTGGGCACCTTGACTCTTTTCGCTGGGCCCCTGACCTTATGTGAGGGTGGGGGACTTGGTTTCTTCTCTTTTTCCTCAAAACTGGTAACTTTTTCCTCATCTTTTGATTTCCTTTAGCACAGATATCAGGACTGTCTGATAATGCCTTTTTGGTGCGTCTTGGGTTGCTAGTTAGTATTGCACATTGCGACTTAACCTTTCAGGTTTGTGCTCCCAATGCTCTGGGAATGTTGACCTTATGTCTTTCTTCCTGAATCTTCCCTGGCTCCGAGAACTTAGTCTACCCTCGGTCAATACATTCTATTTTTCTCAGGGATGATGAACGCCTTCCCGCTTCCTAATTATGAGCGGGATCTCTCGCAATAGATTTCTTTCATAAGACATTAGACACATTTTGCTTTACAGTATTTGCTAGCTTCATAATTATTTTTAGGATGTACAATTATGGTGGATACCCAATATTAGGGGATACCAATAAGCAGCTACATGGAGTCTCTAACGCTGTGGCGTTCGTTCCAAGATCTCAGGAATCTACAGGGCATGACTGGAGACTGAAGTGCAGCCCAAGCAATCCGTTTTCTTGGTCTTCACATCATTTTCTGGCTTCACATCAGAGTCACGCGTGGGGTCCAGCAGAAGGGGAACAAACCACGGAGGGAGAGAGAGGTATGACGGCTGTCACCTAATACCTCTAAACAGCAAAATAGCTGAGGTAAAGAGGAGACCACGTAAAAGGAATCTTCTGGAACACTGTCCCCGGATAGGTAAATCATGTATATGACCACCACAAGTTCCACACTGGCTGTGCTCATGGAAGGAAAAAAAACCAAAAATCGTCCGTGTCTTCTCCCCCTCCATAAAACGAAAAGATGGTTCTTTCTCGAGTGGCCACTGATGGGCTGAAGGGCTGGATCTTAAAGCAGGGTTAGGGCCAAACCCCCGCGCCGCCCGCGGGCATTTTCCGCACCTCCGGTTCCCTCCCAGGGCGGGGACGGGCCGCACAAAGTCACGAGCCCGGGGCCCAGCGGCGACCGCCAAGCGCCACCAAAGAAACGGACCCTTGGTCTCCCCTCAGATTCTTCACGCGCTTACCCTCTTTTTTTTTTTTTTGCCACAAACCCCTCTCGTACCCCACAGTCTCCCCGAGGTTTTCAAGGTGGAATCCCTTCCGCGCCCCCCGCCCGGGCTTTCGAGTCCTCCGGGGTTCTGACTCGGAACCCGAACGCGGAGAGCGGCAGCCCGCGCGTCGCTGACCGCGGGGTTTGGCGCCCACCGACGAAAGTCCGGGCGCGTGCCCGGAGTGGGCGGGCCCACGGTGGGGCGGGGCCGGGGTGGAGGCGGGGCGGAGTGCGAGGGGGTGTGTTCACGGTGGGCGGGTCCCCGGACGCGGCTGGGACTGAGGCGCGGGGGCAGAGAGCCAGGGGGTGGAGGGTCCGGCCCTCGGTGGGCGGGGTCCGGGGCGGGGCAGGTATGGGGGAGGAGGGGCTACCGAAGGAGCCTCTCGCGGGGGGTGGGGGCGGGGGCTCCGTAGGATGAGGGAGGGCTTCTGAGGCGGGGAGAAATGTGCTGAGGAGAGGGGCTCCCCGGAGCTGAGGGAAGTGCTGAAGTCAGGGAGAGGCCTCCAAAGTGGGGGCACGGAGGCGGGCGCTGAGGTGAAGGCGGGCTGCTGTGAGAAAGAAGGGTTGTTCCGAGATGGAGAGAGGCCTCTGGGAAGGGGTCACGAGGTGGAAAACCAAGGCGGGGAGGGGGTGCTCGGCGACAGGTGCCAGGCAAAATGCTTATCTTACTGGGGACCCGCGGTGAGGAGGTCGAACCTGGGGTCTTAGCCAATGTCCCCGCATTCCTAATCTCTCTCTGTGACACTCTCTCGTCTCGAGGCCCTTTCAGGATGGAGAGGAATTTTGCTGCGACTTAACTCGCAACGTGAAATAGACAACGGCGGCCAAACGTATTTCGGTCCAGCTTCTAAATAGACCTTTTAGGGCCGCCTCCTTGCCAGCCCAGCCGTCTCTGGCAGCGTCGTCTTCCTCCCCTGAGCCGGTGACTGACTGTTGACAAGAGTCAGGAAGCATTTGAACGAGCATCTGCTGAGGTGGAGGCTACGATGCACATCTGTGCGGACAGTTCTTGGAGTTCAAGCCCCAGTACAGGGCGACGCTTTTCCTTCGGCGTCTGAATCATTTTGCAGGAATAAAGAGCAAAAAAAAAAAAAAAAAAAAAAAAGAAGTTCCCACAATAGCAGTTGGCATTTTATAGGACAT
>NW_024412413.1:9931839-9942733 GCF_014898765.1 Herpailurus yagouaroundi | reverse complement strand
GTGGATTGTTTTAAAGGGCCAACAAACGGGGCGCCTGGGTGGCTCAGTCGGTTGAGCGTCCGACTTCGGCTCCGGTCACGATCTCGCGGTCCGTGAGTTCGAGCCCCGCGTCGGGCTCTGTGCTGACAGCTCGGAGCCTGGAGCTTGTTTCAGATTCTGTGTCTCCCTCTCTCTCTGCCCCTCCCCCGCTCATGCTCTGTCTCTCTCTGTCTCAAAAATAAATAAGAGCATTAAAAAAAAAAATAAAGGGCCAACAAATAACTGCTTCAGCTCTTCAAAGTCTTATTTTCCAGAAACAGAGCCTGTCCTTCGTGTTAAGTGGAAACCGATGCCCAGTTTTGGGGTGAACTGGGTAGTGACATTTGGCTTTCGCCCTGTGACCTCACCTGAAATAACTGTAGTAACTTCTGCACAACTTGTTAGGTGAGGACATCCAGTGTAATGGTAGAGCTGCAAAGAGCACAGCAAGATGATTTAGGGAAATAGAACATATGTAGTTTGGTGTAGTGACAGCTGGGAGAGAGAAATGTTCATAATATTTGAAGGTTGTGTGCAGTACATTTACCGAAAGAAACTGAACTGAGCGTGGTAATGACAGATCCTTGAAATGAGGATAAAAAATCATGTTTGGATAGGATACTGATGATTGTATGCAACTTAAAAAAATTTTTTTTAAGCCCAAAACGCAGGATAGTTAAAAAGTATCCTTGAAGACATTTCTACTCAAATCAGGACAAAAAAAAAAAAAAAAAAAAAAGTAGCCTTTCATATCACCTAAAAATTTTGAATATGATGACAGTGGTATTTCAAATCAGTGGGGAAATGTTGAATTCAGTGAATGGTGTTGGAACAGCTAGGTAGCCATCTGGAAGAAAAATAAAATTGGAACCAAACTTCACACCTTATACCAAGATAAATGCCAGATGGATCAAGAAATTAAATCTGAATATAATAATAAAAGTGTTAGAAGAAAAGGAGACTTTTTTTTTTATTATCTCAGAATAAGAAAAATCTTTTAAAATATGACACAAAACCCGGAAGCCACAAAAGACTTATAAAAACGACCACATTAAAAAAACAAAACCAGAAAAACTTGGGTTCCAAAATGCTACTTTCCTATTTTAGATGCAGAGTCCTGCAAGCCAGGGCTTGTGTGTCAATTAGTAATTGTGACAAAAAGCTTTCCCAGTGTCTCAAATCCTTCAGTGAGTCCACAAGTTCTTTACAGAATTTTTAAAATTTGTGTCATTTTTATGGTATTCTAAAAACAACAACAACCACCACCAGGCAGTGGGAGTACCTGAATTTGAAACCGTTACACTTTAGTGCCCCTCTGTGGACAACTGCCTTATAATCAGAAAAAGGCACATGATCCCACCGTCTGCAGTTGGGTTTCCTCGAACTGGTGCCTGCGGATGTGTGTTCTGGGAGTTTCAAGAGCTCAAATATGAGAAGTGCTTTGGTAGAGAACTAAAGAATGAAAGACCATCACACGCACACAAAAAGAACTTCACTGGGCGCGTCTCCCCTTAAACATAGTTCATCCAAAAGATGTTTACTGAATCCCTACTGCTTGTCAGACACTGGGAGGTGTTGAGTACCAGGGTTTATTTTTTTATTTTTTATTTTTTAAATTTTTTTTAATGTTTATTTATTTTTGAGACAGAGAGAGACAGAGCATGAATGGGGGAGGGGCAGAGAGAGAGGGAGACTAAGAATCTGAAACAGGCTCCAGGCTCCGAGCAGTCAGCCCAGAGCCCGACGCGGGGCTCGAACTCACGGACCGTGAGATCGTGACCTGAGCCGAAGTCGGACGCTCAACCGACTGAGCCACCCAGGCGCCCCGAGTACCAGGGTTTAAAGAACAAACGAGATACAAACCCTAATGGGGGTCTAGATTGGTAAGTTTCTAGGCAATTACAGTGAAACACACACACACCCCCAGTCATTTGGGGGCTTTCTCATTTATTTAGATTTATTTCCACATTTGAACACCTTCCAACTTCAGCACACAGCTCCCCAGAGAGGCATGCTCCTGACAGTTTATTCAACCAACATTTATTAAACACTGCATGATCCCAGCTCTCTGCTGGAGAAGGAGATGAAGACAGGTCTGGACAGGTCTCTGCCCTTTAGGGGCCCTGAGTCTAGTAGGGGGAGACAGATACCGAAACAGGTAATCACACACAGGGCAAGGTAAGAGATCAGACGTGCAGTCGGGTAACAAGGAAACCTCTCCCTGCGGGATCCTCACAGAGGTAGTGACCGAACTTTGGGGCTGGGAGGATGGGTGAGGGTTTGCTGGCCGGGAGGGGTGGGAAAGGCAGAGGCAACTCAGAGGCTCTTTTAGGGAATTGCAAGTGGTTTTGCTGGAGTGGAAGGTGCTAGGGAGAAAGCAGCTCTCAGAAGCAAAGGAGAGAAGCTCAAGGTAACATTTGATGACAGCCCACACTCATAGCACTTACTCCTTTCCACAGATTAATGCAACCACTCGTCACAAAGATACCATGAGGTAGGGACTATTATTACCCCTATTTACAAATGAGGACACTGAGGCATCACAAGGTTCAATAACTTGCTCAAGGCTCACAGTCTGGCTCCCGTGTCCATGTTCTTAACCAATCCACTAAACCAGTATATGGCAGACCCTGTATATTCACATGTGATTTTTTTTTTTTTTTTCATTTATAGGAGCCTGGTTTAAGCACACATAGGAGTGGCAACTGAGCCAGGCTTAACATAGTACAGCTCAGCCATTTACTAGCTGTGTAGTCTTGGGGACATTAACGTCTGTGCCTCAATTTTCTCATCTGAAAACCAATAATGATAATAGTACTGAGTTGTTGTGAGAATTAAATCGATACACTTGAAGTATTTGGGCTGCCGTGTGAAGAATGGATTGAAGGGGGCAAGAGAGAGAGGGCAAGGAGAATGAGTACCTAGGAGAAGACTGTATAAGTCAAAGCCGGGGGCGACTTCATCCAAGAAAGGCCTCTTGAAAATGGGGAAAGTTGTGCCTCATGCACAGGGCTATAGTGAGAAGGCAATAAAATAATGTGTGAAAACATGCTTAAAAGTGTTTAGTTCAGGGACACCTGGCTGGTTCAGTTGGTAGAGTGTGAGACTCTTGATCAGGGGGTTGTGAGTTGGAGCCCCACGTTAGGTGTAGAGATTACTTAAAAATAAAATCTCAGGGGCACCTGGGTGGCTCAGTCGGTTAAGTGTCTGACTTCAGCTCAGGTCACGATCTCGCGGTCAGTGAGTTCGAGCCCCGCGTCGGGCTCTGGGCTGATGGCTCGGAGCCTGGAGCCTGCTTCGGGTTCTGTGTCTCCCTCTCTCTGCCCCTCCCCTGTTCATGCTCTGTCTCTCTCTGTCTCAAAAATAAATAAACGTTAAAAAAATAAAATAAAATAAAATAAAATAAAATAAAATAAATAAAATAAAATCTCAAATTATTTAGTTCATAGCAAATACCTTTAATTGTTTTATTATGGATAATTTTTAATATATACAAAGGTAAAATAATACATTTCCATCACCCAGATTCAACAAGTTTTAACACACGGCCAATCTTTTTTTTTTTTTTTTTTTTAATGTTTATTTATTTTTGAGAGAGAGAGAGAGAGCAGGGGAGGGAGAGGGAGAGGGAGACACAGAATCCAAATCAGGCTCCAGGCTCTGAGCTGTCAGCACAGAGTCCGAGGCTGGGGTTGAACCCATGAACCACAGGATCATGACCTGAGCCAAAGTCGGACACTCAACTGACTGGGCCACCCAGACGCCCATAGATTTCTTAAGTCACACGGCCAATCTTATTTCACTTATAACTCTATCTACTTACTCCCTCTCATATTATTATTTTTTGTAATCTCTATTTATTTTTGAGAGAGAGAGAAGGAGAGGGGCAGAGAAGGAAGGGGACAGGATCCCAAGCGGGCCCCATGCTGACACCAGAGAGCCCAGTAAGAGGCTCAAATTCATGAACTACGAGATCATGACCTGAGCGAGCGGAAGTTGGGCGTTTAGCCGACTGAGCCAACCAGGTGCCACAATCCCTCTATTATCTTGAAGCAAATTTCATACATCATATAATTTCATCTGAAATATTTCACTATGTATCTCTAAAAGATAAGGACTCTTTTCAAACAGAACCATAATACCATTAGCACACCTAAAAAATAAGCACTTTTAATATCAAATATATAGGCAGCATTCAAATATTCAATTATCTCATCAGTGCCGTATATTGTCTGTTTCAACTGAGATAAGAAAATGTCTACGTGTGGCAACCGACTGATGCCTTTGGATCCTTTTCTGAAAATTCTATAGGTTTCCGTCTTTTCCCTTGTGTAAAGCACTGTGACAGTGCCTGGACGGAACTGGAGGGTATTCTGCCAAGTGAAATTAGTCAGTCAGAGAAAGGCAAAAAATCGTATGACTGCACTCGTATGAGGACTTTAAGAGACAAAACAAATGAACATAAGGGAAGGGAAACAAAAATAATATAAAAACAGGGAGGGGGACCAAACAGAAGAGACTCATAAATATGGAGAACAAACTGAGGGTTCCTGGAGGGGTCGTGGGAGGGGGGAGGGGCTCCATGGGGAAGGGCACTAAGGAATCTGCTCCTGAAATCATTGTTGCACTAGATGCTAACTAATTTGGATGTAAATTTAAAAAAATAATAAATAAATTAATTAAAAAAAAAGAAAAAAGAAAAGAAAAGAAAAGAAAAGAAAGAAAGAAAAAGAAAGAAAGAAAGAGAAAGAAAACAAGTTCAGGAAAGGTCAAGCCCCACAGCTACTAGGTCTAAAGTCCTATATCTATTATGAAGCAGGACTCAAGGGCCTGCATTTTCTGGGGCCAAAGCTCGAACTCCTTCTTCCATCTCTTCACCTGGGATATTCTCCAAGGGGGTCACCTAGGATTACACTCAGGGTTCAAGTGAATATGCATATCTGTGGGAGACACCTTAGGTCCCAAGAATGCACTTACTTTCTTCTTGGTTTAGGCAAATAGCCATCTGCTTGATTTCTTTCCTTTAGGCATTGCCAGGCAGACCTCTCTAACAGATCAGGTCACTCCCTTGTGCCCTGAGGCCCAAGTGATAAAAGCCAAGCCCCTCAGCCCAGCCACAGGTCCTTCCCCACACTGGCCCCTGTCCCTCTGCGTCTCAGTTGGTGAGGGGAACAAAGGCAAGAGAAATGTAGCTTAAATTAAATCTCACAGCTTGTAGCCCACTGATAGACACCTGAAACATGCAAAATGTGACCTTACCCAAGCAGCTCATGGTTGCCTTACTTCCTTGATGTTTTATTAAACACTAAAAGTAGCCTTACCTTACCAGTAGCTAGCCCCTCAAGGTCACGAAAGCCTTGCTTCCAAGTTCCTTAAACTTTACTTTATCTTTACCCCTCCCTCCACAAACTTAAAAGTATATAATCAGCCACTCCTCACAACCCCAGGGCAGCTCTTTCTGCCCACGGGTCCTGGCATGCTTTATTAAAATCACCTTTTTGCACCAAGGATGTCTCAAGAATTCTTTCTTAGCCATTTGCTCAAGAACCCCAACATCGGTGAAGTCTTTCTCGATTTGGTTTTTTGTTTATTCCGCACAGATTTCTAGCAAAGCATTAATGTATTAGTTGGTTTATACATCCTTCCCCCTCTCCCAGATTGTGTGTCCCTTAAGGTCAAGGACTGCATCTTTATGCATCTCTGCAGGCATGGTAGAGAACAGACACCTGGAATATTTGCTCAACCTCTCCAAGCCCCAGCGTCCTCCCAGGAGAAATGGAGGTAACAATACTCACCCTGGGGGGAGCCACCAGGAGGGTAAACCAAGATAATGTCTAAGTAGGACTTAACAGAATTAAAAAAAAAAAAAAAAGTTAAAGAAAGGGTGGGGGGCACCTGGGTGACTCAGTTGGTTAAGCATCTATCCGAGTTAGGCTCAGGTCATGATCTCACGGTTTGTGAGTTCGAGCCCTGTGTCAGGCTCTGTGCTGACAGCTCGGAGACTGGAGCCTGCTTCAGATTCTGTGTCTCCCCCTCTCTCTGCCCCTCCCATGCTCATGCTCTGTCTCTCTCTATCTCTCAATTAAAAAAAAAAAAAAGTTAAAAAAAAAAGCAGGACTTAACAGAGTACTCGGCATGTCATTAAGTGCTCAAAAAATGATTCTCCTATGATTACTATTACTGTGTTATATAATAATATTATGTATTCCATAGTATCACTGCTACTAACTGAGTGGAAGATTTAGTTGGTAAAGGCATGAATGAATGAGGTGACTTCAGTTTAAATCCTGACTTTGGTCCAGAGAGAAGTGAACTTTAATATTCTTTGTCCCATGGACTGGGAATGATTAAATGTGTTGCAGTATTATTTTGTTGTTGTTGTTTCTGTTTTAGATGAAACCCAACAACATGGGCAGGCTTCAGCCAAAAGTTCTTCCAATTCTTGGATAAGGATTCATCCAGGTGTGTTAGAAGGTGAGGGGTTATGGAAACTGACTTCCTTTTTCTGAGTTGGTTTTGACTCCTTGGTGTCCTTCCTGTGGATGAATCACAAAGACACAGATTAAAAACAAACATTGAAAAACCAGTATGCTGAAGGGAAGGCAGAAGTTAAGTCCCCAGGATTACATCAACAGCCTAGAGTGAAACCACCCAGAGTGAAACTGGTCAGGAGGCTGGGAAATGAAGGTGAAATTGATAGACTATGAAGTGTCTGAATGTACTGGGGGGAGATTTAGGTGGCCAAGGAGAAATTTGGAGATAAACTGTGATAAGTACATAATGAAAAAAAAAAAAAAGGCAAGAAAACAGGCAGATTAAAAAGAGAGAAAGGCTTAGTTCCAGGGATAGCAAAAAGTTTTACAAGAAAACAAAAATACCATAGTACCCTCCATGGCTCACGGCAGTTGTGTTGATGGTATAACGCTGATTAGTGGTCCAAACCGAATCACAACAGAAACACACCGGGAGGATGAGAGACAGAAAGTGTGTGCATATGAGAGACAGCCCAGTCCTTAACCACTCCAGGTAGGAACTCAACAGACAATGCCTAACACTGAAAAATCAAAGAGCACCGTGGTATTTAGACATTAGAAGGATAACAAATACCAAAACAATCAGTTAAGAAAGTGGAAATGTGTTGCTGGAGAATGCAAAGGAGGTCCAGAGGGGTGCAATTTTTTGTAACAAGCTTTGTAGAACTAGTTATTAGTTAATTAGCATTTGCGTTATGCTTTCCATAATCAGTTAATTGAATAGGCACTTATATATTACCTTGCATCAGGCACTGTTCTCAGTGCTTTACGTATGTTAACCAATTGAATCCTCATAACCACCTTTTTTTTTTTTTAAGTTTATTTATTTTGAGAGAGACGGAGACAGCGCGAGTGGGGGAAAGGTGGACAGAGAGGGAGACAGAGAATTCCAAGTGGGGCTCCACACTGTCAGTGCAGAGCCGGACACGGGGCTCAAATTCATGAAACTGTGAGATCATGACCTAAGCCGAAACCAAGAGTTGGACACTTAACCGACTGAGCCACCCAGGCACCCCTTCTTTACTTAATTAAAAAAAAATTTTTTTTTCAACGTTTATTTATTTTTGGGACAGAGAGAGACAGAGCATGAATGGGGGAGGGGCAGAGAGAGAGGGAGACACAGAATCGGAAACAGGCTCCAGGCTCCGAGCCATCAGCCCAGAGCCCGACGCGGGGCTCGAACTCACGGACCGCGAGATCGTGACCTGGCTGAAGTCGGACGCTTAACCGACTGAGCCACCCAGGCGCCCCTTTACTTAATTTTTAAAGGATGAATATGTATTATTTTAATTCAAATAAAAACAGAAACATTTGGAAATGAGTATGAGCTTTTAAGAGGATTTATTTCCAACTTTATGGGTATAGAGAGGCCAAGTCCTAAAATGAAATCAATTTTTTGTATAAGCAATTGACTGAAGCAGAATGCTAAACACACAGTAGCTGATCAGTAATTCCTTCACCAAAAATTCACTGAATCCTTACTACGTGCCAGCCACAGGAGCAGGTACAAAAGGTTCAATGCTGAATGAGACAAGATCCTTGAATTTGTGAGACTTATAGTACAGAGAGGGAGACAGATAATTCCATCACTAGAGTAGGTCATATTCAATGGAGCAAACTTGGAAAAGCACAGAACACAAAATAGGCAGTCACTAGTGCAGTCTGGGGAGACTTTCTGGAGGTAGTGATGCCTGAGCTGGCCTTTCAGGATCAGGTAGGAGTTAGCCACATGAAAAAGTTGCTAAAGCATATTTAAGGAAGAGGAAAGAGCAATGAATACTCGTTAAAATGAATTGAGTTGGTTGCCGTCCTCTTACATTCTAAAATATCAAAATGTCAGAAATAATAGTATTCATAAGCCCCTCCTAACCTGAAACGTTCCACAGCCCAAACCAGTGGGGTGCAAACCATGCTGCTACATTCCGGTATGAGTGGCTATTTCTCTAATCAAAAGAAAAAAATAAATTGATAAAATTTTCTTCATATTGAATTTACTTCAGACTTCTCTTAAGGGTGCCTAGGTGGCTCGGTCGGTTAAGTGCCTGATTCCTGGTTTTGGCTCAGGTTATGATCTCACGGTTTCATGGGTTCAAGCCCCACATCGGACTCTGAGCTGATGGGTGGAGCCTGCTTGGGATTCTCTGTCTCTGTCTCTCTCTGTGCCTCGACCACTCGCGCTCTGTGTCTCTCAAAATAAATAAACTTTAAAAAAAGTTAAACAAAAAGAAGACTTCTCTTAAAAATAGTTAGGCCAGGGGTGCCTGGGTGGCTCAGTCAGTGAAGCATCTAACTTCGGCTCAGGTCATGATCTCATGGTTCGTGAGTTTGAGCCTCACGTCGGGCTCTGCACTGACAGTGTGGAGCCTGCCTGGGATTCTCTGTCTCTGTCTCTCTGTGTCCCTCCCCCACTTTCTCCCTCTTTCAAAATAAATAAATAAACTTAAAGATATAGGGTGTAGCTCAGGCCGCAAAGTTTGACTGCTGGTTTCAAATCATTGTACTGTCTACCAAATGCAAGAGCCTGGGCAGCAGTCTCTAAACCTCTCTGAGCCTCAGTTGCCTCCATTATAAAGCGAGGCTAATGATACCCCATCGTTTACAGGAATGCTGTGGGAACTAGAGAACACACGGATCATGCTTAGAACAGAGCAAGGACCTGACAAGCACAATGCTATTGTGTGCCATTGCTCAAGGTGATAAAACAAATGAATAAGTAAAAGTTATAATTAAGAAAAAAATTAATTAGTAATCGAGTTGTAATTTCTTAACATATTATGTGTTACTTGAAGTTACCAAAGTTTGTAGATATACTGAAGATTTAAATTTTATGCCAGACCTGTATTTTGGGTGCCGGAATTTAGAGTGGTGATATGTTTACGGGGTTCTGCAAAGAGCAGTATGACCTCTGGCTGTCCTGTCTGCAGCACATGGGAGAATCAGGGCTCTGAGCTCAGGAAAAGGCCTAGAGCAGGTCAGCATCTGATCACCTGCCAGTCCATTTGCACTTGAAACCAGCCTCTTCCCCCTCCCTAGAGCAGTAATCCTATAAAACAACAACTAGATGCTTTCTCTAAAATGGGTGTGCCCCAAACCTCCCAGTCCAGAAAGGAACAATGCACACTTGACCTTTGAACAACACAGGTTTGAAGTATGTGAGTCCACTTCTATGCAGACTTTTTTCAATAAATACACTTACAGTACTGAAGAGGTATTTTCTCTTCCTGATGATTTTTTTTTAAGCTTACTTATTTATTTTGAGAGAGAGCAAACAGGGTAGGGGCAGAGAGAGAGGGGGAGAGAGAGAATCCCAAGCAGGTTCCACGCCATCAGTGCAGAGCCTGATGTGAGGCTCAAACCCTTGAACCACGAGATCATGACCCGAGCTGAAATCAGGAGTCAGTCATTTAACCTCCTGAGGCGCCCAGGCGCCCCTCTGATTATTTTCTCAAAGCCTTTTCTTTCCTCTGGCTTATTTCATTTTAAGAATACAGTATATAATACATATATAAAATATGTATTAATTGACTGTTTATGTTATTGGGAAGGATTCCAGTCAACAGTAGGCTGTTAGTAGTTACATTTGGGGGGAGTCAAGTTACATGTAGATTTCTGACTGTGCCCCTAAACCCCGTGCTGTTCGAGGGTCAGGTGTAGTTCCTTGCACTACTTTGGGCTCAGTGAATTTTCATGTTAAAAAAGGTCTAAGAGCTCTGAGGAGAGGCATTTGACCATGATGTCCTCTGTGTATGTCAGGGAAAGCTTCCTGGAGGAGGAGACATCATCTGCATGGACTCTGCAGAAGTAGCAAGGGCTGGCTGGACAGAGGGGTCAGGGGCGGGAGGGGGAATGGCATTTCCTACAGGGGAAGAAACTTGTGCCCAGCAAGGCCCAAAGGCAGGAAGAGCTCAGCCTCCTGCCATAGCTGCGGGGACACAGTGTGGCTTGAGAGGTGACTGGGAGTGGGGGTGGGGCTACCTCGAGAAGGCCTTGTGTCTAAGACTGAATTTTAACCCTAGATCCTCAGGAGATTAAGGAGAAACTGCAGATTTTAAGCAAAGGAACAGCACGATGAGCTACGGATGTTTGAAAGGGACCCACGAGGGGCCTGGGTCTCGACTCTGGTGAGCCTCAGTGGCCTCCTTTGAAAAATAAAATTCACCCTACAGAACTGTTCCTAGACTTGAATGGGACCATGGACTATGCCTAGCACGGGGCAAAGACGGCTTCCCTCAGTTTCCCTTCCGGTATTTGTAATAGGAAGAGGGGGCATGCTCTTCTTCAGGCTATGGAAAGCCTGCCGGGGGGGGGGGGGGGGGGGGGGGGGGGGGGGGGGGGGGGGGGGG
>NW_024412413.1:9902555-9931739 GCF_014898765.1 Herpailurus yagouaroundi | reverse complement strand
AGACTTTCCCCCCGCAGGTGAGAATTTGTGTCTTTTTTGGAGCTTCACCGTTTCAGTGCCCTGTGGTGTGTGAGAAGGATTATGCCTGCCACAAGAGGTGTGAAACCCGGCCTTCCAGAGCCCAGAAAACCAGGGAGTCCTTCCGGGCTGGGCTAGGCCAGGGATCTCAGGCAGCCAAGCTCAAAGCGTCCCGGATGCGGGAACGCAAGGAGATTTATGAAACAATAATACGATGCCTGTTGATTATTGACAGGTTCTATGCCGGGCTCTTTGGTTGCTCCACGTAGCAACCATCCACATTTCTTACGGCCAAGGAAACAGACCCAGAGAATGTAGGTACTTGAGGATGCAGGGCAAAGATTCAAAACCCCGGATCTTTTTAGAGCCAAAGCGCCTTCTACTGCTTCATCGGCCATCAGAACTTTTAAAACCCAAGTGTGATCCAAGTATGATCATGTGGTTCTCTTGTTAATATCTTTCAGCAGCTCCCTGAGACTTAGAAAATTGGGGCGCCTGGATGGCTCAGTCGGTTGAGCATCCAACTTCGGCTCAGGTCGTGATCTCATGGTCTGTGAGTTCGAGCCCCATGTCAGGCTCTGTGCTGACAGCTCGGAGCCTGGAGCCTGCTTGGGATTCTGTGTCTCCCTCTCTCTCTGCCCCTCCCCCCGCTCATGCTCTGTCTCACTCTCTGTCAAAAATAAATGAACATTAAACAAAAAAGAAAAAAGAAAAGAAAGTGCTTCACAGATGATATCCCTTCCTGATTTGTCAAAGGATCTTCTCTGGGTTCACCTTCCCGGGAACCCTGTCACACACTTTCTTTTCTTTTCTTTTCTTTTTTTTTTTAAACGTTTATTTATTTTTGAGACAGAGAGAGACAGAGCATGAACGGGGGAGGGTCAGAGAGAGGGAGACACAGAATCCGAAACAGGCTCCAGGCTCCGAGCCATCAGCACAGAGCCCGACACGGGGCTCGAACTCACGAACCGCAAGATCGTGACCTGAGTGGAAGTCAGATGCTTAATGACGGAGCCACCCAGGTGCCGCTCTAAAATAAATTGTTTAAAAAAGGAAAAAAAATTGTGGTCTTCTCCTCTTTAAGAGGAAAATTAAAATTGTAACCTTTAAGACTGGAAGGCTTCCAGGGTGCCTTGGTGGCTCTATTGGTTGAGCGTGGGACTCTTGATCTTGGCTCAGGTTATGATCTCGTGGTTCAGGAGATCAAGCCCTGAGTCTGGCTCTGCGGGGATAGCACAGAGCCTGCTTGGGATTCTCTGTCTCCCTCTCTCTGCCCTTCCCCCACTCGTGTTTTTTCTCGCTCTCTCTCAAAATAAATAAATCAACTTAAAAAAAAAAGATTGGAAAGTTTCCTTGGCTAAATTTCTGAACCCATTAAGCTTTGGTTTCTTCTCAAAAATGGAGAGTATGACACGATCTATCTGTGACAGAGATGGTTAGTTACCAACCCATCATCCACTCTCCCTTTTTCTTTAGCGACGGAGTCAGTTTTTGTTTAAGATGGTAATATATCCAGATTTTTTTTTAAACTACACTTCCCAGTCTCCTTTGAAACTAACATCACCGTAATATCTGGCTCTTGAAATAAAGTGGCAATATTATATGTCATTTCCAGAGAGATAATTGAAAACGGAGAGGGTAACAGATTGACTACAACCAAGCATGAAGGACCTTTCTGGGATAATGAAAAAGTTCTAACACTGGATTGTAGCAGCTGTTGTTGCAAAACTCTGTAAATTTACTAAAATTAATTGAATCGTCTGCTTAAAATGGGCAAATTTTATGGTAAATTAGACCTCCATAATATTATAGAGTAATAGTAACAATTATTATAAAACAGCACTTAAAATATTTTTAAAAATAGAGGCATATCTCTGAGATATTGCAGGTCTGGTTGCAGACTACTGCAATAAAGTGAATATTGCAATAATGCTAGTAAATTATTGTTTCGGTTTCCCGGTGCATATAGAAGATACACTTACCTTATACTGCAATCTATTAAGTGTGCAATAGCATTATATCTAAGAAAATGTACCTAGCCTGACTGAAAAATGCTTTATTACTAAAAAATGCTAACCATCCTCTGAGCTTTCAGTAGGTGGTAATCTTTTTGCTGGTGGAGGGTCTTGCCGCCGTGTTGATGGCTGCTGACTGATCAGGGTGGTGGTTACTGAAGGCTGCTGGGTGGCTGTGGCAATTTCCTTTCTTTTTTTTAAAAAAATTTTTAATGTTTATTTTTTGAGAGAGATAGAGAGAGACAGAGCATGAGTTGGTGAGGGGCAGAGAGAGAGAGAGAGTGAGGGAGACATAGACCGAAGCAGGCTCCAGGCTCAGAGTCTGACACGGGGCTCGAACTCACAAACCTTGAGATCATGACCCGAGCCGAAGTCAGATGTTTAACCGACTGAGCCACCCAGGCGCCCCTGTGGCAATGTCTTAAAATAAGACAATGGTGAAGTTTGCAACGTGGATGGATTCTTCCTTTCACGAAAGATTTCTCTGTAGCATGCGGTGCTGTTTCATAGCATTTTGCCCATAGAACTTTTTTCAAAACCGGAGCCCTTTATCAACTAAGTTCACGGAATGCTCTAAATCCTTTGGTGTCATTTCAACAATCTTCATAGTGTCTTCACCAGGAGCGGATGTTCATCCCTACGAGTAATTGCTCGTCCATTAAAGTCTTATCATGAGATTGCAGTAATTCAAATATAATTAAAAAGTTTGAAATACTGCAGGAATTACCAAAATGTGCCGTAGAGATAGGAAGTGAGCAAATGCTGTTGGGAAAAATGGCGCTAATAGGCTTGTTCCATGTACGGGGGGCCACAAACCTTCAATTTGTAAAAAAAAAAAAAAAAAAAAAAAAAATACAGCGTCTGCAAAGTGCCACAAAGCACAGAGCAACAAAACAAGGTTTGCCTGTATTTGTTTCTTTGTATCTTTAGGACCTGGCACACTAGGCCTTCAGTCAGTGTTTACTTGGCTTGTCAGTGCCTCAGTTTTCCATTCAGCAAAATGGAATTGGTTGATGGGGGGGTGGTGGGGGGAGCCGAGGGCAAAGTACAGACTAACAGCAACCCCCCACCCCTGCCAGGTGGGAATGTGTGATATTCCTCGGACACTTCTGGTTGCCCAAGAACAGGGGAAAAGGAAAGAGGCAAGATGGCTGACTGATAGAGGTCACAGTCATGCAGGACAGGAGTCTCCTTCAGTCTACCAATAACAGTCAACTGCAAGAAAAAGGCAATCTTATCCAAGCCTAATCTCCAGAAACCTATAGACTCCGTTTCCTGGAGCCCTAATATCACCCTCATCGAGATGTAAGGGGGTTTGGGGCATGCCTGGGTGGCTCCGTCGGTGAAGTTCTGACTTCAGCTCAGGTCATGATCTCGCGGTTTGGGGGTTCGAGCCCCACTTCGGGCTCTGTGCTGACAGCTCAGAGCCTGCAGCTTGCTGCAGATTCTGTCTCTTCTTCTCTCTCTGTTCCTCCACCGCTCATGTTCTGTCTCTTTCTCAAAAATAATTAAAAGATTAAAAAAAAATAGATGTAAGGGGGTTTAAGTACTTGCCATGGTGATGTGAGAAACAAAGGCAAAAAGAATTAAACTCCCTACTGCCTACAGCCCACTGACACGTCCTTGAAACGGCAGAGTGACCTCCCTCTAGGAGCTCAGCTGCCTCGATGATGACACTTTGCTAGGGACTAAAGGGAATCTCGGCTTAACATTATCCCAACCTCCAGGATCCCGTAAGTCTACCTTAACATATAAAAATTCCTTTCGAGGGGCGCCTGGGTGGCGCAGTCGGTTAAGCGTCCGACTTCAGCCAGGTCACGATCTCGCGGTTCGTGAGTTCGAGCCCCGCGTTGGGCTCTGGGCTGATGGCTCAGAGCCTGGAGCCTGTTTCCGATTCTGTGTCTCCCTCTCTCTCTGCCCCTCCCCCGTTCAGGCTCTGTCTCTCTCTGTCCCAAAAATAAATAAACGTTGAAAAAAAAAATTAAAAAAAATAAAAATAAAAAAAATAAAAATTCCTTTCGAAACTTCCTTTATCTCAACTCCCCCAAGATATATGCTGGCAATCCTACTCCAAGCGTATGACCCCCTGATATACATCTGAAGGGTCTCATGACCAAGGTTTTACTAAACGGTAACGAATGGCGTTTGCCTAACACAGCTAGCCCCTCAAGGTCCTGGAAACCTTGCTTCCAAAATATCTTAGAGACTTACTCTATCCGTAACGCCCTCCCAACCTGAAGGTATACAGTTAGTTACTCGGGTACGACCCCAGTGCAGCTCTTTCTGCCCAAGGGTCCTGTCCCCATGCTTTAACAAAATCACCTTTTTGCACCAAAGACGTCTTTAAGAATTCTTTCTTGGCCATCAGCTCCGAACCCCACCATCATCCCGAAACCCCATCAGTGATGATATCTAATAGGGTTTGATGAGATATAAAGTAGGCATGTTGTCTTTGTCTGATGGCATCTCACCCATTCCACTTATGTCACGGACTGTGCCCTGCTCTCTCAGGCCACAGGGACACTCAGGTCTGGCTAATCAAATAGCACTGTTTCTTGAACACAGTGTTCAAGAATACTTAAATACTGTGTTATACACAGATCGGTAGGGCCATTAACCCAAGCAGAGCCATCAGACTTTTATGAAGCTTGGTTTATAGAGGCAGGGAAAGAAAGTCCCTCTTCCTCTGAGGTCATAGACAGTAAGAGCATAGACTTGGGGCTGTCCGTGGCCCTCTTTTTTTGTAGGCAAAGGCAGCTTGGAAAACAAGCCAGCACACAGAGGGAAAGGGGGTGGGAGGGAAAAAGAGAGAGAGAGAACCTAAAATGTCATTGAGCCCTTAGGTCCAACCTGCCTGCAGCCAGCCTGTCTGTGGCCTTCCCAGTGATTGAAGCCACTGGACTTTCCCCCGCTCGAGCTAGTTTGAACTGACGTACAGTTCATAAAGTACAAATGCTTGGCACAGAGGAGGTACAAAATCATTGGTAACTCTTATTACTGGTGAGGGAGCCTAAGGCAAGCGGAGGGCCAAGCACAAGCTAGCAGAAACCCCTCCTCCCAGGTGGGATATGTATGATATTCCTTGGACATTCCCGGCTACCCGAACACAGGAAAGGACAAAGGAAAGGACAGAAAACAAACGATAGAATATCTATCAGTTGACAAATATCTTACTAAATTAGAAGAAAAAGGCAATCTTATCAATAGCCTCATCTCTAGAAACCTAGAGACTCAGTTTCCTGGAGCCCCAACATCACCCCTCCATAGGGATCTGGGGACCAAAGGCAAGAAGGAAATGGCAGGTAACACTGAATTTCTTTATAACCTGCAGCCCATTGACAAATACTTGAGGCAAATACAGAGTATAATAGCATTCCTCCAGGACCCCCCTACTGTCTTAATGTTAATGTTTTGCCAGAGGGGAAAACAACCTTAGCTTGAGGATAGCTAGGCTTCCAGGAATCTGTGAGTCTTTAGCATATGAAAGTCTCTTTGGAAACTACCTCTGGACTCTCTCTCCCCCCAACTCCATAAAATAGTCAACCCCACACTTGCGCAGCTATTCTGCCCCCAGGTCCTGTCCCTGTGCTTTACTAAAACCACATTTTTGCACCAAAGATGTCTTCAAGAGTTCCTTCTTGGCTGTCAGCTCTAAACCCCACAAACATACCCCCCCCTCACTCCCAAACCTCACCGCCTACTACCATGAATTATAGTGAAAATCAGAGTTGGGTGAATAACACATAAAAGTGAGTAAACCTTCATGTGCTCTTTTCCATGTATTAGTGACGTGGGGAACAAAGGCAGGAAGAAATGTAGATAAAATTAAATTTCCTTATAACCCGCAGCCCATTGGCAGGTCCTTGAGACAGGCAGAGTGTGACGTTCCTCCAGGAACTTCCAACAGTCTTAATGTCCATGCTTTGCTAGCAGGAAAAACAACTTTAGCTTGACAATAGCTAAGCTTCTTGGAGGTGAGTCTTCCTTAGCATGAAAAACCTTTTGGAAAAGTCCCCTTGTCTTTACCTCACTTCCAAGCATATGATCAGTCACCCCTGAGGACCCCAGTGCGGCTCTTTCCGCCCGCTGGTCCTGTCCCCCTGCTTTAGTAAAACCACCTTTTTGCACCAAAGATGTCTCAAAAATTCTTTCTTGGCCGTCGGCTCTGAAATTTCCAACATTTCCACATCATTAAGAATTCTGACAGTGGTCACATTTCCACTTTTCCACGGTCTTTGTTAGAACAAACCTCGAGGGGTGCCTGGGTGGCTTAGTCGGTCACACGGTCCTACTTCGGCTCAGGTCATGATCTCATGGTTCTCAGGTCAGACCCCAGATCGGGCTCTCTGCTGTCAGCGCAGAGCCCGGTTCTGATCCTCTGACTCCCTCTCTCTGCCCCTCCCCTGCTTGCACACACGAGCTCTCTCTCTGTGTCTCAAAAATAAATAAACATTAGAACAAAACAAAAAAGAAAAAGAAAAAGAAAGAAAGAAAGAAAGAAAGAAAGAAAGAAAGAAGGAAGGAAGGAAGGAAGGAAAGAAAGAAAGAAAGAAAGAAAGAAAGAAAGAAAGAAAGAAAGAAAGAAAGAGGCAGCTGGGTGGCTCGGTCAGTCTGTTAAGCATCTGACTTTGGCTCAGGTCATGATCTTACCGTTCGTGAGTCCAAGCCCCGCATCAGGCTCTGTGCTGATGGCTCGGAACCAGGAGCCTGCTTCGGATTCTGTGTCTCCCTCTCTCTCTGCCTCTCTCTCTTTCTCTCTCTCTCTCTCTCTCTCTCAAAAATAAATAAACATCAAAAAAAAAAAAAAGAAAAAAGAAAAAAAGAAAGAAAAACAGGACAAACCTTGAAATAAACGCCATCTCCCTCTCATGGTTTCCTCTAAATTTCTTGTCGGGGGACTCTTCAATGAAGGTTGAAGGTTGGATGAACATGCGATTTGCCTTCTTTTGATCCAATGCTCTTTGATCGATATTCTTCACCTCCCTGTGGGGGAAATCACAACGGCACATATGAAAAAAAACCTCAAGAGTCCACATGATCTTTTCACTCCTATTTTCATACGTAAAGAGAGACAAATATTTACAAATGTACTCATTTAAGAGCAGCTGACTAAAGTGGAGAGCTGACTCCATACCAACAACTCGGTCATGAGCCCCTGCTGTGTGCTGTAGGGGTCATATCAGCCCTTGGAGAACTAGAGAAGATGTGGTTCCTAAACTCAAGGAACACACACTCAAATCAGGAGGACAGGTGAAGAAATCAGTGATCTGAAAGAAAGCTGAGCTTTGAGGGCAAGCTGAATTCAGGTTGGGGCGCTCCCACTTGCTGTGTGACTTTGGGCAGATTACTTAAGCTCTCCAGGCCAGGGGACCCATCTCAACACGGTGATAATAGGAAGTGGGGTTGTGGTGAGGATTGATGGAGTTACTATACAGGTCAAGTGCTTAGCATAGTGTCTGGCACGTAAAAAATAAAGGAAGTGCCCAGTAAATACCGGCTACTCCTCCTGGTGTTCTTACAGAAGGTTTTCGGCGGAGTGTGTCAGGTAAGCGTGTGGCACACTTTTGGAATGATGAATTGGATGATAAACCAGCTGACTTTTGAAACATGAGCAGACATTTACTTGATGAAGAAGCAGGTATGGGCACTCAAGGTAGACAAAGGAGCAATAGAAATGTATCCGTGCGAATTAAGATGCTGTCAGATACTTCTCTGCTGATGCAGGATAGATGCAGAAGGACTTGTATTAAAAAACCAGCATTGAACTTGGCCTAAACTGAGGTAGGGAGGCTGAAGGGCCTCCATTTTAGAAAGGCTCCGTCTCTGCTGTTTTTCTGCTAGGTCTCATTTCTGCATGAGCCAAAGAAGCTGTGTTCCCACTTTTAGGGGGAAGTAAGAAAGTTAATTCTTGTCTGAGTTTTGTCCTTGGCCCCCAGACACCCGATAATGTCTAAGAGGAGCCGGATCCCAAACACGTTCCAGGCTGACACTGGCATCAATATCCCTACTTTCGGGAATTTATGGAACCTGTTCTGACACCTCTGATCGGACACCACCCTGGACTCCTGAAGAAACACGTACCTTAGACCCCTTTCCAATATAAGCCCCTAACCCCAAGCAGGGATGAGACTCATTCTCCTTTCCTTTCCAAGTCTCCCAGACAATCCGTCCGCTATTCTCTACCTGTCATTGACACTATTCAATAAAGTCTTTTCACTTTCTCTGGCTTGCATTTGATCTCTATCCTGCGCGAAGTCAAGGACCCCTTCGGCTGGTCCTGGGGGACCTTCCCTGGGTCCTCGGACTCAGCCTGCCTGTATCAAAACCAATGGTTATCCCAACAATGGGCATCTTTTCCCACGTCAAAGGAAGAAATTCTGCTGCAACAACATTCTTATGTTGGGGATCTTCCGCCACAACTTTTCTTAACCCTGGGGAGCCTGCTTCTGCGTACAACGAAGAGGCAAGGGACAGCAAATTGCACGTGTCCTTGTTACGATCACGTTTTCTGACGGAAAGGCGTTGACGTAATTCCTCGGTAATATTTTCTATACTGTTACTTCTTGAGCTGTTGAAGCCTACGCATGCCTTAGGCCCGTATTTTCCACTGGAAAAGCATCTTTAGTTTGTGGGACAGAATCATATGTTGAAACCTTTCACGGGGTTCTGCAAAGAGCATTTCGAATGGTGGGTGCTCTGCCCCCGGACAAGCGTGAGGATTGGGGGCTCTGGACTCACATGTAAACGAAGTTTTCCGGCAGCCAGTGACCCGGCTCCCTCGGTGCACACTCCATTGGCACGGGTAGACTAGGCTCTTCCTCCACCTACAGCAGGGACTCCTGGATTGCTTTTTCTAAGGGGGGCTGCTCCGGGTCTCCCCCCACTACAAACTTTCAACTCCGAGTCCTGTTCTGCGTGGTGTGGGCTTGTGGGTATGATCTCTGACAGCCTTCACTTACTGAGCCCTTCCTCTGAGCCAGGCGCAGAGCTAGATATCTACAACGGAACGCCGTTCACCTACAACTGTCCTGTGAGAACAATCGGTGTCCCTGTTTTACAGATGGTATCCAAACCTCACACAGGCTACATGATGGACCTAATTCATGCAGAGAGAGAGACAGAGCTTTGGTCTGTCCGACCTCAAAAATAGTTCACCTAACTGACATGCTCTGTAAGTGGTAACTGAGGTCCCAGAGGAGTCCTAGCCCATCTGCAAGTAATACTCCAAAGGGCATGGGTCACCTTTTGGTTTTTTGTTACAGCTACCATTAAAAAAAAAAAAAATTCAAAAAATATATATAAAAGAAAATTGCATAATTAACACCATTTATCCATTAGACTAACTTCAGTAGTTACCAACAGGTTAATCTTGATTCATTTATTACTCCCTTTGCATTCCCCATTCCCACCCCAAATGGGTTATTTTATTTATTTTTATTATTTTTTAAAAATGTTTATGTATTTTGAGAGAGAGAGAGAGAGGGAGCGCAAGCACGTACACGTGAGCTGGGGAGGGGCAGAGAGACAGAGAAAGCGCGCGTGCGAGAATCCCAAGCAGGCTCCGTGCTGTCAGCACAGAGCCCAACACGGGGCTCGATCTCACAACCACGAGATCATGACCTGAGCCGACATCAAGAGTCAGATTCTTAACTGATTGAGCCACCCAGACGGCCCCCAAATGGGTTATCTTGAAGCAAATCCCAGACACCGTGTAGTTGCATCCATCAACGCTTCATTATGGATCTCTTTCAGATGGGAGTCTTTTATTTTATTTTTTTTTTTAGTAAAAAAAAATTTTTTTAACGCTTATTTATGTTTGGGACAGAGAGAGACAGAACATGAACGGGGGAGGGGCAGAGAGAGAGGGAGCCACAGAATCGGAAGCAGGCTCCAGGCTCTGAGCCATCAGCCCAGAGCCCGACGCGGGGCTGGAACTCACAAACCGCGAGATCGTGACCTGAGCTGAAGTCGGACGCTTAACCGACTGTGCCACCCAGGCGCCCCTGATGGGAGTCTTTTAAAAACTAAGGTAACTGCAAAGCCACTGTAGTATTTCAAGGGAAAGGAACACACCAGGAGAAGGAATTCCTTAATATGTTCCTTTAGAACATAGATACCAAAGAGTTCATAGACTCTAAATGTGCAGCTCAAGGAGTTTTTGTGTACTGAGCCCACCCACAACCAGCACCCAGGTCAAGAAACAGACCACTGCCTGCTCCCCAGAGGCCCCCACAACCATATCCTACTCAGTCAGGCCCTACTTTCCCAGGGGTAGCCCTGCCCTGATGTCTGACAGCACAGATGTGTTTTGAGGCCACCATTTTCCTCTGTAGACAAAATTTTTAGAATCACTTCATGAAATGCCTTCTCCAACAAAAAATGGATATATTTAGCATTGAGATTGCTCACACACAATTACAAAGCTTCTCCTGTCTTAAAATATCTACACTACAATTCACCTGATAAGGATGCCTTTATCAGACAAGGATGTCCTTATATATCGCTGAAATAAATACACTGTAGATGTAATGTTCAATAAATGTAGTATGAGCCCTAAATTATTTTCGCCTTGCTAATGCCACAGCTAGGTGTGACTCTTTCTGGTCAATGGAATGAAAAATGGAATGAAAAATGGAAGGTTTGCATGGGACTCACAGGAGGGATGCATTTCTTCGGACTTAGCTTCCTTTTTACTGGCTGGAACGTGGACCTGTTGGCTGGAGCTCGAGCAGCTATATTAGACTATGAAGCTGAATCATGGGCGAAGGATTATGGAGAAATAAGGCAAAAGGGACTTGGGTCCCTGACACTGCAACCTGCCATATCTACTGGACTCCTTTTAAACAGTAGAAATAAATTTGTATCCTGTTTTAGCCACTATTTTGAGTTCTTTCGTCACTCGAAGCTAAGCCTTATTCTAAGTGGTCCAATTACCTACTGTGGGCTTGGCCCTGTAAACAGGCTTTATGTGCCTTATTTTACTTGATCGGTGCCACTCTCCAAAGTAGGAAATACTATCTTCATTTAACCAACAAAGAAACTGAATACATGTGACCGGCCCGACATCGCAGAGCCAGCAAATAAAAACCCTTCCATCCAGACCCTAGCCGCTGTCATTCCAAGGATCCCACCTTCAAGGATTGTTGCAACTGTTGGGAGAGACAGACATGTATGTTCTAAACAGGACATAACACCTGGTGCGTAGAAGTGGCTGAAAATCTGTTGCGACGATGAGTAAAGAAGAAACAAAGTATAGAAGAAACAAAGCATGTGGAACTAAAGTAACGAAGGCAGAAGCAAGGAGAGTCCTGGAGAGCGTTTCCGGGTCCCCTCGCTTCCAGATCCTGACCCTCTCCTCCCTCACCTGCAACTCCCATCTCTCCCCCTTCACACCGGCTTGTATCTTCCACTTTACATTTAAACAGCCCTATTACTCACCATCCAACCTTGCCCTTTTTGGTGCAGAATTTTGTTCCTTCTGCTTCTTAGTGGTCTCCTTCACCCCTGGGGGTCCACACCTTGCCCCTAAGGTCCCAGACTCTGGTGTCCGACTTCAGCCCTGCTAAGACCACCCTCTACCTAATCACCAAACTCGTCTCAGCCCCAGGCTTCTCCATCTGGCACGCCCACTGCTGATCACTGCTTCCCTTAACCCTTTCTTCCCTTGGCCTCATGGTTGGTGCATCTTGACATACAGGCTCTCCTTTCCTTCTGGCCACTCCTCCTCTGCCCCATATTTTGTCCTCCCCATATATGTGGTGGCCCTCTAAGGTTCTGTCCTTGACCTCGACTTCTGTAAAATGGGGATAAATAACTGTGTCTATCACACACACTATTTTACAGCCTGATTTTTTTTAACTACCTTTTTTTTTTTTTTTTTGAGAGAGAGAGAGAGAGAGAGAGAGAATCTTAAGCAGACTCCATGCTTAGTGCTGAGCCTGACACGGGGCTTGATCCCATGACCCTGGGATCATGATCTGAGCTGAAATCAAGAGTCAGACGTTCAACTGACTGAGCCACCCCACATCCTGATTTTTTTTTTTTTTTGGTCTCAATAATATGTTCTGACTATCCTTCCTTATGAAATAAGAGCATTAAATTCACAGTGCCATTTTTACTGGCTGCAGATATGCACATATGACAGCTTGTTAACCAATCATCTTCTGGTGAACATTTAGGCTGAACTGCATTTTTGTGGTTCTGGTGTTTACTGGGTTTTTTGTGAGTGTGCGTGGATCATGTTTTGAAACTAACGCCACTATATCACTTGGAATCTGAAGTAGTTACCTATGTGTTCATAGTTGTCTTTCTCTCCTATTATGGCAGATACAGATAGCTGCCTAGCCAACAGCCATTCTCTCTTTCTCTCCCTTGCTCCCTGAATCCAGTGTTATTTTGGGTAATGAAGTGCCCAGCGGGTCCTGCTCTGGTCCAGTCATGGACATCTAATTTCTCTTTGCCAGATGTTTCCTAAGCTTCCTTTGTGGCCAGGATGTCCCTGTGAAAGAGTTACGGGAGCGGGCGAAGAAGACACGAGAGGGAGAGACACAAGGAGCGAAAGCAGGTGATCTCTTCTTTACAGAGAAGTGCCAGCTATTAAATGGGGAGGGGATGGTGGAGGCGGAAGATGGCCCTTTTGCAAACCCAAATATAAGAACTGATTCGGGCAAAGACCATCCAGGGATGCTAAAACCACTGGGCGAAGATGTGGGGAGAACCTATTCATCCAGTCTCAAGGAATCACGTCGCTTATTACAGACTAACGACACAAAAATGGAGTCTACGGTGGAGAGGCCTGGCAGAGACCACGGGTCTGGCTGACCTGACACCGAGTGTCTCCTGGTGTTTTGCAGTGTGCATTCATAACATTGTCTATGAGGTGTTCTTGGCAAAAAGATCTTATCTGAATCCTATCAAGCACCTAGGATAGCCCCGATGTCCCATCTACAAGAAATATAGGATGGGGCGCCTGGGTGGGTTAAGCATCTGACTTCAGCCTAGGTCACCATCTCGCCATTTCTGAGTTCGAGCCCCACGTCGGGCTCTGGGCTGACAGCTCGGAGCCTGGAGCCTGCTTCTGATTCTGTGTCTCCCTCTCTCTCTCTGCCCTTCCCCCACTCAGGCTCTCTCTCTCTCTCTCTCTCTCTCTCTCAAAAATAAAATAAACATGAAAAAAAATTTTTTTAAGAAATAGAGGATATATTGGAATAAATGATACCCTGAAGGAATAATCAGTAAAATACAGAATGTGGCTTGAGTCTTTCAAAAAAATCTATGTCATAAGAAACTAATAATGTAATAATTGATTCAGGGAATAATAACAAAGCTGGAGGAAGAGCACCAGTATAGATTAAAAGACACCAAGGTGATATCACAAAAATTATAATTCCCAATCTTTGACTGGGAAGCAGTCAAAGTAGGACCAAAAAGGATATTCTGGGCACCACTGGGGAAATGAATTTGACCTAATTACTAGAGAGAGAAAGAAAATGTGGCAAAATGTGGAAAACTGGTAAACACAGTGAGGGCATACAATGTTCACTGCACTGTTCTTTTAACATTTCTGGAAGGTCTGGACATTTTCGAAAGAAATTAAAAATATTGCAAATGGCTGGAGGCACAGGAAAATATCCATCATGCGCTAAGCAGGAAAAAAAGTCTAAAAACTAGGTTGACAGATTGTCTAGACTGTAAACTAGATTCTTTAGAGATACACCTCTACGGACCCAGGAGAAAAGACTAGGTCTTTTTCTAGAAAAATGTTGGCCAGGTGCTTTTCCAGGTCTGTTTGTTTCTTCTCACTGAACATAAATGATGTTGTAGTTTAAGAAAAAAATAACTTTCAGGGAAAGATCCGGTCTCTGTTTTTCTGGGGTTTACATTCTAACCACAAGAAAGCTGAATGTGCTTAAGAGAGTCCCAGGGCTAGGGGCACCTGGTGGCTCAGTCGGTTAAGCATCCGACTCTAGATTCCGGCTCGGGTCATAATCTCACAGTTCGTGGGATCAGGCCTTGCGTTGGGCTCTGCGCTGACAGCTCGCAGCCTGCTCCTGCTTGGGATTCTCTCTCTCTCCCTTTCTGCCCCACCTCCCCACTCCCTCTCTCTCTCTCTCTCAAAATAAATAAACTTAAAAAAAAAGATAGTCCCAGGGCTAGGCCTCCAATTAAAACCTGCCACGTGTGACAATAGACAGGTGCTCAAACAATGCCCCTTCCCTAAAGCCCTTAAATACCTGAGGAAGTTTTCTTGTAGTGCCTTTAGGTATTCGTGAAAGTAACTCCATTCATTCCAGTGGAGCCAGTTCAGCACACGAAGGTTTTCCTTCCGCTTCTTCATGTTGATCAGGGTCAGTTCGATGACCTCGGCGTACGTCAGGATGGACTCAGTGGCTTCAGCCGTCAAGGAAACCGCCACATTGTCAGTTGGTATTATTGACTCTGAGCCTGATCAGCGGGATGGCCTCGTGCATGGCCGGGCCGGGAACGGGGGGTGGTGAGATGGCAGAGTGGGGAAAATGACCTGCTTCTGGACCAGACCACTGGAATCTGAGCAGGAAATGACTCCTGCTCTTTGACCATGGCCTACTTTGGAAGGCAAGAGGCTATCCTCCCCAATAAAGCCCTTCTCTCCTCCCGCTGATGGAAAGGCTAGGAAATGCTTTCTCGGGACTGCCATCTAAAATTCCCACTCTGTCTGGTGACAGATGGTAACTACACTTATTGTGGGAGGTGCTTCATAATGTATAGAATTGTCAAGTCACTGCGTCGCACACACGAAACTATTACAGTATTGTAAGTCAACTACACTTCAACGAAAAATAAACAAATAAATACAATTCTTACTCTATTGTCACAGTGGCCAAGAGGAAAGGATTCCAACTTTCCTTTCCTTTCCGTCCCAAGGGCTCATCCTCTATTTCATGTGTGTACGTTGAAAAATCCTCTGTGCCTCCCCCACCTCTGTGCCTCCCCCTCCCTCTCTACCCCTTCTGGATCCATCAGCATCTCACAAGTTTGGGATGCTCAAGTCAAGATAAGTCATTGTCTACGTCTCCATTTTCTCCTCTGTAAAATAGGGATAATCATTCCTACCTTAGATGATGTTAATAATAATTACGATAGTTATTACTTATTTAGAGTCAGCCATCTACCACATAATCCTGGTCACAGCTCTATTGGTTTGGTATGATTATCCCTATTTGAGGAAGGAGCTGATCAAGACATTGAGCTCAGAGGTTGAACTGTGCACACGAGGCCTTAAGGCCGGTGGCTTGCTGAGTTGGGACTCAGATCTGGGGCTATGTGTCCCCAGCCCAGGCTCCTTCCGCTGCATTCCACTGTCTACTGAGCAAAGAGGTGATACATGGGAAAGTGCTTTATGAATAATAAAGTGCTATGAAATGTGAGCTATTATTCTCTGCCTATAGGCACATAAATACACTTGGGGATATGAGCTCTACCGGGCAAGTGCTGCCCAGTCCATTCTGGAAGCTCTTCCTGCTGGGAAACGGTGTATTGACAGGTGACATTCAAGCACTTGTTACCTGCCAGGCACTATGGTAAGCCTTTATGGCTGTTGTGCCTGTATTCTGCATAACAGCCCTAGAAGGCGGGTGTCGTTATCCTATTTTATAGATGGAAAACAACAACAACAACAACAACAACAACAACAACAAAAACGAGGCTAAGAGAGAAGCTGAGCCCTGTCTAAGGTCACTCAGCTGGTCAACAGTTGGGTTGTTATCTTGAGTCCAGGTTTACCGGATTCCCTGTTCTGACCCCCTATGGCAAACTGCTTGCTAGGACTCAGGACACCAACATGTCACATCTGTTTTCTTAAGATCTGAGCCGGTTCCCCAATCTTTAAGATAAATGCCAACAGGGCCAGGGATTTGCTGATGAGCCTGGAGGAGGGGCGTGTGTGTGAGGAGGAGGTTAGAACAAACCTATACCCAAAATCCTGATCGATACACACTCTAGGGTCAGTGAGCCTCTGGGAGGCATTACTGAGCTGCAACATATGTTTGAACACCTAGTTAGCATTCACCCTGGTAGACAGGAAGAGATTTTGCACACAGGGAAATTTAACTTGCCCAGGATCCTACACAGCTAGCTCATGAGGCAGATTTGGAACTAAAATGACCCTTAGGCTCCTATCAATGGCTACCCTCGACGGGCACCTACTATGCGCCAAGCACTGTGCTCAGGGCTGGGTACCTCTCCACACCCTTGCTTCTGGGAGAAGCAGAGGCCTGGCGTAACGTGAGCCCTGCCCACTGGAGGAAAGGATATGGGATGCTCTTGGTTTTTTCCCTTCTGACTATCAACACGTCTTTGCCGTGCTGTTGCAGACTGGCGTGGTTCTGGAGGAAGTGCACAATCAGAGGGCTCTTCCCGTAAATGTTGAAGAAGTTCAAAGTCGGCTCGGGGCTTTTGCAGGCTGGGTAAGACTGAATAGGAAAGAGAGAGGGAAAAATAAGATATTGTCATTTTTACAGCCTGTATTAAGAAATGGAAAGGTACTCATCATATTCTTTGTCCAGTAACTCCAGTTTTAGGATGCCATCCTAAAGAAATTACACCAATTAAAGAAAAAAAGATTTAAGTACTAAATCAGATAGATATTTACAATGGCAAAAGATCAGAATAAACTGAGTGTTCAAGAAGATGTTGGTATCTCTACCCCAAGAAATAGTTATGCCACTATTAAAGTGTTTATCAAGAGTCAATACTAAGGAACTGTTTCATATCTGATTGTACATTAAAAAATCAAGATGCACCGGGGCACCTGGGTGGCTTTGTTGGTTAAGCGTCTGACGTCAGCTCAGGTCATGATCTCGCGGTTCATGAGTTTGAGCCCCACATCAGGCTCTGTGCTGACAGCTCAGAGCCTGGAGCCTGCTTGGGATTCTGTGCCTCCCTCTCTCTCTGCTCTTCCCCCTCTTGTGCTCTGTCTCTCTCTCAAAAAATAAATAAACATTAAAAAAAAAAAAAAAAAACCCAAGATGCAGGGTGCCTGGGTGGCTCAGTTAGCTGAGCATCTGACTCTCGATTTAGGTTCGGGTCATGATCTCAGGGTCGTGGGATTGAGCCCCGTGTCAGGCTCCACACTCAGTGCGGAGATTCTCTGCCCCTCTACTCTGCTTATGTGCTCTCTGTCTCTAAAATAAAATTTTTAAAAATCAAGAGGCAAAATTGGGTAGATGATATTATGTATTTTCTTTTTTTTTTTTAATGTCTATTTATTTATTTTAAAGAGTGCGAGTTGGGGAGAGGGGCAGAGGGAGAGAGAGAGAGACTCTCCAGCAGGTTCCATGCTCAGCACAGAGCCCGACACAGGACTTCAGCCCATGATGGTGGGATCATGATCTGAGGTGAAATCAAGAGTTGGACACTTAACCAACTGAGCCACCCAGGTGCCCCTGTATCTTTTCTATGAAATAAATCAGTTAAAAAAAAAAGATAGACGGGAGACTGGAAGCATAGTTACCAAAATGTTAACGATTCATTCGGCAAATATTTATTGGGTCCCTACCACGTGTATACACTGTTTTAGGTGCTGGGGATTCAGCTGAGAAGACAAATTCTAATGGAGCTTGCATTACAGTTGAGACAAAGACAATCAGCAAACCAACAAATAAAAGAATAACATGACATTATGGAATAATAAGTGCTTCAGATAAGGATCAAGCAGGTGGGGCGCTTGGCATGTGACTCTTGACCCTGGATCTCAGGGTTGTGGGTTCGAGGCCACACTGAGTATAGAGATTACTTAAAATCTTTAAAGAAAAAAAAGAGAAAAAAAGAAAAAAAAAAAAAGAAGTGGGGCAAAGGGTGGAGGGTGGTGGGAAGGGAGACGGGGGAGGAGAGGGATCTTTTCCATGAAGTGGTCGGTGGCGGGGGCAGGGGGGGTGCTGTGAAAAGGTAAGGAACCACAATCTTTTTGTAAGTGTGATAGAAGCCACCAGAAGGTTTGAGCTGGGGCTCAACGTAATCGGACTAATTTTTCTGCAGATCCCTAGGAGTGCAATGTAGAGAAACTCCTGCAGTGGGTGAGAGGGGATGTGAGGAGTGGTTAAGAGGTCTCTGCAGTGGTTGGGGGGTGTTGGGTTAAAGAAGTAATACATTTTATTTAAAGAAGGAGTTATAATTTAACTAAAAAACTCTGCCTCCTGCATAAGGGCTATGACGACGCCTGAGTGCACTCTTCTCTAAGCCTTTTTGGATTTGAATTGCTTCCTGAGATGTTTCTTCTGTCTATAACAGTCTCTGAACCTCGTCATTCGACATCTTGGGACAGAAAACTGATGGTGGTGGGAGCTGTCCCGTGCATAGTAGGAAGCTGGGCGGCATCCCTGGTTTCTAGATGCCAGTAGGATGCCATCTCCTCCTTTACTCCCAGCTGTGACAACTGGAAATGTCTTCAGGCAGGGGCCAAGTCTCCCAGGGGGCAAACTTGCCCCTCCCCAGCCCCTATGGAGAATCACTGTTCAACAGCAAGATCCCACTGGGATCACAGAAACTTGGGGCTAGTAAGGAAGCTGCACATCACTTAGCCCAAGACTCCTAAACCCTACGGCCTACGAGGGGGCAAGTCTGTGTTCACTGGTTTCCAGTGAAATGAGGGCAAGAAGGAAAAAAAAAATATTGCCGTAAATCTGACTTAAAGTGAGTGTATTCACTTTAAGGACGTTCTTTTATTCTGAGATTGCCTTTTCTGCTTTTTTGTATTAATAACCTTCCTTCTATGAAATGATGGTGATGGCAGATAAGCGGTCATTTTGCTTTAGTGAACTTATTTGGTGAAAAACAAATTGTTTCCCACAGTCTAGAAGATTCCAAAGTGGACCCAGGGTCCACTAATCTCATTCCCCATTTATCCTAAACTTGTTCTTTTGTCTGCCCAGAATCCACCCTCCTTTCCTGACAGCCCCCGATTCTTGCACTGGAGGGAGTTCACCTGCCCTCCACTGCCTTCAGGCTTGTGGGGACTTTAAGCCAAAAGTCTTGCTCCCCCAGGGTGCCTGGGTGGCTCAGTGGGTGAAGCATCTGACCGGCTCAGGTCATGATCGCTCAGTGCATGAGTTCGAGCCCCATTTTGGGCTCCGTGCTGACAGTGCAGAGCCTGGAGCCTGCTTCAAATTCTGTGTCTCCCTTTCTCTCTGCCCCTCCCCTGCTTGCTCTCTCTCTCTCTCTCTGTCTCTCAAAAATAAATAAACAATAAATAAACATTAAAAAATTGTTTTCAAAAATTATTTTAAAAAATTCTTGCTCCCCTGTGAAGGCCACTAGCAGGGCCATGGGTGGGGAGGGGTCTTCAGAGGTTTCACAGTTTCTTCCAGAGCCTGCCTCTCACCCACCCAGCTAGAACCAGGGCACGTGCAATAAGCTTGGTCAGTCAAAATTCCCGCTCCTGGGATTTTGAGTCTTGACTGGGGTAAACTGTAGACTGGAAACACTTCGGGGCTTACCCATTCCAGACATGTTACCTTGAAGAGATGGTTCAAGGGTTGGAAGGGCCATGATTCTTCTCCTGGTCCCTGGACTCACTTCAGACTTTCTAGCTACTCGATGTTCTTCTAGTCTTTGCTCACGGTGGCCAAGGCCGGATTTTGGCACTTATAAGCAAAGAATTCCAACGAATATACCTCCTTTTGATAATATTAGCAAAAGGGAATGGTCCATTTTTGCTTCCCTAACTCTGGAAACAAGGAACATATTACCCTCAGAAGCATCCAGTTCCAAGGTTGGTAAGGACCTGATTTCTCCTCGCAGGGAGGAGGCAGGGGAGGGGCCTTGGGTACTGAGACCTGGGGACGGGAGTGCGAAGGGCTGGTCCTAGCCACAGCACCGGGCAAAGGTGGGCCAGTGTGCAAGAGGAGAGAGGTTCTGAGACATCAGATCCAAGGGGCAGGGAGAAAGCAGAGTAGGGGCTAGGGTGAAGGGTTGGCATCAGAGACCTGGCAAGAGGAATGAGTTTCAAGAGGTCTGAGAGTCAGAGCTGGAACAAGCCCTGCGGATGGTCTGCTGCAGAGCCAGGGGGTAAAACTGGTTTAAAATGACAACTTGGACCCTGAGGAAGTTCTTTCTCACCCGAGATAAAAATCTGACTCTCTGTAATTCTAACCGATCTTCCTCCAGAACCACGTGTTATGGAATAGTCCTTAAAATATCTGAGGAGGGCCCTTGATCTTCTCTCATTGTTGCCTTCTCCAACCTAAACATCCTTAGTGTTTTCGATGACTCATGGACAGGGGCGCCTGGGTGGCTCAGTTGATTAAGCGTCTGTCTGACTTTGGCTTGGGTCACGATCTCACGGTTTCTGAGTTCAAGCCCCGCATCAGGCTCGCTGCTGTCAGCACAGAGCCTGCTTGGGATCCTCTGTCCCCCTCTCTCTGCTCCTCCCCCACTTGCACTCGTGCCTCTCTCTCTCTCTCTCTCAAAAAGAAAAGAGAGGAAAGTGGAGGGTGGGTCCAACTGGTGGGGCAACTAAAAGGTTTCTAAGAGCAACTCACTGTTCTTGGCCCCACTGTGATGAGGTCTCCCTTATTCTCACCTCTTTAAACTTAGTGATACCTTCTGTCTGCACGACACATACACAAGCCTGTGTGGGCGATTTTTCGAAAATGAAGGGAAGAGGGGGGTTGCGTATTTGGGCCCATGTGGTAGGTGCACAGCACATGCAGGACAGAAGAGGGGCTGGGTGCCAGTAAGCCCCCCAAGTTCACAGACATTTGGGGAGAGGACTGGGCTTCAAACAAATCCTGTAACAAATGCTTGAGCCGATCTTTGGCTAAATTCAAAGGAGCAGAGTGACCCCTGGTGACATTCGGTTATGTGAGTAACGTTTTTGTATTGTGAATAGGTGATCATATAAAAATATTGGGGAAAAATTGGGAGAATATCTCACATAATCGTAGAGTGATAAAGATCTTTCTTAATAAGAAATGAAATCAAGAAACCATAAAACCGGGGCGCCTGGGTGGCGCAGTCGGTTAAGCGTCCGACTTCAGCCAGGTCACGATCTCGCGGTTCGTGAGTTCGAGCCCCGCGTCGGGCTCTGGGCTGATGGCTCAGAGCCTGGAGCCTGTTTCCGATTCTGTGTCTCCCTCTCTCTCTGCCCCTCGCCCGTTCATGCTCTGTCTCTCTCTGTCCCAAAAATAAATAAACGTTGAAAAAAAAAAAAAACCCATAAAACAGAAGACCAATAAATATGGCTCTTAAAAAATTATAAGTTTCTCCCCCCAAATTACATTTTCTCACATAAAATACCATCATTAAAGTAAAAAGATTAAATAGTAAACATTTTTGCCAAACAGATGACAAAGAATTGAACTCCTACAAACGAATTATAAGCAAAAGACTAAGAACCTCAAAAGTTGTCCTATTTCTACTAAGAATAGAAAAAACAAAAACGGGGCAGCTGGGTAGCTCAGTCAGTTAAGCACATGACTTTGGCTCAGGTCATGATCTCACAGTTCATGGGTTTGAGCCCCACATCGGGCTCTGTGTTGACAGCTCAGAGCCTGGAGCCTGCTTTGGATTCTGTGTCCCCCTTGCTCTCTGCCCCTCCCCTGCTCACACTCTATCTCTCTCTCTCAAAAGTGAATAAATGTTAAAAAAAAAATTGGGGGGCATCTGGGTGGCTCAGTCAGTTAAGCGTCCAACTCCCGGTTTCAGCTCAGGTCATGGTTTCGCGTTTCGTGAGTTCGAGCTCTGCATCGGGTTCTATGGTGACAGTGCAGAGCCTGCTTGGGATTCCCTCTCTCTCCCTCTCTCTCTGTCCCTTCCCTGCTTGCTCTCTCTGTCTCTCTTGAAATGAATAAATAAACTTAAAAAAAATTTTTGAAACGTTAAAAAAAAAATTTTTTTTAAAGAAGTTAGACGCAGAGTTACCATATGACCCAACAATGCCACTCCTGGGTACATACCCGAGAGAACAGAAAAAATATGCACACACAAAAACTTGTATGTGAATGTTCATAGAAGCAGTGTTATTCATAGCAGCCAAACGATGGAAACAACCCACATGTCCATCTGCCAGTAGATGGATAAACACAGTGTGGTCTAGTCATACACGGCATGTTATTCAGCCATAAAAAGAAATTAAGTACTGATACCGCATGGATAAAGTTTGAAAACATTATGCTAAGTGACAGAAATTAGTGATACAAGGCCACCGATTGTATGATTCCATTTATACGAAATGTCCAGAAAAGGGAAATCTGTACAGGCAGAAAAGTAGATTGGTGGCTGAAGAGACTGGGGGGACAGGGGACCGGGGAGAGACTGCTAATGAGTATGCACCTTCTTTTTGGGGTGATAAAAGTGTTCTGGAATCAGAGAGTGGTCATGATCGCACAACTAAACTAAAGCCCACTAAATTGTACATTACAATGCTGAACTGTATCGTATATAAATTGTATCCTTTTGAAAATCTTGGTTCTACCACCTACTAGCCATTTGGCATGAAGTGAAATACTTAATATTTCTGAGCCTAAAATGGGGATAATAAGTAAAAACTACTTTTCATAGGGTTGTGTGAAGATTAAATGAGTCACTACATATGACGTGTTTAGAATGATGTTTGGCATACAGTAAGCACTCAATACATGTTGGCCATTATGTGTTAGGTTGAAAAAGCAAAGTGCAAAATAGTGTATATTCTATTGTGGTTTGTATATATTAAAAAAAAGGTTTGTATTCCTTGATATCCGCCCGATATTTCTGGAAGGATATATGGGAAAATAGTGTTTGCCTCTGGGTCAGGGGCATAGGGTCTGGCGTGAAAGAGAAATTTACTTTTTATTACGTGCCCTGCAACGCTGTTTGATTTGACCATGGGCAAAGAACAGGCAGCAGGTTACATCCAAGCTGTGCCTCAAGTGGTAGAATCACACGTTCGCTCCTCGGTCAGGAGTGTCCAGGGGCCCCCGTGAATAGCGTACTGAGCTGGCTCTCCTTTGGCACTTCCCTTCCCCTTGTCTCTGCCAGGCCATTGGCTCTCAGCTGCTTCCCATTCCTGTTAACATCTACCACCATCCACTCCACCCGCTTGGCCTCCCCTCCCCACCAAGCTGGGTCACAGAGTAGGACACGACTGTTGGTCACCCACCGCCAGCCCTGTCGGCAGGAAGGGCCATCACCACTGCTGGACTTTATTTTCCCCGTTTTATGGAAGGAGGTCAGAAACGTTGAGTCACCTGCTCAAGTAACACAGCTGAAAAGATTCAGCACCAAGATCTGAACCCATGTCCGTCTGTCTTTTCCATCATGCCCTGCCCTACTTCTCAGAACGTCACCGCTAAATGCTGAGGGGCAACAGGCAGTGGTAAAGTATGGAGAAATGAAGAAGGCTCTAGAACTGCAGGCTGAAGGTGCCACTGATGTAAACTACCGTCCGCAGAGGTTTGTGGGGAAGAGCTAGGGGCGGGGAGGAGAAGAGGAGAGAAAACACATTAATCCAGGGACTTTCGAGTTCGGGGGACTTTGCTAGTGGCAAAGCTCAGTGATTAACAGCTCAGGCTCACAGTCTGACAGATCCGTGTGCAACTCTTGGCTTTAACACTCATCGGCTTTGTGAATTTAGACAACGCTCTGAGCATCACTTTCCTCACTAATAAACTGAAGAAGACTAGGAAGAATTATCTCAGAGGACTGTGACAGTAAAATAAAATATACTGCGTGTACAGGTTTAGTTTAATGTCCAACATGTAGTAAATGTCCATTACATGTTAAATATCACTATCTCAGGTGAACCTCATAAGAGCGCCATGACCTAGGAATTACTGTCCCGTTTTCTAGGGTAGGGCAATGAGGCTCAGTGCTCTCTTCCCATTACACCAAGGCTCCTGAATTTCAAGCAGGTAATTTAAATCCCTGGAGAAATCCAGGTAAAAAGCTCAGTCAACGGGTACCTACCTCCACCAGGAATTACCCTTAGGAGATTTCCTGACTATATCACCCACGTCTGTAAGAAATACCCCCACTCTGACCCTGACATCTTCACAGGGCTGGCTTTTCTCCCCAGATCTCCTAGCCCCTCTGAAATCATCTCTACTATTAAATTTCCAATCATGTGCTCACCTGCTTGGGAAGCATATTCTCAAATTCTCTTGCTTCTGATATCCTCTTGACTTGTTTTGCAGCTTTCCTCAAGACCAGAGTCTGCCAGTGATTCTCTGTCAATATAGCGTTGGCAAAAAAAAAAAAAAAAAAAAAAAGGATCATTGGAGAGCATGTATGGCAGATCTCCGCTTCCTAATCGCATGAATTACCTGGGTGTATTCAGGTCATTGGGAAATAGTTCAGGTAAATTCATACAATCTCACTTGTACTTTAGCCAGATAGATACCTGCGGCCACACATTTGTCCCTCTACTTATCTGTCCATCCATCCATCCGTCCATCTATCCATCCAACAAACATCCACTGAGCATTTACTATGTGTTAGGTCCATGCACGGTGCTGGAAATAGACTATCTTCAAGCAACTCACAGCTTAGTGGGAAAAAAAAGACATGCAAATAACAAGTGTAACACCAACTCAGACGCCATGCATACAGTTCTCTCCAAGTTACACCATGGCCAGAGAATAAGGAAGGAGAGGGCTGATGGCTTTAAAAATGCTAAGCAGCGGGGTGCCTAGCTGGCTCAGTCAGTAGAGCATGCAATGTCTTGATCTGGGGGTTGTGAATTCAAGCCCCCCATTGGGTATAGAGCTAACTTTAAACAAACAAACGAACAAACAAATAAAATAAAATGCTAGTAGAATCAGGAAGGGTGTTGAGAATAAAAGACCCAACTCTTGCACAAAATTCTGGCTTTACTGTGGGAGAAGGTTGACACAGACCATCTTAAAGATGGGCAGAGAGAAACAACAGATCATCGATAAAGGGATAACAGAATGACTGCAGAGTTCTCGACAGTAACAACAGAAAGCAGAAGACAATGGAATCAAATCATCAAAGCATTTAGGTAGACTTGTGGACCCATAGGAACTATCTTCAAGAACAAAGGTGAAATAGGGGTGCCTGCATGGCTTGGTCAGTTAAACGACTGACTCTTGGTTTGGGCCCAGGTCATGATTTCACGGGTTCGTGAGTTCCAGCATCAGGCTCTACCAATGGCGTGGAGCCTGCTTGGGATTCTCTCTCTCTCCCTCTCCTGCCCTCCCACACATGTGCTCTCTCTCTCTCAAAATAAATAAATAAACTAAAAAAAAAAAAAAAAAGAACAGAGATGAAATAAAGACATTCATAGAAAAATAAAAACTAAGGGAACTTACCAAAATGCTTGTGATAAAGGAACTGCTAAAATTCTCTTTCTCATTCTCTCTTTCTCTCTAAATATCTATCTATCTGTCTACCTAATTTTTTTTCCAGGAAAAATGATCCCAGAAAGATGGTCTGAGCATCAGGAAGCAGGCAGATAAACTGACAGTTTAAGACCTAACAAAAATTACCTGCTATAATAAGCATAATATGTAATTTGTGAGGTTTTAAAATAGAACAGAACTAAAAACTCTAGACAAAATAGCATTTAAATCTGGACAGAAGAGATTGGAGTTAAATTTGTCCAAGTCCTTGCTTTGCTCGGGAAAGGAAGTGGGTTAAGATATTATTTAACTTTACATAAAGCTAAGTATGCATGAGAAAATTTCAAATGCACACAATAAAGCAAGGTTTCTCAATCTTAGTGTTACAGACATTTTAGCCAGATGATTCCTTGTTGTGGGGGATGTCTTGTGCATCGTAGGATGCTTAGCAGTATCCCTGATCTCTACCCACTAGATGCTAGTGGCAATCTCTCCCCAAGACATTTATGGCCCCAAATGTCTCCAGACATTGCTAAATGTCCCTTGGCGGGGGTGGGGAGTGGTTAGCCCTGTTTGAGATTCACTGCAATAAAGAATAATCTGTAATGAAGAACAGAGACAGAATACATAGCATCCAAACAATTAGAATAAAATGGAGTAAGAAAAAAAGAACCAAAAGAATTCTATCAGGATTCCCGTTCTGGTTAAGATAAAGTAAGCAGTCCCTACTCCATCTCCTACTAAATGCAACTAAAAACCCTGGGCATAACGCATGGGGTAGCTTTCTGAGGAAAAGTAGACGCTGGCAGGTGACTTGGAGAAGGAAACCAGAACTCAAAATAAGAACCATATGGCAGTGAATTTCCTGGATTTATTTTCTTCCTCTTAAATGTCCCAGCTCAAAGGCAACATGAATCCCAGAGCTGAGCATCAGGGGAAGGCAGAAAGAGATCTAACAGAAGCTCTCTGTTTGTGGTCATGATCTCCCCCCCCCCCCCCAGAAGAGTGGGGGAAATCCTGGATTCTTTTCTCTCCCACATGTGCATCTCGGCAAGCCCTCTTCCGGAAGCTTGCAAACCTGTATGGTAGTGACAGCAGGAGAAGTGGCAGCTGGATAGGTATCTAAAACTCTGAGGGACGGGAGTCCTTCTCTGGACCATGGATTTGTGGTTCAGAAAGTAGGAAGGGAATCTCTGTCACTTTTTTTTCTCCCTCTGTCTTCCCAGTTGGCCATGAAGGCAGACCCAGTCACAGGAAGTATGCAGAAGAGTGGAGAGATGGAAGTTCTAACTTTCTAGCAGAAGACCAGACAGGGGTGCCTTTGGAGCCAGTGTGGGAAAGAAGAGAGAGGTCAAGAAAGGAATCCCATAGGGGTACCTGAGTGGCTCATCGGGTAAGCTTAAGCGTCTGACTCTTGATTTTGGCTCAGGTCATGATCTCAGAGTTGGTGAGTTCAAGCCCAAGTCAACTCCATGCTGAGTGTGAGCCTGCTTGGGATTCTCTCTCTCCCTCTTCTGTGCCCCTCCCCCACTCACTCGTGTGTGTGTGTGTGTGTGTGTGTGTGTGTGTGTGTGTGCGCGCGCTCTCTCTCTCCCTTCTCAAAATAAACTGAAAAAAAATCTTTTTTAATGTTTATTTGTTTTTGAGAGGGAGGGAGGGAGATAGAGAGAGAGAGAGAGAGTGGGGAAGGGGCAGAGAGGGAGGGAGACACAGAATCTGAAGCAGGCTCCAGGCTCTGAGCTGTCAGCACAGAGCCCAACGTGGGGCTCAAACCCACGATTCGTGAGATCATGACCTGAGCCGAAGTCAGACACTTAACCAACTGAGCCACCCAGGCACCCCCAAAATAAACATTAAAAAAGTGGGGGAGCTAAAAGAAAAGAACTACCAACCCAGAATAACCAGAAAAAAATATCCTTCCAGAAAGAAGGTGAAATAGAGACATTCTCAGATGAAAGAAAACTAAGGGAATTCATTGCCAGCAGGCCTATTGGAAATGGATTACTGAAGGAAGGGTTTTTTTTTTCCTCAGATAGAAGGAAAATGGTATGAGAAGAAAACCTGGAAATTCAAGAATAATGGAAAAACAATATGGGATGCCTGGCTGGCTCAGTCAGAAGAGCCTGTGACTCTTGACCTTGGGGTTGTGAGTTCAAGCCCCACGTTGGGTGTAGAGATTACTTAAAAATAAAATAAAATAAAATAGAAAAGAATGGAAAAACAATAGAAATCATAAATATTTGGTTATGTACAGTAAATACGTGTTAAAAATAGTAAATATATAACGTAAATAGTATATAACGGTGGCTATACACAGTTAACATAGACTATTTCTCCTCTTACATTCTTCAAAATATGTGGGATGATCACTTTGGAGTATAGCTTGGCAGTTTCTCAAACTGTTAATCATATGACCCAGCAGTTCTACCCCTATGTTTACATACACCCGAGAGAAATGAAAACATACAGCCACACAAAGTCTTCTCTGTGGGTGTCCATACCGACATTCCTTATTTTATTATTTTTTTTAATTTTTTCAATGTCTATTTATTTTTGAGAGAGAGAGACAGAGCGTGACAGGACGAGGGGCAGAGAGAGAGGGAGACGCAGAATCCGAAGCAGGCTCCGGGCTCTGAGCTGTCAGCACAGAGCCCGACGCGGGGCTCGAACTCACGGACTGTGAGATCATGACCTGAGCTGAAGTTGGATGCTCAACCAGCTGAGCCACCCAGGTGCCCCCCAGCATTCTTTATGATAGCTGCAAAGTGGACAACCCAAACTGAATAAAAATTAAAAGACCATATCCAAAACATTTGTGAAATGCCTCCATGTGCAGAGGGAAATCTATAGCATTAAATATTCATGTTAGAAAAAAAGGTTTTCATTTTTATTCAGTTCAAAACATTTTCTTAAAAAAATTTTTTTTTAATGTTTATTTATTTTTGAGAGAAAGAGCAGGGGAGGGGCAGAGAGAGAGGGACACAGAATCTGACGCAGGTTCCAGGCTCTGAGCTGTCAGCATAGAGCCCGATGAGGGGCTTGAACCCACGGACCACAAGATCATGATTTGAGCTAAAGTCGGATGCTTAACCGACTGAGCCACCTGGGCACCCCCAAAATATTTTCTAATTCCCTTTAGTACTTCCTCTTTGACTCACAGGTGTTCATGAATTTGAATGTGCAGTTGACCCTTGAACAATGTGGGTTGGAACTGTACAAGTCCACTTATATGCAGATCTTTTGCAGGATAGTATATATACTTTAAATATATATATTTTCTCCACCTTATGATTTTCTTAATAGCATTGTCTTTTCTCTAGCCTACTTTATTATAAGAATACAGTATATAATACATATAACATGCAAAACGTGTTAATCAACTGTTTATGTTGTTGGTGAGACTTTAAGTTAACAGTAGGCTATTAGCAGTTACGTTTTGGGGGGAGTCAAAAGTTATACATGGATTTTTGACTGTGTGGCAAGATCATCGTCCCTAACCCGTGTCATTCAAGGGTCAACTGCATACTTATATTGAGGACTTGCAAAGTCTCCTACAAATATATTTTTTTAAATTTTTTAATGTTTCTTTATTTTGAGAGAGAGAGCATGCACAGAGAAGGGGCGGAGTGAGATGCAGACACAGAAACCGAAGCAGGCTCCAGGCTCCAAGCTGTCAGCACAGAGCCCAACATGGGGCTTGAACTCACGAACCAAGAGATCATGACCTGAGACACTTAACCCACTGAGCCACCCAGGCGCCCCTCTCCTACACATATTGACCTCTGTTTAGAACCTGGCTGTACCTCTCAATGAGTGGTTCCCAAGTTGTTCTTTTT
>NW_024412413.1:9769835-9902455 GCF_014898765.1 Herpailurus yagouaroundi | reverse complement strand
TTAACCGACTGCGCCACCCAGGCGCCCCCTTTTTTTTTTTTTTAATAACAGCTTGATTGAGATATAATTCACATACTAACATCTCTGAGCTTCCATTTCTCCGTAAAGAAAAAGGATTGCTTAATTTTTTGGAATAATGATCACATGCGTGTAATTGCCTGCAATGATACTTAAGAGTTCCTGTTCTGTGTTTTCTTAGGTTCTGTATTTGTCTATTTGGCACCCAGTAATTACAGGGCAAAACTGATGGCCAGTGCTGTTCACGTCTCCCCTGTGACCCAGAGGCCATGCTCTGAACCACCGACTTCTCCAACTCCCCCACACCAAGGCAGTATTTCCCCCGCCCCTAAATCACCCCAAGGCCCAGTGCCAGACAACCAGAGACAGTGCCTACGTCCCAGAGCCCACCAGGAACTCAAACCAGATAATCCCAACCTGTTTACCTTTCATGCCTTGTCTTTCCCAGAGAAATCCCAGTAAAGGTGGTGGCCTAAGCCTTCGCCTTGCTCCATTCCGCCCCCTGGCCGACACCGGTGATCCCTCCCATGACCCTGTGCGTCTGGGTCTCTGTTCCTAAGACAACTGTGAGTAGCAAACTTTTCTTTCAGTGGCATTGGCCTCTCTGTGTGGTCACTCAGTCTCCTTCAGAAATTAACACCTGGACACAAATCAATTCTTACCTCAACAAATGTTGAGTTTCGCGGGGGGGGGGGGGAGTGGATGGGAGCAGCAATCATGTCTTAGGTATTTTTCTTCCTTTGCAAACAACCTTTCTTCCCCACAAGTATTAGCGCTGTGCTGAACTCCTCATCATAAGAGTGGAACTTAATCAGTGTTTGTTGAACTGAAGAGATAATTATGTTCTCTCCTAAGATATCACTTGGTGTCAAGACCCAGGCTAGAACCACAAGTGTAGACCAGGGTGGCACATTATGTCTGAACAAACCCAGGAAGCCAGGGCTTGTGAGATCATAACTAAGTCAAACGCCTACATTTCCCTTTTAAGAGAGTTCCTGTACCTTTCGTGGCATTCTGTGTTTGTGAGCCATCCCGTGATTTCTTCTGGGCCACAGGACCTTTCTCCGTGGTTGAATTTATACAGGAAGACTCCAGGAGAGGAAAAAAAAAAAAAAAAAAAAAAGATGAAATTGAGTAAAATTGGTTGGGAGAGGAATACTAACAGTCAACATGCAATTTCCCAGACATTTCTCCTCGTTCTTAGCGATGCATCACGTGGAGGGAGACCACTCAGCAGAGCCTGGGCACCCAGCCCTCTAACCAGGGCGCGTGGCCAAGAGGTGGCTGCAAACGCAGGTCCTGGGGGCCGAGCAGACCGGGATGCCAGTCCCAGCCCTGTCCCTCAGCAGACGCTAAGCTTGGACAAGTCTCTGGACGTCTCGGTTGCCTTAGTTTCCTATTCGGTTCTTAGGAGGATTAAGTCAGCTAATGCGTGCAAAGCAAAGCGCATGTGTGGCTGCTTAAGGGAAGTGGACCGAGAGCATTGTGGCCATTGTTCACGCAATCACTTACCACACTCCCTCGGGGGACATTTCACTGAGCAACTACTACTGCGTCTATTACTAGGCAGACCCTGAGACCTAGCCCCTTGCCCAGAGGAGCTCCCAGTCCAGCAGGGGAGAGAATAGTAAATAGATAATTACGCAAAGGGGTGGGCAGATTCACATATTTCTTAGAGAAGTAAGGTAAGTTAGGATTAGGTTTGTAGATCAGTGACTCAAAAGAACAGTGGCTCAAACTAGGTAGAAATTTCCCTCCCACGTAACAGTCTGAAGGTACGCAATCCAGGGTTTATATGGTATTTCTGCGGTGGTAAGTCCTTAGGGACTCTGACTTCTTCCAGAGTCCCTTCTTCATGGTTCCACCTTTCCTAAGATAGGACCCTTGTTCTTAGGGTCCAAGATGGCAGCAAGAGCTCCAGCCATCACATTCACATTCCAGGCAGCAGAATGGAGAAAAGGAAACAGAGACAAAGGATTCATTCGCATGAGCTGTGTTTTAAGGAAGATTCCTAAAAACTGCCACGCGGCATACCCACTTCTATTTCCTTAACTGGATCTGAGTCGCATGGGCTACATGTGAAATCTAGGGGGGGGCTAGGAAACATCTTTATTCTGCCCATGTATGTGCACAGCTACACATCCAAGGTTCTTTTTCTACAGGGGAGGTGAATGACAGATAGTGGGGAACAATGACTAGTCTGCCACAGGCTGAACAGCAGACTATAGGCGGGAAGCCGGAGTGGGGAATGCTTGATCCTGCCTGGGGGAGAGCTGGAGGGCTTCCAAGGAGAGAAGATGCTTTTGTTCTGTCTTTAAGGATGAGTAGGAGTTTGGCAACGTTAAACAGATGGCCCACCAAGAGGCGGACGTGCAGTCCGCCAGCCTCAACCACCACTTTGCTTTATATAAATACAATATTTGAATGGGAGGAGTGCTGAGACGGCTTCCCATGTCTCATGCAGCTGGCTGTCCGGCAGCCACTGAGTTTTATAGGGTCGAAGCGGTTCCTGAGGTGTGTGAGACAGAAAACACTCCCGGGCTCGATGAAGCATCACATGCCTTGTTAACGGGCCTCAGGGAGATCATGTCATACATGCGAGGAGATTGTCCTGGGTTTGTCTGCTGTTGGAAGGGCGGTGGGGCGATGCGAAAAGAGCTCGGATGCCAGCTGAGGTCAGCTGTGTGGCCCGGGGGAAGCTGTTCACCTCTGTGAGTCTCCCGCTTCCCCTGTCAAATAAAGGTAATACGACATCCTTGCAAGGATGTCGTCAGGGCCTAGAGAGGACACTTCCCCACGCACTCTGTCAGGTTGTGACCAGCAACCATGCCCAAGCTATGAGGCAAGGCGACTAGCATGCAGGTGGGGCGTAGGCTAAGATTGCCCTGGGGCTCCCTCCCCAGCACGGCCCAGAGGAGACGGAAGCGTTCTGTCCCCCGTGGTCACCCTGCTACTCAGACGGCACGCGCTGAGGGCTCAGCTGTGATGGGACAGGGCAGCCCGGGAGCCCATTTTTGAGCTAAGGTGAGATTTGATCTGGGGCTGCCCAGAAATGTCCAGGAGGGCAGTGGGCTTTAGAGCTGGTATCAGCAGGCACGGGCACGAGCTGGAGGAGTTGGAATCATGACTGTTATTGACCCTTACCGTACCCACGCCCTGGAGCTTGGGAAAACTCCGGATAAAATGAGTAGACACTCTGACCAAACCTGACCGACCTGGGGCCTCCCCTGTCAGGTGTGACGCCCATTGTGAGATAAGAACACAGAGGCTCAGATTTGCTCAGAGTGGCACAACTGAGAGATGGCATCACCTTAGAGGGGACTTTAGGTCTGCTGCACCAAGCTAGCCTATGACTCCATGGGGGTCATTCACTCCTAACTCCCATATTTTGCCACAGATACAGACAACTTGGGTAGGACTTGATCTTTAACTCAGACCTCTCCTCCAAAGTCTAGCCTTGCAGACTGAACTACCTAGGTGACATCTGCCTTCACGCTTCTCATAGGCTTCCTCAAGGTAACAAGTTCAAAACTGAGCTCTTGGTAGCTTTCCCCCGCCCCAAACGCTATGCTCTCCCGCTCAGTAAATGGCTCCATTCAGATGCTTCAGCCACACACCGGAAAGCATTTTTGGCTCCTTCCTTTCTTCCCTACCCTTCCTCCCCACTCCCAAGGCCATTCTGTGAGCACAGCTTGAAAGATCTGAAAGATCTGACTCCAAAACACACTTCCGGTCTCTGCTTCTCCTCATCTGCTGTCACAGTCTCTTCCGGAGACAACGACAAAGCCTCCTAACTGGTCCTCTGTCCCCTTGTGTTACATTCTCCATATTCAGAAGACAGTGTGATCTTATAAAAAGAAAAGTCAGACGGTGTATTTCCCTTATTTTAATGGATTCCAATAGCACTTACATTATATCCATACTCCTTGCTATGACTCTCGCAACTGTCCAGGCCGCTGCTGCTTCCCTCGCCTTGACTCCTGCCCCTCTTTCCTACGGTTCCGTCGCCTCTGGGCCATGGTGGGGAGGGGGCCCCAGGCAATCTTAGCTTATGCCCCACCTGCACTGGGTGACAATATCACTGGCCTTCTCTCTGTTCCTTGGATAGCTCAAGCTCTTTGTGTGTGTGTGTGTGTGTGTGTGTGTGTGTGGCCTCAGGGCCTTTGCACACATGTTCCCTTTTTCAGGAAGGTTCTTCCATTAACTCTCTTTTTTTAATGTTTCTATTTATTTTTGAGACAGAGAGAGACAGAGCATGAGCAGGGGAGGGGCAGAGAGAGGGGGAGACACAGAATCTGAAGCGGGCTCCAGGCTCTGAGCTGTAAGCACCGAGCCCGATGCGGGGCTCGAACTCACGGACTGTGAGATCACGACCTGAGCTGAAGTCGGACGCTCAACGGACTGAGCCACCCAGGCGCCCCTCTTCCATTAACTCTTAATGGCTGACTCCTCATCCTTTGGTTCTCAGCTTAAATGGCTCCCTCTGGGGGTGTTATCTGTCACATGTGTGCCCTTCCTTCTCCATATACGCAAGACTCATGCCCCAAGGTGAAAGATGTAAGCTACTCCCCCAGCTTCTTTTGGGCTGTGAAGCAGACATTTCACCAAAGGTCTACCCTCTAGATGCACCACACCTGCCTTCAAGGTATAAATGATCAACATGCTGAAGCAGTGCCCTGCAGAGTCCAAGCAGACTCCAGTTTGGGGAAGTCTGTTGACAGGAAAGCAGAGCAGAGCTTTGAGCATCTGGTCCCAGGAACACTGACTGGGGCACAGCAGTGTACCTTTGTGGGGGTGGAGGGGGCGGCGCGGGGGGGGCAATGGTTTGGGCTTCATTCTTTGTGGCCTGGCCTTTGAAACTAACATGCTGGCCTTTCCTGGGGGCGGTGTATCACCATTTCCCTGAACACATTTCTTCCTGAAGGAGACTACTGTTTGCAGGTAAGAAGATGATGATTCTTCCTTACAAAGATCTTTAACTGTCTTCTCTAATTTTTTTTAATTTATTTTTTTTTTTTTAGCATTTATTTAGTTGTTTTTTTTTTTTTAATTTTTTTTTTCAACGTTTATTTATTTTTGGGCAGAGAGAGACAGAGCATGAACGGGGGAGGGGCAGAGAGAGAGGGAGACACAGAATCGGAAACAGGCTCCAGGCTCTGAGCCATCAGCCCAGAGCCTGACGCGGGGCTCGAACTCACGGACCGCGAGATCGTGACCTAGCTGAAGTCGGACGCTTAACCGACTGCGCCACCCAGGCGCCCCAATTTAGTTTTGAGAGGCAGAGAGAGAGAGAGAGAGAGCGTGCGCGCGCATGAGCACGAGTGGGGGAGGGGCGGAGAGAAAATGAGTCACAGAATCAGACGCAGGCTCCAGGCTCTGAGCTGTCAGCACAGAGCCCGACGCGGGGCTCGAGCCCACGAACCGTGAGATCATGACCTGAGCCAAAGTCAGACGCTCAACCGACTGAGCCACTCAGGCACCCTGGAGTTTATGTTCTAATAGAGGGAGACAGATACTAAACACTACATAAATCCCCCAGGAAAAAGAGCAGCCTGTGATAAGCACTGTGCAGGGAATTCAATTAGCCACGTGATGATAGAGCGTCCCTGGGCAGTCAGGACCGGCCTCACTAGGGCAATGTCAATGAAACTGGAATCTGAATGTCAAGAAGGAGCCAGCCCTTCCTTAGAACTCTGAGGAAAGCACGTTCCAGGCAAAGGGGACAGTTAGTGCAAAGGTTCAGCTGGACACAGGCCTGGAGGGTCCAAGGGCAGAAGGAAGTCCGGTGGGCTGACTGGTGCCGAGGGAGGGAAAGGGTGTGAAGAGGCTGGAGAGAGAGGTGGTGGCCCGATCCCGAGGGGCAATCCAACTCAGGCTAAGGGGCCTGGATTGGATTCCCAGTGCATTGGAGAAACTGCTGGAGGCTTGAGGTGGCGAACAGCCTCATCTGGTGTCTATGAGAAGGTCACTCTGGTGGCTGTGTTGAGACTGGACTGGGGCCAAGGGAGGAGCCCAGGAAGAGGCTGCTGCAGTCGGCCAAGAGCAAACTGATGCCGGACCCTGGGAATCAGCAACCTCCTCACCCCTTTCCAGGTCGAGATCCTCCGGGCGGGGCCCCAGGGGGCAGGTGGATACACCAGGGTCGGGAGGGAGATTTGGGTGTTCCTGGCCAGCGGACCAGATGAGACCACATGGGGAGAACATGTAAGTGGAGGGGAAGGGGCCGGGACAGACTGACGGGCTGAGAGGACAGGGAGCCAGCAAGGAAGACGGAAAAGGAGCAGCCAGCCGGGAAGGAAGGCACTTGCAAAAGCCTGGCAACACAGAAGCCAAGCGGAAAAAGTGGTTCAGGAAGGTGGGAGGAGCCAACCACGTGACACAGACTAGAGCAGGCAACAGATTGGGGTCTGGGCTACGGCAGGAGCCGGCAGCAGCTGCAATGATGCCCTGAGGGCAGGGACCGACTGGAGGGCTGAGGCAAGGAAATGTGGGTGCAGAGGCAAAGGCCGGAAGTGCTAAGGCAGGACTGTTCAAAGATGGGTGTGATCCCACCGAGTGGGAGAAAGTGAGGACACAAGACAGAGGGGTTTGGTCCCCAGGGGGTGGGGTCCAGGGCACAAGCGGGGGCAGGGCCCGTCCTCCATAGGCCAGTGGTGAGGGTACAGATGGGGGCAGGTGCCTCGTGGTAGGAAAGGGAGTGCCTTCCTGCTGACTGCTTCTAACTTCTCAGTGAAGACGCTCCCTGGAGGGTGCTGGGGTGAAGGGCAAGTGAGACAAGTGAGACAGGCCGCCTGCAGTACAAGAATTCTGGGAAGGGAGACCAAGTGACATGAGGGTTTGGGGGAGGGGAGCACATGCTGGGGAAGTGTGCCAGCACAGGCGGGCAGTGCTAAGTGCCCCGTTGAGACGTGCGGCCGTGGATTGACAGGGGCCGCGGCCACACAGACACGTGCTATGATCTTCATCACGGCAGGGAGAAGGCCCTGCTATTATTGTGCTCATGTCACACCTGCGGAAACCAAGTCTCAGAGAGGTTAAGTAACTTGTCCGAGGCTGCACAGCTACAGTCTGAACCTGTGAGAGCAGGCTTTGAACCAGAGACCTTCAAGCCCTGTGGGGACATGGAAACTTCCCAAGGAGCACTGGCCTTGCCAGTTCAAAGAACATCCATTTCCAGATCCTTAAGTGTGCATCCGTCCTGTTTTTCTAAAAGTGATCGTCCTGAGAATGTAGCCTTTATCCCGCTTTACAAAAGAAAGGCACACCCTTCACCCATTCCAAACATTGGGTGAATGTGCCAGGGGGAAAACACCCCCAACTCCGCCCCAAACAAAGGGGAAAGTCTGGTCTAACGATGTATCGAGCCTCATATGCTACTTATTCAGAATGAAGCATATTAGAAATGAGGATGTTGGGGAGCCTGGGTGGCTCAGTCGGTTGAGCGTCCGACTTGGGCTCAGGCCATGATCTCGCAGTTCACGAGTTCGAGCCCCACATCGGGCTCTGCGCTGACAGCTCAGAGCCTGGAGCCTGCTTCGGATTCTGTGTCTCCCTCTCTCTCTGCCCCTTCCCCGCTCGTGCTCTCTCCCTCTCTCTCTCAAAAATAAATAAACATTAAAAAAAAGAGAGAGAGAAAGCAATGAGGATGTCGGTCTACAGCTTAAAGATTAGTAGCAGAGGGGTGCTTGGGTGGCTCAGTTGGTTAAGCATCTGACTCCTGATCTCTGCGCAGGTCATGATGTCACTGTTCTTGGGGTGGAGCCCCTCATCAGGCTCTGCGCTGACAGCGGGGAGCCTGCTTGGGATTCTCTCTCCCTCTCTCTCTGACCCTTCCTTGCTCATGGTCGCCTTCTCTCAAAATAAATAAATAAAAACTTAAAAAAAAAAAAAAAAGATTAGTGGCAGAGACAGCCATGATCATAGGAATGACCGCATAATTCCATAAGTGCTCTGAAGGACAGAGCTCTGAGTATCACAAGGAACCAAATGCAGATGAGGGTCAAGGCTGCTGACCCTGAGGATGAGGGCTTCAGCTGAGATAGAAGGATGAGTACGTGTCCCCTGAACCAGGGTGGCAACTCCTTCGGCCGAGAGCCAGAGAGTAAACGTTTTTGGTTGTGCGGGCCATGATGTCTGTACCGCAACTACTCAGCCCTGCCATTGCAGTGCAAAGCCAGTTGAAGACCATGGTCAACCAGGGACCGTGGCGGTGTGCCAGTGACATTGTACTTACAAAAACGGGCAGCAAAAGGCCTCTTTCATTGTTTTCCCAGACATTTATTTGTCCAGCTTTCTGGAAAAAGGAGGCCTTGATCGGTAGCAGTAGCATTTGGTTTCGTGTTACCAGTGGGAGGAGATGCTGGCAATGATGGTGGCAGGAGGGAGCTTACCTGGGACAAGAGGAGTGGCAGGTACAGAGGCCAGGTGTTGGTAGGGGTGTGACGTCCACAAGGAACTGAGAGAACACACCTGCAGGGGGAGCCCCAAGGGCCCAGGAAGGTGGAGATGGGGCCGGCAGGACGTGGCAGGGTCGCACAGGTCAGTCTACCCCACGGCAAGAGGAAGCCTTCTGAGGTTCGGGAGGTATTTTGTATTTGGGCTGGGGGAGGGTGTTTAGGGTAGGGGGAGTTGGGTGGGGCCAGGGGGGTGACCTAGGACATAATTAGATCTGCATTCTGAAAAGATTGCCGGGGTACCGGGGAGCCTGAGGGAGCAAGGAGCCTGCTGTAATATGAAGGAGCTCAAACTGGAGTGTAGGGAGGGGAGGGGAGGGGAGGGGAGGGGTGGTGCTGGAGCCGCCTAGGAGGGAACCTCACAGGGCACAGAGGGGCAAGCAGGGGTCGAGAGGACAGCCAGGCGCAGGTTTCTGACAAGGGCTGATAGGGAGGAAAAGACAGAAAAGCACCTTGAGCTGAGCCTCTGCTTCTTTTCCCTTCACTTCCCCATCACTGCATTTCTGGGGTCACCCTTTGGTGCTCTGCTCATGCACGCAGACCTAGAGGACCACCAGGACCCCTCCCCGAGACGCTGGGCGGGGAGCACAGAGATGTGGAACCACGTGGAAGTCACTGAAGCATCTGGGATGCAAAGGGTCTGGGTCTGTGACTCTCTACTCACCTTCGGGCCCTGGGCTTCCTTGCTCTGGGTAGACTTCTGGAAGGCACAGCTCTTAGAAGTGGACAAAGGAAACTCTCTTCCTAGGAAGGAGACAAAGTTGTGCTTCAGTTCCTTCTTGTCCTGGAGAGGACACCGTAGACCAGGAGTTTTGACACAGCCCCCTCCGTGGAGGACAACAGACCTCAGGCAAACCAGAGCCCCTCAGTCCATTACACCTGCTGAATGACCTTGGGCAAGTTACCTAACCTCCCGGATCCTGTTAAAGGCTTAAATACCAACTATCTTGCAGGGCTGGTGAGCCAATTAAATAATGTATGCGGAGCCCCATACACAGTGCAAGCACTCAACCCACAGGGGAAAAAAAGTACTGGCTTCAAAAGAAAAACCAAAAATTGAAAACATCGAAATGAAGACATGTTGGCTTAAACCCTTAAAAAAGTTAACAATCTATCCATCTCCTAGAGTGTCATTAAATTTGAAGATAGTTCACAGGTTAGATGTTGTTCACTTTGCAACTCCTGTGTGTCCACGGTGATTGCTGGGAAAGCGAACATATCAAGCGGGGGTCATGCTCTTCTCTGAGGCCTGCCAGGCAGTCCCTCCCCTGTGCCCTAGACTGGCGCTTCGCAAACTGGACAGCGCTTACGGAGCCCTGGGGGACCACCGCGGAGCCCGGTGCAGCCGGGCTAGAGACGCTGACGCTGCTGGTCCTTCTAGGTGGCAAAGGCGTGGCTCTCAGTGTCCCCGCGCAGACAGGGGGTTCACCATCGTGGGGACTGTACTGCCTCTCAGGGGGCCCCTCCTTCCTGCTGAGTGGCCTCACATTCCCTGAGGGAGGCAGACTGAGTGGGGACAATGGCTTCATTGGCCAGAGGGCCCACAGGCTGCCGAAAGCAGGAGGTTGATTAGCCCGTCTGGGCAAAATTCTGGCCCTCCAGCTGCGCAGGGGCGCCTTGGGCGCATGAGCCTCTCTGCCCCTCACCTCCTGCTGTAAGAGGAGGGGAACAGGCTCTCTCATAGGGGTAGAGTAGGCGGAAAACAAAGTAACACAAGCTGGCTGGTGCAGAGAATGAGTCAGTATGCGACAGCATGATTTTTACTGCTGATCAGAGTACAGCTTTGTGCTTAGACTCACATTCTTTCCGGTATGAACTGTTTCCACTATATTTGAGAAAAAAATAATTTTCTCACTCCTATCCTCCACTTCCAAAGGGTCCTGGGTGTGGCTGAGGGATTTCATTAGTGGGATGTTGTCTGCCCTCTGGGTCCTATTCACCTACTAACGATAGGGCTTTTCTGTGTCCCTGGGGTGCCCCCATGGAAAGGATAGACCTCCCCCTGCTGGAGAAAATATCCACCTGACCCAACAGTGTGTCCCTTTGGCTTTGCAGTTCCGTGTTTGAATCCTGACTCAGCCACCCACAGGCTGGTTACCCCGTAAAGTCCTCTCACCGCTGCCACGAGAAATGCCTCTGGGTCTTCTCGCATGCTGGTCCCTCTGCCTGGAACAGTAATTCTCCCCTTCACCCGCCTAAAATACACATCCTTCGAATCTCAGCTTCAATGCCACTTGCCTGCTCAGGGCTGGACTGGGTACCTCTCCCCATGCTGCCTCAGCACGCTGTAAGCCCCACCACAGTGCCCAATCCAAGGTAGTGTCACTGCGTTGCCTAAATTCCTCCTAGACTGCGCTATGGGTCCCAGTAACCGGACACCCAGAGACACCCAGGAACCGGCATCCATCGTTAGAATACAAAATTCCACCCCTGCAGCCCAGCAATTATGTTGCGCTGACTTTTAAGTGCACCCTGAACATCAGCATTTCAGTCATTTTGGTGACCGGACAGGGGAGCGGCAAAGGGAACCTGGCCCGACTACCTCAATACTAAGGCCCTGCCCTGCCTCCACTGGATACGGGGGGTGTGGCAGGGCCACAGGGGGCTAAAGTCCACAAGTGGCACCTTACTCTTTAACAGTCGTTTTCTCTGCAAAATTAATTCTTCTCTCCGGAATCTCTCTGGATCTAGTTCCGAGTAGTCCCAGCTGTTATAGCTCTGTAGGCAAGGATATATACCTAACAGAGAATGAAGAGGGATCGTGAAAACCTCCATAAAAGAGAAGGGAAGCAGAAAACTGAAGCCAGAGCCTCTCCTCCAGGAGCCCCCTGCTGGTCCTAGGGAGGCGGGGCTTCTAGCATTAGCCCCACCCTACAGTGGCCCTGAGCCTTGCGGAGGTGGGGGGAGCACCCCCCCTTCCTCTCTAGGTCCGCTTGGTGCCTTCCTCTGGAAAAGGGAGATGGTGGGGCGCCTGGGTGGCTCAGTGGGTTAAGCGTCCGACTTCGGCTCAGGTCATAATCTCGCGGTTCGTGAGTTCGAGCCCCGTATCAGGGTCTGTGCTGACGGCTTGGAGCCTGGAGGCTGCTTGGGATTCTGTGTCTCCTTCTCTCTCTGCCCATCCCCCACTCGTGCTCTGTCTCTGTCTCTCTCTCTCAAAAATGAGTAGATGTTAAAAAAATTTTTAATAACTTAAAAAAACAAAACAAAGAAAATGGAGATGAAGTTTGCCCTGCGTTCCAGACAGCGTGAGTGTCAAGATCCGATCCGATCACACCAGGACACGTGACCCTGTGTACACAGATGTGAAGGGTTTGTAGACTTTGGTTTTCCTGCCCATCTCCTCTGCTCTTGCTGGACTGGGAACTCCCTGAGCGCAGGACCTGGGCCTTATTCACCTTTGCACCTCCAGGGCTTAGCTCTGGACCTAGCACATAACAAACAGGTGCTTAGCAAGTATTTGTCCAACATCTTATCACACTTAGCTAAGTACCAGAAATGGTTCTCCCTGAATATTTGATGGTGACACTAATGGGGCTGATGCTTTCTCTTGTAAGAAAACCACGTGCTTCAGAGTCTTGGCTCCTGGAACCTGAACGCTCAGACATTAGAAGGATTCCACTTTCTCCCTCGGTTCTTTGGTGTAGAAAGGAAAAGACCAAGGATCACTTGAGAAGTTTTGACCACCTATGCAAAGATGCTGCCTCCACTGGACAAAGCAAGTGGACGGGGGGGGGGGGGTGGGGGGTTATTGCTGAGAATGCGTTAGGGGAAGGAGGCACAGTCTTGGACAAAACGGGAAATAGGAAGGGCGAAGCGAAGAAAAGAGTCGGAAAATGAGAGGAAGGATGGAGCAGTGGTCCAGACCTAGCTTTGCAGCGGGACAGCCGGGATCTGAACGCCTGCTCCCCTGTTTGGTGGCTGTGGGACTTCTTGGAGTCTGCATATGTTAAGAGGATTAAATGGGTGTGCAGAAAAGGCTGAGCAGGCACAAGGCTGTTCTCCTTGGAAAATCTTGCTTGTGAACTTGGCCTTTGGCTAGCATCTGCGAGTTGTCTGGTAAACATTTCTCTACACTGATATAACTTGCCCTAACTACCCAGAAGTGGGCGAATTCCTGGAAGTGTACAACCTACCGCCACTGAATCATGAAGCAATACAAAAGCGGACCAGACCGATAATGAGTAAGGAGATTGAGTCAGTAATCAAAAACCTCCCAAATAAAGAAAAGCCCAGGACGAGATGGCTTCACAGGTGAGCGCTACAAAACACTTAAAGAATTAACTCCAACCTTTCTCAAACTCTTTGAAAAAAACTGAAGAGGAGGGAACACTCCCAAACTCATTTTATGAGGTGAGCATTACCCTCATACCAAATCCAGATTAAGTATGCTGCAAGAAAACTACAGACCAAAGTCCCTGATGAATATAGATGCAAAACCTCTTAAGAAAGTACCAGCAAACTGAATTCAGCATCATTTTAGGAGGATCATACACCATGGTCAAGTGAGATTGATCCCTGCGATGCAAAGATGGTCCAATAGCCACAAATCAATCAATCAACATAATACATGTTAATAGAAGGAAAGATAAAAGTCATGACAGTCTCAATCGGTGCAGGAAGAACATTTGTCACAATTCAACATCTTTCTGTGATAAAGACACTCAACAAAGTGGGGACAGAAGGAACACACCTCAGTGTAATAAAAGCCCCATATGACAAGCCTGCAGCTAACATCATACTCAATGGTGAAGAAAAGCTTTTCTTCTAAGACCAGGAACGAGATAAGGGTGGCCACTCTCACTACTCCTATTCAACATAGTACCAGAAGATCTAGCCAGAATGATTAGAAGAAAGAAAGGAAAAAAGGCATCCAAATCAGAATGGAAGAAGTAAAATCGTCTCTGTTTGCTGATGACCCCATCTCGTACGCAGAAAAATCTAGAGGCCACCAAAAAACTGTTAGAATTAACAAATTCAGTACTTTTTCAGGATACAAAATCAACATATCAAAGTCAGTTGGGTTTCTATACATTGACAAGGAGCTATGTGGGGAAAAAATAAAGAAAACAACCCAACCCCACTCATGATAACATCAAAAACAGTGAAATACTTAGGAATAAATGTAACCAAGGAAGTGAAAAGTCTGTACATTGAAAACTGTAAGACACTGATGAGAGAAATTGAAGGAGACACAAATCAACGGAAAAATATGCTGTGTTCATAGATCAAGAGAATGAATATTGTGAAAACATCCATACTCCCCAAAGCCATCTGTAGATTCAATGCAATCTCTCAAAATTCCAACGGCATTTTTCACAGAAGTAGAGAAAACCATCCTAAAATTTGTATGCATCCACGAGAGACCCTGAATAGCCAAAGCAATCTTGAAAAGGAATATAGGTGGAGACATCACACTCTCTGATTTTAAACTATATTACAAAGCTAAGAAATCAAAATAGTATGGTACTGGCATAAAAACAGACACATGGATCAATGAAACAGAATTGAGAACCCAGAAATCAACCTACACATAGATGGTCAACTGACATTTGGTAAGGGAGCCAAGAATGTACAATGGGGAAAAAACAGTCTCTTCAATAAATGGTGCTGGGAAAACTGGACAGCCACATGCAAATGAATGAAACCGAACCCCCTAATTTTTACACCACTTAACAAAAATTAACTTGGAATGGATTAAGGACTTAAATGTAAGATCTGAAACCATAAAACTCCTGGGAGAAAATATAGGGAAAAAGCTCTCTGACATTGGTCTTGGCCATGACTTTTTGGCTACGACACCAAAAGCACAAAGCAACAAAGCAAAAATCAACAAATGGGACTACGTGCAACTAAAAGGCTTCTGTGCAGCAGGAGAAACAATAGCACGAAAAAGCAACACATGGAAGGGAAGAAGATATTTGCAAACCATACGTTTGATAAAAGGTTAAATATCCAAAGCATATAAGGAACTCATAGACTCAATAGCAAAAATAAGTAAGTAAATAAATAAATAAATAAATAAATAAATAAATAATAATAATAATCTGGTTAAAAATGGGCAAAGGACCTGAACAGTTATTTTTCCAAAGAAGACACGGCCAACAAATATGTGAAAAGGCTCTCAACGTCACTAACCAACAGGGAAATGCAAACCAGAACCACAGTGAGATATCACCTCACACCTGCTAGGATGGCCATGATCAAAAAGACCAGAGGTAACAAATGCTGGAGAGGATGTAGAAAAAAGGGAACCCTCTGCACTGTTGGAAGCGATGTAAATTGGTACTGTCACTATGGGAAACAGTATGGAAGCTCTTCAAAAAATTAAAAATAGAATGACTCTATGATTCAGGAATCCTACTCCAAAGGAAATGAAATCACAGTCTCAAAGAGATACCTGCACCCCTAGGTTCCCTGCAGCATTATTCACAATAGCCAAGGCATGGAAACAGTCTGAGTGTCCGTCAATGGGTGGATGGATAAAGAAAATGTGGCATATATATACACAATGGAATGTTATTCAGCCATAAAAAGAAGGAAAGCCAGACAATGCAACAACGTGCATGGGCCTTGAGGGCATTATGCTAAGTGAAATTAGGCAGATGGAGAGAGACAAATACTGTTACGCGATCTCACTTATAGGCGGAAGCTAAAAAGCCAAACTCATAGAAGCAGAGAGTAGACTGGTGGTCGCCAGGGGCTGGGGATGGAGGAAATGAAGAGATGTGGGTCAAAGGGGGTAAAGTTCCAGTTATAGGAGGAACGAGTCCCAGGGATCTACGGCATGATGGCTACAGTTAACAATACTGTGTTGTATATTTGACTGTTGTCATGAGAGTAGCTTCTAAGTGTTCTCACCATAACAACAAAATGATAATTACGTGTGATGAAGGATGTGTTAACTAACCTCATTATGGTAACATTTCCCAACATATGCATGCGTCAAATCGTTACGTTGTGCATCTTACACATACACAATGTTATGCATCAATTATACCAATAAAGCTGGGGGAAATTTTTCCCCTAACTGGTGAGAGTGGCAAGCTGTAAAACAGTGTGGCTTCTGCTGAACACCTGCTTTCCTGGAATTTTGGTACATGACAGACAGAGGTCTCTATGTGACCAGCCCCCAGTAGAAAGCTTGGGTGCTGTGTCTCTAGCGGGCTGGGCAGAAACATCACACGTGTTGCTGCATTTTTGTTGCAGAGGGATGACAGTGCCCTGCCTAACTCCTCACGGAAGGGAGACAGCATGAGGAAGCTTGCACAGGAATCCCTCCAGACCCTGCCTGTCATTTCCCTTAGGAATATTCCCTGGCTGGGGGCACCTGGGTGGCTCAGTCGGTTGAGCATCTGACTTCGGCTCAGGTCATGATCTCATGGTCCGTGAGTTCGAGCCCCGCATCAGGCTCTGTGCTGACAGCTCGGAGCCTAGAGCCTGCTTCAGATTCTGTGTCTCCCTCTCTCTCTGCCCCTCCCCTGCTCATGCTCTCTTTCTCTCAAGAATAAATAAACATTAAAAAATTAAAAAAAAAAAAAAAAGAACATTCCCTGGCTGTGTAACCTCATTGCACTGCCATAATCTTGGCTGTCAATACTCCTACGTGCTGAGACCTGAGAGTTCGCCTAGCAAATACCTTAATGTGGGAACGGCTTGGAGACCCCCAAGACAATAGGAAATGTAAAAGAGTGCTTACTTAGCACAGTACTTAGGACCCAGGAACTTCTCAATAGGTAGGAGATTTTAAGGGCCTTAGAAAATATCTAGGTTGAGAAGAGGGGAGTGGGGAAGGGGAGTGAAAAGTCGTTAAAAGCAAACACCACCCTGGGCACTCACTGTGCGGGCAGCAGGGACAAGGGGACTACAGTTGGGCCACGTGGAGTCACCCGGGGGAGGAAGGTTGGGATCGTCCAACCAGCATACACTTTGGGGTTGCTGAGTTCTGCATCCATCAGCCCACAGCACATGGCCAACTAATGGGGCTCGGCTGGAGCCTGCTCCCTACAGATGCACCGGGCACAAAAAGGGACTAAGAACATCTCAGAACTGTTCTGCAGAAGCAGGCGAGATCAGTACTCCACGGGGCTCTAACCACACACCTTACCTTCTTGAACGTCAACGAGAGTAGAGGATAGCTGCCTCAGTAAAGGGTGTTATGACCTAGGCTCAGGCAGAAAAGTATTTCCAGAATCGTGTTCCCCAGGACAGAGCAGGCTCCTCTTACCCGAAATCCATAGGCTCATTGTGTTGCAGATGTCCGACTTGAAATCGTGCGTGTTGAACCAGGACTGTGGGAAGCAGCAACAGAAGCTGGTGTACAGGGCTTTACTCAGAAGAGATGGCAGCCTCTGGGGAGGGCGGGGGCGGGGTGGGGGGGGGGGGAAGCAGAGCTCAGGCCATGTTCTGGACGTTTCCGCACCCAGAAAAGAGCCCCCGACTGTGGAAAGGATCTGTGATAAAACTCTCCACCTGACACCGTGCTGCCTTCCATTCATGGGGGGGGAGCAGTTTTATCTGTCATTGGCCCACATCTTGGTGGACTCCTTACCCTACCTGGGGACCCCACCTCAGACCTCAGGCTAGGCTTGGCCAGCAACCTCCCCCTCTCGCTTTCCCTCTGCACGCGGTCTGCGGCTCGGCCCCTCCTGCCACCTCCAAAGAGTAGCCCGGATGACAAGATACATTTGACCCACCCATCAGAGATTACAGGAAGTACCACGACTGTTATTTTTTTCCCCTCTGCACGCGTGGAACTGTTGTCCCTTCTTAACTACGGTTGAGTTCAAATTATACATTTATATCTGGCTTTGTTCATTTAACAATATAGTAGAAGCGCTTCCTCAGGTTGTTAGAAACTCTTCGGGATTTTTTTCCCCACGAGTGAACTTCATAATATTGTGCTGAGTAGGCATATCAAAATTTACTTCAACACCCCCATCGGGGGGGTACCGTTTCTATGTCTGGCACATAGCAGGCAGTCAAAACTTTGTGGAATGCATGAGTGAAAGCAGTTTTTCCCGAGTATTCGATTATGACTTCCAGAAGATGGAATCACGGGGGCGCGTGGGTGGCTCAGTCGGTTAAGCGTCCGACTTCAGCTCAGGTCACGATCTCGCGGTCCGTGAGTTCGAGCCCCGTGTCGGGCTCTGGGCCGATGGCTCAGAGCCTGGAGCCTGCTTCCGATTCTGTGTCTCCCTCTCTCTGCCCCTCCCCCATTCACGCTCTGTCTCTCTCTGTCTCAAAAATAAATAAAACGTTAAAAGAAAAAAAAAATTAAAAAAAAAGAAGATGGAATCACGATAGTAATCATAGCAGCTATGATACGTTGGGGGCTTATCGTAGCAAAAATGTAACGATGCACTTCTCTCTCAGACTGTCAGAGTGTCATTTCCCTAGATCCTTCACAACCCTGGCGATTATTCTTTTTAATCCATGCAATCCAGCAGGTAAAAAGGGGCATCAAATGGCTATTGTTTTAATTTGTATGTTTGACGACTGTTAAGGGTGAACTTTTTTTCCCATTTGTATTTCTTCCCTGATGAATTTCTGGTTTGGTACTTTGTCCGCTGGCCTAGAAGGGGTTTCGTAAGATTTATAAGAGTTCTTTTTTTTTTTTAAGTTGTTGTGTATTTAAGTAATCTCTGTACCCAACGTGGGGCTCGAACTCATGACCCCGAGATCAAGAGATGAACGCTCCTCCAACTGAGCCAGCCAGGCGTCCCAATTTGTAAGAGTTCTTTCCATTGTGTGACATATATGCTCCGTGATTTCTGCAGTTTCGCATTTGCCTTTTAACTTTGTGGTAATTTATTTACGTAGTTAAATCAGTCTTTGTGAATGTATGTATATTCATGCTTTTTAATTTTAAAATCACATGCTTATTTGAATACTACAGGAATATTTAAAGTAGAAAAGGAAGTCTCTTACAACCTCATTCCCCAGAGATAATCATTGCTAAGAGCTGGGTAAGTATTTTTCCAGATTTTTTTTTTTTCTATTCATAGGCACACATGCATATATACATATACGTTTTTAAACACAGAGTTCTAGAAATTTCTTTGCTTTCCACTTAAAATACGCCATATATAGATCTACCTTATTTTTTTGTGACTGCGGCATTGCAAGTCTGTGTATGAATATAGCACAACTTACTAATTACTCCCTCACGGAAAGAATGTTAAGGGCATTCTATTGGCATTAGCGCGATTTTTTGTTCTCCCAACAGTGGTTGATGCTCACTTTCAAGAGAGCCTCTTCATAGTGGGATTTGGATTCATGCAACAAGAGAGACGCGTAGTGTTGGGATATCCGATCGAACAACTTATTCTGGATCTCCTTGTTTGGCTACCAGGAATAAGAGTGGAGACGGAATTACTAGAGCCTCCTGATGAAACGGCTAAGGCCTGAGGTTCTTAAATGCGTACTCCTCTTATTCTCAAGAGGTTGAACCTCCTGTCGTTTAAGAAATAGTACGTTGATTTTTATAGGATTTATGAAATCGATTTATACGCGGGGCGGATTGTTGAAGAAAGTGCGCAAACTCTGGGGTGGGAGGTCCCGACCTTGCTCCCGGCCCTGTGCTTGACCAGCCATGTGTCAGGGACCAGTTCCTGATGCTCAGGGGGCTACGGGACATTGTGCGGAGGCTGAAGCACAGGATGGATGGAAGAGGCACGGGTGGGGAAGGGAAGGGGTGGCAGATGGGGCTGCAGGGGTGCTCCATAGAATCAGAGAGCCTGGTAGCCCATGTTAGAGACATTGGGGTTTATTCCATAGAAAAGTAACTTAAGCAAGGTAGAGAAGCACGCAGATTTACCTGGTACCTCTCGTGAAAGATCCACCAGAAGCTATCCAGCCATATGGCTCTTGGAGAAGGAGAAGAGAGAAACTTCTCTAATTCTCTATCGGAACAGAAAGACTTGGGAAGAAAAAAAAACACAACAACAACAACAACAAAATTCACATTATTATTGCTGTTGTCTTTGAAAACACAATTTTTCATTGTTTCATGATTTCACTGTGGCTGTGGAGCCACAACCAGATTAATAATCCTCTCCGTTCAGAACCCGCCTTTCCTCCTACGTTCCACAGCTTGTTATTGTCGCTAACCACACCATCTTCCCACCCGTCATCTTTGGAGTCAACTTAAAAGAAACACTTACCCTTTTAGTTTAGTGAGTGCCGACTATTTGCCTTTCCAGGCATTTTTACACATTCTCATCTAACCGCTAAGATAATCACACAAGGCGTGTTACTACTATCCCCATTTTACAGACGAGCCAACTGAGGACCGAAGAGCTGAAGTCTCTTGCCCAAAGAGATACAGCCAGCAAGTGGCAGAGCCAGCACTGGAATCTGTAACTGGAGGCAGCTTCCCCGTTCTGTCACCTACTCCGATCAGCGGCAATCAACAAACACACACGCTACACAGCTGCAAGCCACTGGACCAGGAGATTCTGCGGGGTTCACGGTAAGCACATGCAACTCTAAAATCGGAATTATCAGCGAACTCGGAGGGGCAGGAAATTCAGACTTCGTTGCAAGGCGACCCGGTAACCTGACTCTGATTCCAGAGCTACCATCGTAATAGCGTAATGACGTGTAATATTTGTTGAATGTTTACCATGTGTCTGGCACAGGGCTGTGCCCTTCACCCCTCACCTCGTTTTGTTTGTTACCATCTAGGTGGTAGCTACTACAGGCATCCCGGTTTATAGAAGAGGAAAGGGAGGGTCCGAAAGTTTAGGACTCTTGCCCAAGTTTGCATGGCCGGGGAGGCTCCGAAGCAGGCAGCTTGACCCCAGAGACACCACACACGCTGCCTCTTAGCATTATGAAGAGCAAAGAGATCCCATTCCTGCCCCCTCTTGGATGCAAAGGGGGAGACTCCTTGGCTCTCCCTTCAGGCCTATGGAAGCTGGGGGCAGGGTGCGTGGATAAGCCTCCCTCATCGGCAGGGAGTTCTCTGAGCCCAGCTCTCTGCTTTGTCTTTTTCACCGTTCCTCACGTTTCCTTAGAGAAAACATACAGTCAGAGCAGTCCAGAGCACAGACTTCGAATCCAGCTGGATTCAAATCCAGCTCTTATGCTAAGAAGCTGTGTGGCCTTGAGCAACGTTATTGAACCTGTATGTGCTCAGCTTCCTCAACCAGACGACAGAGGGAAACTGAAGGACTCCATAAGAATCTGCTTTCTGTGGGAGGCCTGAGTGGCTCAGTCGGTTAAGCTTCTGACTCTGGGTTTTGGCTCAGGTCATGATCTTGCGGTTTGTGAGTTCGAGCCTACTTGGGATTCTCTCTCTCTCTGCTCCTCCCCAGCTAATGCTCTCTCTCTCAAAATAAATAAATAAACTTAAAAAAAAAAAAAGACCCTGCTTTTTGCTCCTTTTTCCTCTTCTATTCTTGCTAGGACCTGCACACCCCATTTTACACAAGCCTCATAATGCAAATGGTGCCTGTCCTCCTTGTAAAGTACAAGGAGTTGATGATTTCTTTAGAATAGACATCTAAGGGAGGACCGGGTGAGAATGACCAGAAAAACCATCATATGCATATTCCGGACCACGGATGCTAAACATCTTGATGCCAAGACCCCCGGGCTCCAAGGAATAACACCTGGGCCTTGGTCTTTGTTCTAACCGTTCCTGGATGCCTGAGAGGACACATACACCGGAACACCATCTTCAGTAAAAACCCTAGACCCCAAACATAGGCAAGATTCATATCCCTTTCCTTTCTGAGTCTCCCAGACACTCTGTCTCTACCTGCACTCTCTCTATACCTTTAATAAACTCTGCTTTCACTTCCTGCTGGCCCCTGTTTGATTTCTATCCTGTGTGCAGCCAGGGACCCTTGGACCCAGCCTACCAGCATCACAGAGAATGGAGAGGACGTCCCTGCCCCGAGGACTGCCATGACCGTTACATGAGTGAGTGACACACACAAAGTGCTCAGAACAGTGTCAGGCACTTAGGAAACACTCACTAAAGGTGTGCTAGCTTACTTATTTATTCACACTCTTGCTTCCTTTCAAAAAGTTCATTTCAGCCCCTCAACAGCTATTTACTGAGCACCTACTAGGTGCCTAGATGGTGATGTAGAGTCCCTGCCCTGGAGACGTTCACAAGTAAGCAGACATTTATAATGCAGTGTGATGGGTGCCTTAAAAGAAGGAATCCCAGGGGCATATAGAGGGGCTCTGGGGTACCGGGGAGAGTAAAAATGACTGGATGGGGGTGCCTGAGTGGCTCAATCAGTTGAGGATCTGACTTCGGCTCAGGTCGTGATCTCACAGCTCATGAGTTCGAACCCTGCGTCGGGCTCTGTGCTGACAGCTCGGAGCCTGGAGCCTGCTTCAGATTCTGTGTCTCCCTCTCTCTCTCTACCCCCACTCTGCTCATGCTCTCTCTCTGTCTCAAAAATAAATAAACATTAAAGAAAAATAAAAAAAAAATAAATAAATCACAGTAAAAAAAAAAAAAAAAAAGACCAGAGGAAGAAGGGAGAAGGTACATTAGAGGGGACCGAGATGGCCAGGCAGAAGGCATGCTGAACAGCAGGTACAGTGATCCAGACAGGAAGGTGTGGGGCTTGAACTTGGCAGTGGCAGCAAGGAGGAGGAGGAGGTACAGGGAAGACAGCAGGTGAATCTCAGTGATGGCTCAGACGCAGGGGTGAGGACCAGGGAGGAGACTGGCTTATGCTTGGCTGGAAGGCTGCAGTTTTCGACCAGACAGGAGGAGAAGCAGTGTCATGAGTCTGAGAAGGGCAGGAGGCGGGGGGATATGGGAGTCGGAGTGCAGCATGGGGTTTGGAGGTGGTGACACAGTCCCTAAGTGTGATTAGCCTCATGCGGGGAGATGACTCATGTCCACCCCCTCCCCGCCCATGAGTCTGTGTAGAGGAAGAAGACGGAGCAGAGGCAGGGGTCCTGAAGAACGTGGGCTTGGAAGGCCAAAGCGTGCTGCCTGCATAGACGGAGAAGCTGCTACAGGGACCAAGGAAGGACACAACTGTCAAGTGCAGGGAGTCATCCTCTGGGCCAGTTCTACAGAGAGGTCGTCTAATGGAACAACAGAAACACATCCTGTGGACTTGGCCTTCTGAGAGCCAAGGGCGGACAGACACGGCCACTTGCAGTGATGGGAAAGGAATGGGGGTGGGTCACAGCAGCACCGAGGAGAGAATGGCAGTGAGAATGTGAGGGCAGCTCTTGGCCTCCGAGGCTCGGCTCGGTGCCGGGCTGGGGCCAACCACTGACCCAGGGAGACGGGCCTTTCGTCCTCATGGAGCTCACGGTCTAGTGATGGCCTCCCGATTCTCCAGAGCAGAGGCAATGTCACTGCCAAGAGGGAAGGTGCGGTGACAGAGGAGAGGGTTCGAGGAGGCAAGGAAGGGTTTGCAATGGCCCCTGAAGAGCTGGAACAGGGTCCTTTTAAAGGTAAGACACAGGGGGGCGCCTGGGTGGCTCAGTCTGTTAAGGGTCTGACTCTTCATTTCAGATCAGTTCATGATCTCACAGTTTCATGGGTTCAGACCCCATCCACCTTTATGTGGACAGTGCAGGGCTTGCATGGGATTCTCTCCCTCTCTCTCTGCCCCTCCCCAACTTGTGTTCTCTCTGTCTCTCTCAAAATAAATAAACTTAAAAAAAAACGGGGGCGCCTGGGTGGCGCAGTGGTTAAGCATCCGACTTCAGCCAGGTCACGATCTCGCGGTCCGTGAGTTCGAGCCCCGCGTCGGGCTCTGGGCTGATGGCTCAGAGCCTGGAGCCTGTTTCCCATTCTGTGTCTCCCTCTCTCTCTGCCCCTCCCCCGTTCATGTTCTGTCTCTCTCTGTCCCAAAAATAAATAAACGTTGGAAAAAAAATTAAAAAAAATAATAAAAATAAAAAAAAACAAAGGTAATGGGGCACCTGGGTAGCTCAATCAGTTCAGCATCCAACTTCGGCTCAGGTCATGATCTCACGGTTCATCAGTTCGAGCCCTGCATCCGGCTCTCTGCTGACAGCTCAGAGCCTAGAACCTGCTTCTGATTCTGTGTCTCCCTCTCTCTCTACCCCTGCCCTGCTTGTGCTTTGTCTATCTCTCAAAAATAAAGAAAAATAAACATAAAATCTTTTAGTTTCTATTTTTTTAATTAAAATTCAATGTTTAGGGGCACCTGGGTGGCTCAGTCGGTTGGGCGTCCGACTTCGGCTCAGGTCATGATCTCACAGTCCGTGGGTTCGAGCCCCGCATCGGGCTCTGTGCTGACAGCTCAGAGCCTGGAGCCTGCTTCGGATTCTGTGTCTCCCTCTCTCTCTGCTCCTCCCCTGCTCATGCTCTGTCTCTCTCTGTGTCAAAAATAAAAACATAAAATAAAATAAAATAAAATAAAATAAAATAAAATAAAATAAAATAAAATAAAATTCAATGTTTATTTATTTGGGGGGCTGGGGGGAAGTGCAGAGAGAGAGAGAGAGAGAGAGACAGAGGATCTGAAGCAGGCTCTGTGCTGACAGCAGAGAGCCCGACATAGGGCTCATGAATGGTGAGATCATGACCTGAGCTGAAGTCAGATGCTGAACAGACTGAGCCACCCAGGTGCCCCAATAAAATCTTAAAAAAAAAAAAAAAATTAAAATGAAGCCAAGACACAAATTTGCCTTGAGTTTCCTGGGAGCCGAAGGAAAACACCAGTTATAAGACTAAAATCATGCCAGGGGATATGTAGTTTTTCTGGGGATTAAGGCCTAAGGAGAACATTCCCCATGGGACCTCAAAAATGGAACATTAAGTAACAGCAGTCACTGTCCTCGGGGCTACCCTCACAGCAAATGGAACACAAATACATGTGGCTGTGCCAGTGGGCCTGTGCAGGGCAAGCAAAGTCATGGGCTGGAAGGTCACACAGGGACAACAGGCCCATAAAACATACAACCTATTTGTTCTCAAATCTTTCTCCTATCTATCTATCTATCTATCTATCATCTATCTTTAACTTTTTTTTTTATTATTATTTAAGTAATCTCTACACCCCAGGTGGGATTTGAACTCACAGCCCCAAGATCAAGAGTCGTATGCTCTTCTGAGTGAGCCAGCCAGGTGCCCCGTTCTTTTTTTTTTTTTTTTTTTTTGAAGTACAGGCAAAGGAGGGAAAAAAAAGTATGACCTTATCGCTCAGTGAACATCGGTGATATCTACTATGGTTCCATCACCAGATTTTCCTGTATGTGCTTACGTAGCATCATACTGTAGAGTTTCATATACTGATATCTTTCATTTAACGCCACAGCATAGCACAATACACTCTTTGTAAACATTGATTTTAATGGCTAAATAGTCCATGATACATATACCCCAAATGACCGTGCTAGTCTTCTATTATTCATCATTAAGCTAATAGCACTGATAATAAAAACTACCACTTTTTGAGAACTTCTGACTTACTAGGCACTGCGCTAAGGACTTTTTATACACTTAAATAAGATCCTTATCTTATTTAATGTTACAATAACACCTCCAGGTAGAGACTGCTTTTATCCTTACTTTACAGCAGAAACTAGAGCCCAGAGAGCTACTTAGCCACCAAGAGGCACTACCTCCCTTCCAGTTTCTTGCTGTCCCAAATAACAATGTGGGGAATATCTTCTTACACTGCCCTGGAGGGAATGTGACGCTGTGAGTGCCCGCCGCTCCTCCACCCCTCTGCCAAAGACGGCAGGGGACCAGGCACCTGGGCCCAGAGCCCCTACCGACTGGTTAGAGGCAGCTGTCCACTTGCTGACTGCAGTCCATGCTGGAGCCAGGCGCTGGAACTCCAGCAAATACCAGTGTCATCTTGGGCGGCGGCTGGCCCAAACAGACCATCACTCTTAGAAAGTCTGAACGCAAGACACAGAGGAATGAGACCGACGGAGCTGATGCAGAGACATCGCCGCCGGAGAGAAGGCAGCAGGGAGAAATCGTGAAGAGAGGAGGGAGTGAAGGAAGGTGGCTGGGCAGAGGGAGAGAGGAGCGAGGGAAAGAGAGACAAAGGGACAGAGGGAGGAGGAGAAAAGAGAGAGAGATGGGGTAGAAAGTGGTTTGAGGCAGCAGTGGGAAGTACAGGTAGACAAGGCTGAGAACCTGGGTCCCCGCAGGGGACGATGATTGGAACTGCTTTGGGGACACCATGAAGGGCGATGAGACCAGCTATAGGGCTGCGGGTACCATTTCCTGGGCTTCCTCCCCTCCCCACACCTCTCTGCACTCATCCCCACCTCTTGAGTGGTCTCACATACTCTAGGCCTTGGAATACTGCCCCCACCCTCCGCCCTGCTTCCCAAGGAACCCAGCGTGCTCCAATGCACTGCTCTCCAAGTGGTTGTTCTCCCCAAGGGGCACCAAGGGACGTGTGAGAAAAATACTCTAACTAATGTCTAACTAAGAAAAGCAAGAAATTAAGATTACTAATATATAATGTAGCAGTTGACAACAGAGCATGTATGTATATCATTTACAAAAAAACATAGATCGTGACGGTGCACGCTCAAAATTTTTTGCCAATAAGACACATGATCAAAGCAGTCTGGGGGCACCTGAGTGGCTCAGTCGGTTAAGAGTCTGACTTCGGGGGCGCCTGGGTGGCGCAGTCGGTTAAGCGTCCGACTTCAGCCAGGTCACGATCTCGCGGTCCGTGAGTTCCAGCCCCGCGTCGGGCTCTGGGCTGATGGCTCAGAGCCTGGAGCCTGTTTCCCATTCTGTGTCTCCCTCTCTCTCTGCCCCTCCCCCGTTCATGCTCTGTCTCTCTCTGTCCCAAAAATAAATAAAAACGTTGAAAAAAAAGAGTCTGACTTCGGCGCAGGTCATGATCTCACAGTTTGTGAGTTCAAGCCCCACGTCGGACTCTATGCTGACAGCTCAGAGCCTGAAGCCTGCTTCGGATTCTGTGTCTCCCTCTCTCTCTGCCCTCCCTTGCTTGTGCTCTGTCTCTCTCTCTCGCAAAAATAAACATTAAAAAGAATTTTTTATTTATTTTATTTATTTTTTAATTTTTTTTTAACGTTTATTCATTTTAGAGACAGAGAGAGAGAGAGACAGAGCATGAACGGGGGAAGGTCAGAGAGAGAGGAAGACACAGAATCTGAAACAGGCTCCAGGCTCTGAGCCGTCAGCACAGAGCCCGACGCGGGGCTCGAACTCACGGACCGTGAGATCATGACCTGAGCCAAAGTCGGTCGCCCAACCGACTGAGCCACCCAGGCGCCCCTAAACATTAAAAATAATTTTAATAAAAAATTAAAAATGAAAAAAAAACACAGTCTGGAAATGAGTGCTCAGGGAGGAAGAATCTAGGTTTTGGAGGGAACATGGGCTTGGGTTCTAATCTCGGCTCAGTTACTTGCAAACTGTCTGGCAGTGGAAACTGACTTACTTGGTGAACCTGACTCAGTCCCTTGGGGTATAGAACGGGGACGGCTATGTCTGTCTGCCACATGGTTGCTGTAAAGCTGGGGTACAGCTGGGCCCACAGCAGGGGGATCACACAGTTGGTAACATTGGTGAGCTGCCCACTCTCTTTCCTTACCTTGCCACTAAGGCGGTTTCTCTCAGCCCGGACCACATTACCCACCATGTCACAGAAGTTCACCCCATTTGGAAGCCTGTTCGGCACAGCGCTGTTAAATTTATGTGGGTGCTGGTACAGCTCCACCAGCAGATTTTTATCTGCTGTTTTCTGAAACAAAAAGCAGATACGAAAATGAGGTCCATCATTTGACAGCTTAAATTGAAACTAAAAACTAGGATATCTTCCCCTTTTTGTCACGAAGATGGTGTAACAAGCTTACAGAAACTGGACAAAATGGGGGCACGTTCAGGACCCCAGCACCTCTTACCAAATGATTTACATTATTTCTGTTTTCCCTTTCAGGCTCTGAGCACATTTACAAATGTGCAGACATAACTCGACTCATGTGACAATACATAAATACACACACACACACACACACACACACAAACACACACACACACACACGGTGTCCTGCTTTCTCCACCTTAGATTTTCCACATTGCTACACTGTCTTCAAATGTATCACTTCAGAGAATAGATCCTGTTATGAAGATGGGCTATCATTTAATTGACTACTCACGGATTACTTCCAATTAATATTACTGTCATTAATAATTTGGAGCATACAGTTTCCCCCTTGGGTTTATTCATTATGAATTTCTGGGGAAAAAAGGCAATATAACAACTATAAAAAATGTGAAGATACAGAAAAGTGGAAAGAGAAAACCAACTGCCATCACCCGAGGCACCTGCTGGAAACATTTTGGGGGACTGAGTTACTTTTCTTTTCTTTTTTTTTTAAGTGTGTTTATTTCTTTGTTTTGAGATAGAGACAGAGAGAGCGAACTACTTTAAGATCCTCTAAAAAGGGCACTCTGCAGTTTTCCTGCACCATCACCATCCAGGTGCCAAGCGTCCCCTCCCCAGGACTAAAATCTCTTTCATGCCCAGCAGAAACCAGTCAGAGAGAGACCCAGCAGCAGATCCCTTACCCTTTTATTGACGAAAGATTTGACATTCCTAGATTCCGAGCCTCTGCAAATATGCTGCGATTTTCTGTGACTCTTGTCTGCAGAAGAATGGAAGAAGAGAAAGGATGTAACCACGAGGTCTGTCCATCGCTGCGCAGTAACCATAGCTGTGATGTTTCACTCACTCAGCCTGAGCTGCCAGAGGACAGTCACACTGTTAGTCTCACTGGTCCCCGCCTGAGTTGCTGGCTCCCTGGATCCAGGACCCACCGCAGACAAGCTGTCCCCTTGCCCCCAAGCCTGTTCCCTCGTCTGTAAACTCTGTTCAGCGGCACCTAGCCCACAGTTGGGGGCATTGCAAAGATTTAATAGGAGAAGTGCCACCTGGTAGGCCGTCTCTAAGTGAGCCGTCCTTCCCTCCTAACTTGCCCAGTGCCAGCAAGTCAGACATGAGACTCCTCCAGAAGAGGACAAAGCTATCCTCGGTTGAAATGCTGGATTCCTGCTTAACTGCATTTGAGATACTAACAATAGCCAAACCCCACAGAAACACCATCAAGGCTATGAGAAAGGATTTTTGCCTCTGTCTCCCGGGTCGCCGTGACTTTTCTCTCTCAAAGCCTTCTTCTCCAACTCAAATCTCTCAATTGCCTTCAAAAACCAGAAAGAAATGGGGCATTAGGGATTCGTGCAGATCTCGGTGCGGGATGAGGGTCAGAGATCAGGCCATTTCCCCCGCTGGGGCGCAAAAGTCCTGGAGCAGAGGTTGTGGCAGCGCCTCCCTGTCCTCCCCGTAGGTGCCAGGGTCTCCGTGGCCACTGGTGTCACTGACCTCATTCCCACCCCACCTCCGCCCCCACCGAGTGTCACCACCGATACATCCCCCCACTTTGCCTTCTCCCACGCTGCCCCTCCTCCTGGCTATGCCTCCTCTTGTCTATACCTCTGAGGAGGTACAGGATGTGGGAATGGGGCTCCAATCAAGCTCCCTGGGCTAAAAGCTATTGTTTAAACTCTCTGTGAGGGGGACAATGATACCTACCTTCTAGGGTCCTTGTAAGGATTGGATATACAGTATTGAGTGCATCTTAAATTTTTTTTAATGTTTATTTATTTTTGAGAGAGAGAGAGAGAGAGAGAGCGCATGTGCGCGTGAGCAGGGGAAGGGCAGAGAAAGGGGAAGACACAGAATCAGACTCCAGGCTCTGAGCTGTCAGCACGGAGCCCGATGTGGGGCTCGAACTCATAAACAGTGAGATCATGACCTGAGCCGAAGTTAGACGCTTAACCGATTGAGCCACCCAGGCGCCCCTAATGCATCTTAAAACACTAGTGCGGAGGCTACTACCAGATAGGAGCTGCTCAATAAAGGCTAATTATTATTATTATTATTAATCACCAGACCCTTGACTTCTCAACAGATTTCTCTTGATCTCTGATTCCTCCTCCCCCATTCCCGCATCCCCTCCTGAGGGAACAAAAGGAAAGAAAAATGAATGTCAGTGACCCAACAAGTTGTACTGATCGTCGGCCATGAGCCCGGCACTGCTCTTGGACAATAAAGTCAACGAAGAATGAGGATTCTGTGTCCTCGCCTTTAGGAATTTACCATCTGTTTGGACAGTTGACATCAGCACACGTGGGCCAAGTAGGTCCTAAATTGCTACATTTGGGTTTGAAGCAATTGAGAGTAGTGTGAACTAGAAGAGTCACAGAGGACCACCCACGAGCACTGGGGGAAATGATGAGGCATCTGTCATGCTTGATAAACTGTGAAACGCCCCCTCCAGTCTTCTACCCCCTTTATGAGCATGTGCGCAGGTGTATGTAGATGGGGAAAGGGCTCACACTGGTAGGTCTACATGTCAACGCTTGTCACTCCAAAAACATAGGCCAAGATAAGGCATGATGAATGAAAGGGAGGGGTATGAGCCAAGGCAGTGGAACAGCGGTGTCTCTGGTCCTTACCGGGATGCCACTTGTAGCCCATATTGTCAAGGCCTTGGAAGGATGGACAAGATTTGCACACGGAGAGAGCAGAATGGATAGGTGAACGCTGGGGGACCAGCAAGTTTTAGGCGTCAACGAGGAGACCAGCACTGGGCCGTGTGCATCTGAGATGACAGTGGTACCTACAAGTGGGGCTGTCCCCCTACTTGGGGAGTTTTTCAGATACACCAATTCAATGGAGAAGTTCATTCCTTGCATCTGCCTCAGCTCATGAATTGTTTACGTACTGTGGCTCCTGAATAGTTCTCTACTTAAAATTTGAAACCAGTAAATAATTTACAAGGTACAAAATCAAGTAGTAGAGTAAAAAGTCTCCCTTCTGCCTCCCTCCACCCAATACCCTTAATTTCTTGCATAGCCTTCCGGAGACATCATGTTCAAATGAGAGCACGCAGAACACACGGTGCCACGTGATGCTCTTTCCACTTTTAGTTTTTTTAAAAACCTCCCAGGGGAGTCTGATGATCACTTAGGTTTAGGTGCCACTGCTCTAGGTGGCTGGGAATATGAGGCTGAGATACAGGAGAGAAGCTAGGATTTGCAACCATATCATTCATTCCACAAGTATTTCCTGAGCACCTGCTCAAGGCCAATGCTGTGCCCATGTCGGGGATGCAGCAGAGAGCAGCGAACGCTGCTGAGGCTTCAGGGATTAGTGGGGAGAAGCCAGGGGTTTTGAGGTGGCCAGTGCTGCGGTGGGGAGGTACAGGATGCTAGCAATGTGCCCAGAAGGGCCCCTCCACTAGTCTTGGGGTACGGGATGCAGAGAAGTCCCTTCTAGGGTGAGGACGTCCAGGCGGAGAGCAGAAGGAATGTGCCTGCCACTGGGTGAATGGTGAAGCTGTGCTATGAGTGGAGCTCTTGAGGGGAAGGGGGCCGGAAGGAAGAGCCAAGCAAGGGGTACCTGGTGCGGGGCGGGGGGGGGGGGCGCGCTCAGTCGGTTTAGCATCTGACTGTTGATTTCGGCTCAAGTCATGATCTCACAGTTCGTGAGTTCGAGCCCCACGTCAGGCTCTGCGCTCAGTGCAGAGCCAGCTTGGGATTCCCTCTTTCTCTCTCTCTCTGCCCCTCTCCCGTGCTCTGTCTCTCTCATGTGCTCTCTCCTTCTCTCTCTCACTCTCAAAATAAATAAATAAATAAATAAATAAATAAATAAATAAATAAAGCTGAAGAGAGCTAAGCAAAGTTCATGGCCAGAGAGGTGGGAAGCCCACAGTTAGGGCATGGAAGAAGGAACAGAAAAGGGACCTGGTGATGTTGGATGTGGGGAGGAGGATCTGGGGCTCATTCGTTCACTAGTGCACACTTAAGAAGCACCTCTTACGCACTAGGCACAGGGCTAGGTGCCAGGCAGCACGGCAGCATGGAGGCTGGAGAAACCCGTCTGGCTATGGCCCTGACACAGGAGAAGTGGCTGCACAGTCAAGGCCCGGTGGACAAAGGGCAGGGCAAACCGCAGCCAGCAGAGCTTGGGCAGGGTAGCCTAGGGATGGGCTCTTGTGGCAGAAGGCAGTGAGCATCTGACAGATTTGACCAGCTGCTTGGGCAGAGGACAGGAAGGACAGGCAAGGGGTCCCTTCCTCCAGGTCATATGAGGACCCAAGGTTGCTCCCACCAGCCCTATCTTGGTTCTCACTGGCCACGAAGGGCACCTGAGGAGATATGCCAATGCTAGGCAATCTTTTTTTCTTTTTAATGTTTACTTACTTATTTTGAGAGGCAGGAGAGCGAGAGAGAGACAGACAGAGAGAGAGAAAGAGAGAGAGAGAGAGAGAGAGAGAGAGAATATGGGCAGGGGAGGGACAGGGAGAGAGAGGGAGAGAAAGAATCCCAAGCAGGTTCTGCACTGTGAGCACAGAGCCCGACAGGGGACTCTAGTCCACGAATCGTGAAATCATGACCTGAGCCAAAATCAAGAGTCGGACACTTAACTGACCAAGCCACCGAGGCGCCCCATTGCTCGACAAACTTAAGTAGCCACCAGATCCTGTTTCTGGGAGCAAAATATTCTTTCTCTTGGTTTTAAAATTATCATAAAAAATCACAGAACTGACATGCAAATACATTCCTTTTGTAAACAACATTACAGAAGTATCCAGAGTAAAAAACATGTTTACTCGCCTTCCTTACCACCCCCTTTCCAGAAATGACCCCATTGACTGTTTGGTGTGTATCCTTCCAGACTTTTCTCCTACACGTTCATACATATAGAGTGTCCTTCCTGTGAGCCAGGCACTCTTCTCGGGCCTGATTTATGGGGCTTCATGAGTTTTAACTCCTCTAATTCTTACAACAACCCTATGAGGTAGATACATTATTTTTGTTATCACCATTCTCTAGAAAACAGAGATTCATAAAGGTTAAACAATTAACCCAGTTTCACAATGTGAGAAAATGGCAGGAGCAGGAATTTAAACACAGACCGTCTTATTCCGGAGTCTGTGTCTCTAATGCTATACCTCTCCTGCCTACACAGGCACACACAGAGAGATGAGGTTTCTTAACTTATATGGAATCACTCCAAGTTGTGTGTGTGTGTGTGTGTGTGTGTGTGTGTGTGTGCATGTGTGTGTGTATGTTGCCTTTATTCACAATTTAATTCTAAGCTCTACTCGATGGTGGGGTAGGTAGGGGCAAGTGAAGCTAATGGTCTCGCTGCGTGAGTGAAAACAGGGCGGAACCTCTGGGAAAGGCAATTCGACTGTATTTACCAAAATTCGAAATTTCACTTCTAGGACTCTAGCGTGCAGAAATACTTGCAAATGAGCCCCAAGATACAAATACAGAAATATTCACGTGTTCACTATGATGAAAACACCACTGAAATATTTATCGGTAGGGAATAAATTAATGATGCCGCATCCAACAAATAGAATATTATGCGGTCATGAAAAGACCAGGGCAGATCCACAGTCGTGACTTGGAAGCATCTCCAAGAGTTATTGAAGCTAAAAATAAATAAATGAATGAGTGAATAAAAAACAAACAAAAGCAGGTTACAAAAACAGTATTTATGGTATGACCCTACTCACATTAAAAAAAGGAAATGATAACCCTAAATATATGTGTTCTATGTTTCTAAATGTATAGAAAAAGTTCTTGGGCACCTGGCTGGCTCAGTTGATGGAGCACGCAACTCTTGATCTCAGGGTCATGAGTTCAAGCCCCATGTAGACATTATTTAAAAAATAAAAAATTTTAATTTAAATTTTTTTTAATTTACATCCAAACTAGTTAGCATCTAGTACAACAATGATTTCAGGAGTAGATTCCTTAGTGCCCCTTCCCCAGTTAGCCCATCCGCCCTCCCACAACCCCTCCTGTAACCCTCTGTTTGTTCTCCATATTTATGAGTCTCTCATGTTTTGCCCACCTCCCTTTTTTCATATTATTTTTGGTTCCCTTTCCTTACGTTCACCTGTTTTGTCTCTTGAAGTCCTCATAGGAGTGAAGTCATATGATATTTGTCTTTCTCTGACTGACTAATTTCACTTAGCATAATACCTTCCAGTTCCATCCACAAAGAAAAATAAAATATTTTTTTAAAAACTCTGGAAGGATACAAAACAAACAATTAACAGTGGTTACTTCTCAGGAGGAAATAAAGGGCTGGGAGTGAAGCAAATTTTACGGTTTACTTTTATACTTGGAGATGGTTTGAATATTTTAGAATAAGGATGCATTGTCCTGGCATTTAAACTTTTTTTTTAATTCTAATTTTAATTTATTGGGGGGAGGGTGGTGCAGAGAGATGGAGAGAAAATCCCAAGCAGGCTCTGTATCGTCAGCGCAGAGCCAAACGTGGGGCTCGATCTCACAACTGACTGTGAGATCATGACCTGAGCTGAAATCAGGAGTCAGATGCTTAACCCACTGAGCCACCCAGGCACTGCTAAATTTTAAAAAATAAATCAAAAAGACTAACTCAAGAGATGAACTGACCCCAAAGGTCAGCACCAGAAAAGTTGGGATAGGGGTGCGGCTAAAACCTGCAGAGGCATTCACCAGGTCTGGGCCCTGGGGACAGAGGAGCTTGGTGGAAAGCAAGACGCCAGGGGTAATGGGGTTAGGAGATCTAGTTGGAGCAAAGTGGCAGAAAGATCTACAAAACACACAGCTGGTAAAGGACTGTTATCCAAAATACACAAAGAATTGTTAAAACCCAACAATAAGAAAACAAACAACTCAATCAAAAAATGGGGCAGGGACACCTGGGTGGCTCAGTCAGTTAAATATCCAACTTCGGCTCAGGTCATGATCTCGTGGTTCGTGAGGTCGAGCTCTGCGTAGGGCTCTGTGCTGACAGCTCACAGCCTGGAGCCCGCTTCGGATTCTGTGTCTCCTTCGCTCTCTGCTCCTCCCCTGCTCATGCTCTGTCTCTCCCTCTTTCAAAAATAAGTAAAAATTTAAAAATATATATATTAAAAAAATAAATTAAATAAAACAAAACAAAATTTTAAAAAATGGGGCAAAGACTTCAACAGACACCCCACTCAAGAAGAGAGACAGATGGCGAGTAGGCATATGGAGAGATGTTCAATGTCATTAGAGAATCGCAACTTCAAACGACAAGCAGATATCGCTATATCCTGATTAGAATGGCCAAAATCCAGAACACTGATAACACCAAATGCTGGTGAGAATGTGGAGTGACAGGAGCTCTCATTCATGGCTGCTGCGGATGCAAAAGGGTACAGCCACTTTGGGAGACACTTTGGCAGTTTCTTTCAAAACTAAACATACTCTTACCAGATGGTCCAGGAATCACGCTCCTCACTATTTACCCAAATGAACTGAAAATATACATCCACACAAAACCCTGCACATAGATGTTCACAGCAGCCTTGTGCATAATTGCCAAAACTTAGAAGCAATCGAGAGGTCTTTCCGTAGGTGAACAGATAAATAAACTGTGGCACATCCAGACAAAGGAATATTATTCAGCCCCAAAAAGAAACGAGCTATCGAGCCATGAAAACACATGGAGGAACCTTAAATGCTGATGACTAAGTGGAAGAAACCAATCTGAAAAGGCTGCATCCTGTATGGTTCTAACTCTGTCATTTTGGAAAAGGCAAATATGGAGACAGCAAAAAGTTCAGTGGTTGCCAGGAGATGTGGGGGCGCCGTAAATGGGGGGGGGAGGATTTTTAGGGCAGTGAGACTATTCTGTAGGATGCTACTAAGGTGGGGCGCCTGGGTGGCTCAGTCGGCTGGGCATCCGACTTCAGTTCAGGTCATGATCTCGCGGTTTGTGAGTTTGAGCCCCTCGTCGGGCTCAAAGGTGGATATAGGTCATTACACATTTGTCCCAACTCATAGAATGTACAGCACAGAGAGCCCTAACGTGAACAACGCACTTGGGGTGATAATGATGCGTCAATGTGGGTTTATCACTTGTAACAAATGTACCAGTGTGGTGACAGGCAGCTTGCCCATGTGTGGGGACAGGGGTATGTGGGAACTCCGTACTTTCAGCTCAATTTTGCTGTGAACTAAAACTGCTCCAAAAAAGAGGGGCGCCTGGGTGGCGCAGTCGGTTAAGCGTCCGACTTCAGCCAGGTCACGATCTCGCGGTCCGTGAGTTCGAGCCCCGCGTCAGGCTCTGGGCTGATGGCTCAGAGCCTGGAGCCTGTTTCCGATTCTGTGTCTCCCTCTCTCTCTGCCCCTCCCCCGTTCATGCTCTGTCTCTCTCTGTCCCAAAAATAAATAAACGTTGAAAAAAAAAAATTAAAAAAAAAAATAACACTGCTCCAAAAAAGAAAGCTTGCTAATTAATAAAATATATCTCTGAGACCCCTATTGTGCAAAGGTGCTTTCAAATAAATGGGCGGGACTCCCGGAGCCCTTCCTGCCCCAAGCCTTACCTCAGCTTGGGTAACTCACCAGGTTGTTGGCCAACGCATTGGGACTCAGATCTAGCTCCCCAATCGTTTCGTTCACCTGGTGGATGGAACCAATAAGGCAGGCTGGCAGGTGAGTTTGCTAAGGAAATTTTCTGGGTGCTAATCATGCAGGAACAGGATGGGACTAGGCTGGCAAGGACAGTCCCTTACTCTCTCTGCTTAACTACTTTCTTTGCAAACATTCACACTTCTTTTATCATTTTAAATGAGTGGCTTTAGGCACCTGGGTGGCTCAGTCCCTTAAGCTTTGGACTTCGGCTCAGGTCATGATCTCATGGCCCATGAGTTCGTGAGTTCAAGCCCCGCATTGGGCTCTGTGCTGACAGCTCTCACACTCACACTCTGTCTCTCTCTCTCTGTCTCTCTCTCTCTCTCTCAAAAATAAACATTAAAATAAACATTAAAAATACTCTCAAAAATAAACATTAAAAAAATGAAAAAAAAAATAAATGAGTGGCTTTATCAATTCTAAATGAAAACTAACCACATCCTAGACACCTTGGAAAAACATAAAAAGAAACACCCATTCTGCTACCACCGTAACAACCTCTGTTAGGATTCGGGGAGATTTCCCTCCAGTATTTTTTATACACATACCTTTTTACATAATTGTAATCTTAGTGAATGCCTACTTTAGGACTCGGACTTCTCTTCCATTCATTATCATGATCATGCTCCATAGAGCTAAATAATCTTCATAGTATTTTAAATGGCATTATATGAATCCACTTGGAGAATGTACTTTAATACACTTAATTGTTTCATGGCTATTGAATACTTAAGTTGTTCATCATTTTTTTGCAATTGTAAATAATGCTGTGGTATACACAGAGAGTTGTTTCCGTATTTTGGATTATTGCTTTAAGAGACATTTTCAGGTGAGGCATGGCTGGATCGGAGGGTATCTCAACCTTGTTTATCACTGTTGAAGTCTCTGCCTAGTTCAATGGCCCCTCTTGTCACCCTCTCTAGGTTTGCATTTCTTTTCGTCTTAGCCTCAACCGGTCTAGGATATATCCTTTGCAGAAGCCCCATAATCCTATCACTTCTCACTGCCTTCACAAAAAGCGGGGTTCACTCTTACTTCCATTACCCTCAAGGGTTCTTATAAACCGGAGGACACTTGACCAATGAAGACGCCAAGGAGGGACATGAAAATCATAGGAAGGGAAATGGGTTAGTTAGGTTGAGAGGAGTGTGGGATTAAGGAGGAAGAGGAGACATTAGAAAAAGGGCCAGGGAAGTGAGTCCCTGAAGCAGCCTCTGATGGGATCACTTGTGCTCATCTTGAGAAGGGTTTCTGAGAGGTGTAGAAAGCGAGGGGATACAGAGGGACACATGGTTTGGCTGGTAGCAGTGGGACTTGAAGGTCAATGGGCTCTTTATGAGATGGGACCATCTGGCGGTATTTATAACCTGAGAGGGTTATTTGCCGGATGAGCTCTAAGGTCCTCCAGAGATGGGGTTCTGCGGGTCCCTGGCATAGAGTTCAGAGTCACAAGTGAGATGTGGATCAATAAAGGGAGGGCTAGAGAAGTAAGATTCTGGAAGAGTCCAGGTGATGCCAGAGAGGGCAAACTCTGAGCCCAGGTAGGAGGCCTGGCAGGTGAGAAGTGAGGCCAATTGGAATGAGAACAATGAAGCTGGGTCTTTTTTTTTTTTTTTTTTTGGTTAATGTTTGCTTATTTTCGAGACAGAGTGAGAGCAGGGGAAGGGCAGAGAGAGAGGGGGACACAGAATCCAAAGCAGGCTCCAGGCTCTGAGCTGTCAGCACAGAGCCCAACACAGGGCTCGAACTCATGAACCGTGAGATTGTGACCTGAGCCAAGGTTGTATGCTGAACCAACGGAGCCACCCAGGCGCCCCAACAAAGTTGGGTCTCAAGCTCACTTATCTGAGGGCCGAGGGCTTCACCATGACTTCTTATTTGCTACCTATAACTATAATTCTTTGGAAGACAGAAGATATTTCAACGAATATGTCAACAAATATTTCCAGTACTTCTTCCTCTGGGGCTCTTTCCAATTATCCTAGTAAAATAAATTCAAACCAAACAACCCTTCACAGTCTCAAATTCTTTTAGAGCGCAGGTCGGGCTTAACTAATTGAAAAAAAATCAACAAGCACATAAGGAAAGGAGCTAATAACGTGTGTCACAGACACAAGCCCTGGTTACAGGTCTGCAGCAGGTGTATTTGGTCTGGATTGTAGACGGCACCATAAAAGGATACAGGGTGGGTTGTCTTCCAGATTCTTCCTTGCGGCATTCTTCATCGCGTTCCGCGCAGCAAGGGAGACAGTCAGGTGCTCGTCTACTGGCACCATTGGCAAGGCAGTGACATTGATGGTATCTATGTTCCTGAAATAAGCCATGATCCAGTTTCTCGTAAACTGACAAACAGTACGTTTCCACTTAAGAATGTCTCATTTCCCACTCCGATCTTGTTCTCCGTTCAGCCAGCCTCCTGGAAATCACAAATACCATAGAACCACCTTAGAAAGCACAACCACGCTCGTCTGGTAAGCAGGGCTGATGGCAAGGTGCACGCTGCCTGCGACACGGGGGATAAAGGCCTTCGTCTGACACGCCCATCTTGACTGAGGATTTCAGACACATCAACTTTTTCTGGCCTGTCGATGTTCGCCCTGTTTGCCAAGAAAGCTGTTCTAGTTTTTACAGTAAGGAGACTAGAGTGTTGGAAAGGCCAGGGCTCCAGAGCACCCAGCAAATCAGTTTCCAAATCAGAAAGGAAATCAAATTCCTGTCTCTCTGAGGCTCATCTGCAAAGTCAGAGATTTGGATTAGATTCCTAAGACCCTTTTTCGGCTCTCAGCTGCTCTGATTCTATGATACTGGGTCTATCTCCTCAGCATGAAGCTGGTGATCTACCTGAGGCTTTCTGCCCCCTCCCAGAATGCTGGCCCCATCACTATTCTTCCTCCTGCCTTCAGAACACTCCGGCTGGACTGCCCTCCTGGATCCTTGCTTATTAACCAGGAGTTCATTCTACTATTTGTGGATCTTCCATACCCTGAGCCTGGTGGCATAGGCCTGTTTCTAAGGAAGTAAAGACTCAGATCGGCCCTCAAGAAGCTCATACATAATGGAAGGAGAGAGGAAAGGTAGTTTAGTGGGAAAATTAACCAAGGCCCCTCTCATCACATCCTCTCTCCCTCTTCTTCAGTTGATGCCTTCTGCTCTGCCCTTTTCTACGCAACCACTCATCCTATATGCCCGCCCCTCTGAAATTGCTCCTCGTCCCTGCTGTGCTATGCTGCTGGCCTCTATGCCTTTACACACGCAATTCCATCTAGCCAATGCACATCCCAGGTGACACATCTTTTAGAAAACCTTCCTGAATTATTCTAGGCCGTTAGTGACCACCCCTCCTCTGGAAAGTTCAGGATTCTGCTTTCAGCTCTCCATTACAGCACTTACAATTCTGAACGGGAATTATTTGCTTCCACACCTTTTTCCATCAGGCAAGTTGCTCCCTAGGGGTTCGGCACACTCAATATTTGATTCCATTTTAGACTCATTCACCACGCTTCTTTCTAGTCCAGAGAAGCTATCCATCAGGGCCTGGGGCCGTCCCAAGTCAGCTGGATTGCAGGAAAGCCTGTCCCAGGCCCACGTCAATACTACTTCCTCTTTCCTGCTCCCAGCCATAAGCCATGTAGGCAAGGGGGAGAGGGGTAAGGTGGAAGCAGGTGCACTGCAGGGCTCCTTGTTTTCCTCCTACTCACTCCCCAGCATGACTGGAAAACTATAGCATGTTCTCTGAAAAGCAGGCTTTTAGGGCAACCCTGTCAAGAAGGCTCTTGCTTTAACTTAACATTCTTACTCATGCCTAATGGAAGAATTGACTATTACTATGCTCCTTAAAAGGAATGTTTAAGATACGCATGCCATTGTCTTCTGAATTTTCCATCATACCCTTTTAGGTATTCTCTGAGATATGACAAGTCTTTACCGTCACGACTTGGGGAGGAAAAACGGATGGGGGAGACAATGAAGTTCATGGAATGAACAACACTGCACGGTGTTGGGGCAGGAGAATAGCAAACGTTCTGCTCTCATGTGGCAAGTATCCTGCCAGCCGAAGTGCGAATGCCCTCTGTTTAAAGCTAACACATTAGGGGCGCCTGGGTGGCGCAGTCGGTTAAGCGTCCAGCTTCAGCCAGGCCACGATCTCGTGGTCCGTGAGTTCGAGCCCCGTATCGGGCTCTGGGCTGATGGCTCGGAAGCCTGGAGCCTGCTTCCAATTCTGTGTCTCCCTCTCTCTTTGCCCCTCCCCTGTTCACGCTCTGTCTCTCTCTGTCCGAAAAATAAATAAGAAACGTTGGAAAAAAAATTTTTTTTTAAAAAATAAAGTTAACATGTTAAACAATTTTAAGCATGTTAAATACGTTAAAACAATGCTGACTTTGGAATCAGGATTCAGGTTTGCCTTCAGCAATGACGGACTACTTACTGAGTGCCCGACACAAACCAGCGGTGTTCTTCCTGGAGACAGGGTGGTGAGCGAAACCAGACTTGCTCCCTGCTCTAAGGGACTTCTGTCTGCCAGGGGAGACATGCGGTAATCAAACAATTGTATAAATAATTGTGAATGATAACTGTGACCACTGCTCTGAAGGAACATACGCAGTGCTGTGAGATGAGCTGAGATTACGTAAGGATGTAGGCAAGCTTGGAGGAAGAGCAGGAGTTAACTAGATAAAGGGGATGGGGAAATACCATCCAAGCAAAGGGGAGCAAGTGTAGAAAGGCAGGAAAAGGCGAGACCTGTGCATCGCAGTAGCCACTAGCCACATGTGACAACTGAGCCCTTGCAATCTGGTTAGTGTGACTGAAGAAATGAAATTTCAATTTTAGTTAATTTAATTTTTTTTAATGTTTATTTATTTCTGAGACAGAGAGAGACAGAGCATGAGTGGGGGAGGGGCAGAGAGAGAGGGAGACCCAGAATCGGAAGCAGGCTCCAGGCTCTGAGCTGTCAGCACAGAGTCCGACGTGGGGCTCGAACTCACAGACCATGAAATCATGACCTGAGCTGAAGTCGGGACGCTCAGCTGACTGAGCCACCCGGGCGCCCCCGATTTTAGTTAATCTAAACTTAAAAGCTGAAACAGTATCAATGTAAAAGCATTGATCATATGTTGAAATGATAATATTTGGGATATACGAGTTAAATAAAATGTTCGAATCCATATAACCTGGTTTTTAAAAATCTTTAAAATATGGCTACTAGAAAATTCTCAATTACATACGTGGCCCACATCATGTTTCCATTGGGTAGTGCGGGATTAGACTGTGCAGGTCTTGGTTCTAGGACATGGAACTCTCCCCTTTTTAATACACTGAGGTGTAGTTGGAAGAAAATTGCACTTGGAGCCAGAGACCCATGGGTTCTGCCCCTCATTGGATGGATGGACTGGGTGCACTCGCTAGGCACCCAATAAACATCCCTTGAATGGTTCTGAGTGTCTTTATTTTTCAAATGGAACCAATAGTTCACTGTTAGGACTTCAGGGGATCTGGAGTTGATTCTCGAGTAGTTCTCTGCCCTTGCTCACTGTGCCACCTTGAAGCGGTCCCTGGCCTCAGTTTCCCCTGCTCGTAAAAGCTGATGAGAGTCAGGAAACTGCAGTCTTTGGAAGTGGGCAGGGCGGATCATCGTCCTTCTTCTGTGCGTCTTACCTGAAGACATAGGCGAAATCCGACGAACTTGGGGCCGGTTCCGCCACGGGTCCCTCAGGGGACCCCGCAAAGTTCTGGATGGGACACCCGACATCCACCAGGAAGGGGTACCCTTTGCTTTGTGCTCGGGGAGGAAGAGGAGGAGGAGGGGCGTCGGGGAGAGGCCCATTTTGCTACTGTGAGTCCTGGCGTTCCCCAGGCAACGCCAGGCGCAGTCACCACTGCCACCCTTCCCACAACAATGGAACCGTAGAGAGCCACCGCTGCATCCGCGAGACGCCGTTACCACAGTGATGGTCCCGGGTGGTCGGGGAGACCAGACCAACGGGCTTGTGGGGAGGGAGAGTGTAGTTCCTCGTCCCAGCCTATCGCACGGGGAATGGAAATGACTCCAGGAGACATTCCCCCTCGTGGATTGTCTTCAATGTATCGAGGGCAGTCCTCAAGTGTTTCTGATGCTTCGCGGAGGCTCCCGTTGGACACCCCGCCGCGCCGGGCACCCCCCTGTCTCTCGGTGGTGGAGGCCGGGGCGGGGCCGCGCGTGCGCGCGCGGGTGGGGGGCGGAGCATCCCGGGAGCCGTGGTCGCGGTGGGTGACGCGAGCCTCTGCAGGCGGTTTCCGGCAGGTATCTGGCTGCCTTTTGTCCCTGGTTCCTGGGGCGCGACTGTTCTGAGCCTGGCGTCGCTCCAGGGCCCGAGGAGGGATGGGACACCCGGGCGTGCTCCAGGGGACCCGGGGCTTCCCCGCCGCTGGAGCGGCCCGAGGGTGCGGCACAGGGGGCGGAGGCTGGGTTCATCCCAGGCCGGTCTCCGCACTTCTCGGAGCGGGTTTCCTCGGTGAGAAACCGGGGTGGTAGTTCCTCCCCGTCAACCGGCTGGCCGTGAAGAGGGTTAGATGAAGGCGTGCGTGTGAACGTTTGTTCTCTACGGCTAGTTGAGTCCAGCAGCCCCGGGTGGCAGAGTATCTGCGCGGCGCGGCTCTGAAATCTTTGAGGGACGCATATCTCTTCGAGAATCCGATGAAAGTCAAAAACTGTCCCCTCACCTTCTTGTTAGGTAAAAATAGGATAGTGTATGTTGTGGTCCATTGCAAACTGTAAAGCATTGCACAGTGATGAAGTGATTATTGTCAACGGCGCAGAGGAGTAGACTTTATTTGAAACCCAATTCCCACCACCTTCCCACCGCGTGATTGGGAGCGAGTTACTTCTCGAAGCCTCCGTTTTCTGATCTGTAGACTGGGACATACTTCACTTCATCTATTTCTCAGGGTTGTTGTGAATATCAAATGCTCACAGCCTTTTATAAACACCAACACACTATAACAACCTGTAAGTGGGTAACTGTTGTTATCTCTGATTACAAATAAAGAAGCCGGGGGGGGGGGGGCAGAGAAGATAAGTTCTGGGGTCCCACTGGGGCTGAGTGGCAGAGCCATGACTGGAACCCAGATGCTCTTCCTTCACTTCCTTAGAGCTGAGCCCTCTCTCCCCAGGGAGTTTCACTAGAGAGACAGCTGCCTTGGGCCACGGGGGTCAGCTGGAACTTCTGGGTCCACACTAATGTTCCAGGATCCTAGGGACTCAGCCAAAGTTGTTCGTGGATTATTGGTACTGACTTAAAAGGCAGCTCCACCAGACCGTTCCTTTTCCTCATCTGTAATATATTGATGATCGTTCTCTGCTGAAGGGTTATGAGAATGGATGAGGTTGTGAGGGAATTGCTCCTGGTAAAACCCGGAGAAATAAAGTAACTTGGCTAGGGTTTAGCAGGCAATTGAGGGGCAGAGCCAGACCTGGAACTCCAAGTTGCGTCCAAGTGATACACTCAGGCATGACTGGAGGCTTTGCAAGAACAACTTGGCTAAGTATTTTTCCTTTTTCAGATGTCTCCAGATGCTTGGAAGGGCAGGTGCTGCCTTTTAGCTGTTTTTTGTTCTTTTGTTTTTTTTTTCCATAATTAACACATGAATATATTACCATTGTAGTAATTTATTAAATCCAGGAATTTTTTCCTTTAATCTAATTTGATATTATAACATGGAATTGCCACCACTTGACCATTTTTTACCTATAAAATGACAATGTCACTTAAGCCAGCCATCCCATTCCCCTTCCCACATTAAGCATATTGAGCAGTTTGGTGTATCTTTCCAGAATTTATTTTGTTTTATTTAATTTATTTAAGAGAGAGAGAGAGAAAGTGCATAAGCAGGGAGAGAGGGGGAGAGACACAGAAAGAGAGAGACTCTTTTTTTAAAAAAAATTTTTTTTTCAACGTTTATTTATTTTTCTTGGGACAGAGAGAGACAGAGCATGAACGGGGGAGGGGCAGAGAGAGAGGGAGACACAGAATCGGAAACAGGCTCCAGGCTCCGAGCCATCAGCCCAGAGCCCGACGCGGGGCTCGAACTCCCGGACCGCGAGATCGTGACCTGGCTGAAGTCGGACACTTAACCGACTGCACCACCCAGGCGCCCCTAAAGAGAGAGACTGTTAAGCAGGCTCCACACCCAGCACACAGCCAGACATGGGGCTCAATTCCATGACCCTGACATCATGACCTGAGCTGAAATCAAGAGTTGGATCCTTAACCAAGTGAGCCACCCAGGTGCCCCGATTTTCTTCTATTTTTTTAATGTGCACACCTACATTCTTGCCTTTTTTTTTTTATTTCTGTCTTCTCTTATACCATCATAGTATACACATTGTTCTGTAGCTTGCTTTTCTTTTTTTTTTAATGTTTATTTTTGAGAGAGAGACAGAGTGCAAGCAGGGGAGGGACGGAGGGGGGTGGATAGAGGATGCGAAGTGGGCTCCCTGCTGACAGCAGAGAGTCTGAGGTGGGGCTCGAACCCACAAACCGTGAGACCATGACCTGAGCCACAAGTCAGATGCTCAACCTACTGAGCCACCCAGGTGCCCCTGCAGCTGGCTTTCTTAATGTTAGAGTATGTTGGGTTCTTTCCAGGTCAGTCCATATACAGCTGCCTCGTTTTTACTTGCCCTGTAGCATTCCATTGTAAGAACACAACAGTGTATTTGGCTACACCAACCATTGGTAGACATTTTGGATTGTTTCTGTTTTTTCACTGTTACCAACAGTAGGGAATTTTTTTTTTTTTTAAGTTTTTAAATTTATTTGGAGAGACAGAGTGTGTGGGAGAGGGGCAGAGAGGGAGAGAGAATTCCAAGCAGGCTCTGGGCTGCCAGAGAACCATGAGACCATGACCTGAGCTGAAATCAAGAGTCAGATGCTTAACTGACTGAGCCACACAGGCGCCCCAACAGTGGGGAACATTTATCTGTACCTGTCCAATTCTTTGTGGAGGACAAACTTTTAGAAGTAAATTTGCTGGCCAAAAAGTATACACATTCAAAATTTTGCTAGGTTGAAGCGCCTGGGTGGCTCAGTGGGTTAAGCACCCGACTCTTGATTTTGGCCCAGGTCATGAGCTCACAGTTGTGAGATTGAGCCCCATGTTGGGCTCTTTGCTGAGCATGGGGCCTGCTTGAGATTCTCTCTTCCTCTCTCTGTCCCTACCTTGCTTGTGCATGCGTTCTCTCTCTGTCTCTCTCAAAGAATAAATAAGTGAACTCTAAAAAAAGAAAATAAAAATTTCCTAGGTTTTGCCTAACTGAAAAAATTGTAGCATCTTATGTCTCCACCTAGAGAAAATGAAAAGTGTGGGTGCCTGTGTGGCTCAGTGGGTTGAGTGTCTGACTCTTGATTTGGGTTCAGGTCATGATCCCAGAGTTGCGGGATGGAGCCCCGCATCGGGCTCCACAGTGGCGTAAGGTCGACTCATCTGTTTGTACCCATGACTTTTCCTGACCCTAGGAGAAGGGAGCATTGGCCTTTCCTTCATCCGGCCAAAGATGCCTCTCTTTGGAAATACGTTCAGTCCCAAGAAGACGCCCCCTCGGAAATCTGCTTCTCTCTCCAATCTGCATAATGTGAGTATCACTACTGGGCCCATCCCGGTGTGCAGTGTGGCTGAAACATCAAGCCTGGTCCCTGATGGAAAGTGTCGTCCTCCAGAGGCACCCTTGTAAGGAAGACATCCTTCTAATTCATATTATTGCTATTGCTAAAAACCTTTTTAACTCTTGGGGCTCCTGGCTGGCTCAGTCGGAAGAGCATGTGACTCTTGATCTCAGGGTTGTGAGTTTGAGCCCCATGTTGGATGTAGAGATTACTTAAATAAATAAAAATTTTTTTTGGTTGTTTTTTAATTTTAGAAAGAGAGAATGCAAGCAGGGGAGAGGGTCAGAGGGAGAGAGGAGAGAGAATCCCAAGCAGACTCCATGCTCTGTGGAGCCCAATGGGGGGCTCAGTCCCACAGCCCTGGGATCATGACCCCAGCCAAAATCAAGAGTCAAATGTTCAACCAACTGAGCCACCCAGGCATCCCAAATACATAAACTTAAAAAAGTTTTTTTAATGTTTGTTTATTTTTATTTTATTTTTAATTTTTTAAATCTTTAATATTTTTTTCTTTTTTTTTTAATGTTTATTTTTGAGACAGGGAGAGACAGAGCATGAAAGGGGGAGGGCCAGAGAGAGGGAAACACAGAATCTGAAGCAGGCTCCAGATTCCGAGCTGTCAGCCCGGAGCCCGACGCAGGGCTCGAACTCACGGACTGTGAGATCATGACCTGAGCTGAAGTCAGACGTTTAACTGACTGAGCCACCCAGGCACCCCTAATGTTTGTTTATTTTTCAGAGAGAGAGCACAAGCAGAGGAGGGGCAGAGAGCGAAGGGGGCACAGAATCCGAAGCAGGCTCCAGGCTCTGAGCTGTCAGCACAGCGGGGCTCGAACTCACGAACCGTGAGATCATGACCTGAGCCGAAGTTGGACACTTAACTGACTGAGCCACCCAGGTGCCCCCAAATAAATAAACTTTAAAACAAAACCAAAAATGGGGTACCTGGGTGGCTCAGTCTTAGGTTAAGTGTCCAACTTCCACTCAGGTCATGATCTCGTGGTTTGTGAGTTCGAGTCCTGCATCGGGCTCTGTGCTGACAGCTCGGAGCCTGGAGCCTGCTTCGGATTTAGTGTCTTCCTCTCTCTCTGCCCCTCCTCCCCTTGTGCTCTGTTTCTCTCAAAAATAAATAAACATTAAAAAGAATTAAAAAACAAGAAGAAAAACCAAGAACAAGAACATTTTTAAGTCCTGTTTGGAAATCATTGTCAGAGCGTGTTCAAGAACCTAGTAAGACAGTCAATCTCATCGTGATTCGGGCTCCAAATGACACTAGCCAGCTCGCCTTCAGTTTATTCCCAGGACTTAGCCAAGAATCCATTTTAGTTGTGTCTAAGAATCATACTCATTCTCAAAGGATGATGTTCTGCCACCGTTAGTGTCATTCAAGGCTGTGTGGAAGCTCTGGACAGCAGCTCCTCAAGGGTGGGGCTGGTCACATTCACCTTGGAATCCCTCGGCCTAGTCCTGGCGTGGCGTGGCTGCTGAGTGAGTCGTAGAAACTTTGAAAACCATGTTACAGACCACCTATGACTAACTACTGGTTGAGTGTTAGCATTTCATGCCTTTTTTGTGACCTGTAGCGCCCCATGGTGAGCAAGCGATCACCTCAGGGCTTATTAACCTTTAAAAAGGATTTTCTACTTTATTAAAAATGTATGGTAGGATTTCTTAAAACCGTTAAGTGCCAAGTAGACGTCAAATAATTCAAATTTCGATATATGTAGTTTTTCTAGAAAACCTGTATCTTACAATAAGGTGGGACGTTTCTTCCCTCTTAGAGTTTAAAAGGTTTCGTTGTGGGGCGCCTGGATGGCTCGGTCGGTCAAGCGGCCAGCTTCAGCTTAGGTCATGATCTCAACGGGTTTGTGAGTTTGAGCCCCGCGTCGGGCTCTGTGCTGTCAGTGAGGAGCCTGCTTCGGATCTCCGCGCTCTCTCTCTCTCTGTCTCTCTCAAAAACAATAAGTAAACATTAAAAAAAAAAAGTAGGGGCTCCTAGGGGGCTCAGTCAAGTGAGCGCCCAACTTTAGTTCAGGTCATGATCTCATGGTTCGTGAGTTCGAGCCCCACATTGGACTCGCCGCTGTCAGCCTGTCAGCGCAGAGCCCACTTTGAATCCTCTGTCCCTTCCCCGCTTACATTCCCTTCTCTCAAAAAAAAATTCTTTTTTAATTTATTAAAATAAATAAAGTTTTTGTTGTTTTGTGCCTTATCGGATTTTCTGACTTTTAACAAAACGTTACGAAGTGTGCGGGGTAAGGATTAGAAAAAGGAAGTTAGCCGCTGGGATACAAATACAGTTAGCAGGAGAGTCACTGGGACTGGGGTCCCCCGTGTGCTTCCTGAAGCCTCCATGCAGTGTCTCGTCCACAGCTGGACCGGTCAACCCGGGAGGTGGAGCTGGGCCTTGACTACGGAACCCCCACTATGAACCTGGCAGGGCAAAGCCTGAAGTTTGAAAATGGCCAGTGGATAGCAGGTGGGCTGATTTCCTGCCATTCTGTCCAGCAAGATTGTGGAAAGGAAGCCCCCACGTAACTAACTGCTCCTTCTGTCCTTCCCCAGAGATGGGGATTAGCGGAGGTGTGGACCGGAGGGAGGCTCAGCGCCTACGCAGGCGGAACCAGCAGTTGGAGGAAGAGAACAACCTCCTGCGGCTGAAGGTGGACATCCTGCTGGACATGGTGAGGAGGGTGATGGGGAGGGGCGCGTAGGCTTTCCTTTTGGGGAGGCTCCACGGAGAGTCATTCCATCCAGCTGATTCCTTTGGAATGCCAGTTTGCCCAGGTAAGTTGCTTTGAATCCAAAGATACAAAAGTTGTTTTTTTTTTTTTTTCACATTTATTTATTTTTGAGACAGAGCATAAACCGGGGAGGGTCCGAGAGAGAGGGAGACACAGAATCCGAAACAGGCTCCAGGCTCTGAGCTGTCAGCACAGAGCCCGACGCAGGGCTCGAACTCACGGACCGCGGGATCCTGACCTGAGCCGAAGTCGGACGTCCCACCGACTGAGCCACCCAGGCGCCCCTGAATCCAAAGATATAAATGAGAGAGCCCCTACTCTCAGGGCCTCACTGTCTCGCAGGGAGATGGACAAGAAACAAAATGACAGTGCCTGGGGGCAAGAGTAACAATTGGAGTGTGCGTAGGGCCTGGCCCAGCACAAGCAAAAGTAATTCTATCCAGTCAGGAGGGTGTCACAGAAAGGGATGTTTGAATTGAATGTAGAAGGACCAAGGGAGGATTGGAGGGTGGGAAGAGGGCATTCCAGGAAGAAGGACCGTCTGCTCGTGGCCCGAAGTTGTCCCATATCCAGCGGGCATTAGTGAGTGTCAGACCTGCCGAGGGGCCCGCTCTGTGCTAGTGTCGGTTTCCCGTGGCTGCTAAAAACCCCGCGGGCTGTTGGGACTGGGGGTGCCGGTGAAAGTTGTGAAAGTTGGCTGGGAGGCAGGCGCGCCTGTGCTGTCACGGTTAAGAGCGGGCGTTCTGGAGCTAACCTGCCTGGTTCCTTGTTCGGCTCCACCACTGGCCATGTGACTTCAGCGTGTTGTTTACCTGCCCCGTGTGAAGAAACTTAGTTTCGTTGTCGAATAGGCACAATGATAGGATCTGCCTCATGCTGAGTTAATCACACAAGCACCTGCAATAGTGTATTGCTCAGAAGGGCCGCTCTTATTTCAGGGTAAGCCGACCTCCACTCTGGAGAGTAAAGTTTCTGTCCCTGTCTTGAATGTCTTCCACCTTCTACTCGGGGGCTTTCTCAAGCCCCCTGAAAGACCCTAGTAAGAAAAGTGGCATTCTTTTTAGGGCATTTCCCCCCCCTGATCACCATTATGGGAGCCACAGCTCAGAAGCTACTCAGACTCTTATTTCTTTAGCCTTAGAATGGTCCATTATGTGCCTTTTTCATCCCCTGAGGCCTGCCGTCTTCAAGGCAGTGAACTTGGTGCAATCCTAGGTGACCAAAATGTGGAGAGGGTGGACTGTGATTAAGTACCGGAGGCCCTGGGTTGTCAGGGGGTTGCATTCTGCCCGGGCACAAAGGGGTTCCCCTCATGGGGGCCGTCAGTGGCGTGTGAGGGTAGGGATGCTCTCCCCACCGCGCAGAGCTGCCCTCGCAAACCTGCAACAGCCCCGGAAGGTCCTTCTTGGTTAACGGTCCGCTGCCTCACTTTCAGCTCTCTGAAACCACCGCCGAGTCCCACTTGATGGAGAAGGAATTGGAGGAACTGAAAAGCACCAGCCGCAGGAGGAAATGAAGACCCTGAAGACATTCGCTAGGAGGAAAGGGAGAAGCCCACCGATCAGAGGAGGTGGATGGGGCTGAGGGGTTTTTCTAGCCGAACTAGTGGCCCAGAGTGTCCTATCACGGGGCCGGAAGGCACCGGCCCCCTCGGTTTGGCAGCGGGAACACACTGGTGGAAGCCAGGACTCCAGGCCAGGGCGGTCCTAGGAATGAGCCCTGGGATGCTGTCTAGTCACTCCACGTATGAATGCGCCTTCCCAGGTTCGCCCTCACCGGACTGATGCTGTGGCCAAAGCGGCTGGAGTTCATTGTCTCCCCCCTCACGCTGGGCTGGTGTCCGGGGTGTGGCACCAGTTCTAAAGAGTCCTGCCTCAGGGCCCTTGGATGAGCAGCTCCCCTGGTCCTCCGCGCCCCCCCCCCCCCCCGGGCCTACTCGCTTCGTCCTTTGAAGAATGCTCAGCCCCCAGATCCACAGCCTCTCCTGGCCGCAGCTTGTCAGCGGCCAGCACCAGCCTTCCACGGGCAACACTGCATTTTTGTGCTACTTTCCTGTTTACACGTTTTTCTGAAAATTAAATGCCGGTACGTAATCTGTGTGTGGCCAAAGTGACTGAAAAATGAAAGCAGCAGTTCTTGAAGAAGTACATAGAGCCTGGAGTCGAAGCTTCTGTTTCGCCGTCCAGAGACCGAATTTTTGAGTTGTGGGGAAACGCCACCACGGCAGGAGAGGCGCTCCAGCTTCCCGGGCATCGGCAGAGGCCGACCTGGAACAGAAGCGGTGTCCCTGCCCAAATTCTGCTGCAGCCCTTCAGAGATTTGCCACCAGCCTGGACCTGGCAGGGACCGAGCGGTCGGGGTGGGAGGCTGCATTCCTAGAGTGGGAATTTGCACCCAAGTCCGTGTGAGCTGCTCTGGTTGGAGGAGGGAGTCAGTGAGAGGGAACCCAGCTCCACAGTTAAAGGGGAGGGCGCCAAGACGCGGACAGAGTCCAGGGCTTTAGACTGGGGATGGCCACTATGGTCAATAATTTCTGAAAGCCGGTGACTTGCCTAGGACAGGCCTCAGCACTTTGCCCCTGCTCATTTCCTCCTCTGCTCAGCCCCGCGAAGCAGGGACCATCAGCACGTGTCCTTGCAGGTAAAGAGCCAGACTCCAGGAGGTTCAGAAACCGGTCCGGGGTAAGGAGCCAGACTCCAGGAGGTTCAGAAACCGGTCCGGGATCGCACAGCAGAAGCGTGGGAGCCTGTGGACTCCCTAGTTCCTGGTGAAAGGGAGGGGCCGGGTGGGGCACAGCCTCTGTTGGAGGCTGCTGTCCACAGCCCACCCTTAGGAACAGCTTTAGGGGAGACGGATAGAAGCTCCAGCCCATAAACCTTACTTTCCGATAGGAGAGAACTCTGAAAAAATTAGGGGAGGTTACAAATACGTGTGGGGTGTAAGTCTCCAGGTGCGGATATTGGGAGCAGTTGGGGGTTGGCATTTCCTAGGGCAGCATCGTTGGCAACCACTTCCTGAGTGCCTTTGGTGCCAGACAGCCTGTTGCTAATTCTCAGGATTCAAGTGTGTCATCGTCCCCTGCTCTGAGATGAAGAAACGAGTCCGGCAAGGTGACACAGCTGGAAGGGACGGAGCCCAGGCTGAAACCTTGGGAATCATGAGGGGCAGGATTGGGTGTCAGTGATGTGGGTCCCCCTCTGCACCCCCACTGGCGCCGGAGGGGGTTGGAATCACTATGTGGGACCATTCTGCAGTGAAGGAGGACTTTTCATTTGTTTAATGTTTATTTTTGAGAGAAAGAGAGTGCAAGTGAAGGGCAGAGAGGGAGGGAGACACAGAATCCGAAGCAGGCTCCAGGCTCCGAGCTGTCAGCACGGAGCCTGACATGGGGCTCAAACCCACGAGCTGTGAGATCATCACCTGAATCAAAGTCGGATGCTCAACCAACTGAGCCACCCGGGAGCCCCAAGAAGGACTTTTATTTTGAGTGAAAAGGCAAGCCATTGGTGGGTTTTGAGCAGAGGAGTGTGACGATCAATTTTTTTTTTTTTTTTTTTTTTTTTAATCCTCTGGCCAGATCCTCTGCCTTCTGTGTGGAGAAAACAGACTGAAGGGGGCCAGGCTGGGACAAGACAGGTGGCAGGAGAGAAGGTGAAGTGGTCAGATTCTGGACTGAATTGAAGGTGGCACCCACCAGTGTTTGGTGTTTTTCCTCGCTGAGGTGCTATATTCTTTCAAGTCCCTACCTTCCTTTTTTTAAGGTTTTATTTTTAATTTTTTTTTCAACGTTTATTTATTTTTGGGACAGAGAGAGACAGAGCATGAACGGGGGAGGGGCAGAGAGAGAGGGAGACACAGAATCGGAAACAGGCTCCAGGCTCTGAGCCATCAGCCCAGAGCGTGACGCGGGGCTCGAACTCACGGACCGCGAGATCGTGACCTGGCTGAAGTCGGACGCTTAACCGACTGCGCCACCCAGGCGCCCCAAGGTTTTATTTTTAAATAATCTCTACACCCAACAGGGGGCTTGCACTCACAGCCCCGAGCTGAAGAGTTGCACACTGCACCGACCGAGCGAGCCAGGCACCCCCTCAAGTTCTTATCTTTCTAGTCAGATCCATCCTTCAGGTTCTGGTTAAAATTCTTCCTCCTTCGAAGCCTTTATTACCAAATCTGCTACTTGGGGGACACCCAAAGAAATAGTACTGTCTACTTGATGGTATCCCTTGTGATCTACAGCAACTTCTGGGACTTTCTGGGCTGCGTGTCCGGTTAGGGGGAGCTGTTACTGAGGAGCTTCGCGAGAGCTCTGGGGGCCTGAGGGAGCAAGTGCAGGATTAGGGGCAATCAGAGGAAGTGGTACAGTTTGAGGCCTCGCAAGGGGCCCCCACCTGCACTATCGCACAGATAGGGGCTGATGGGTATTTTTTACGGGAGGGGCTTCCAGCTTTTCTAGGATTCCCAAAGGGATCTGTGCCCGTCCATTGACCCACATAAAGAACTGTTACCAATTTCAAATTCTGATGGGATGGAAACAGGAAAGACGGAAAGCGTGGACTTGAGGGATGGGGTAGGAGAGGACCTGGAGGCTGGGGTTCTAGAACACCCCATCTCCTTCTCCATCCGGGTGGCAGAGTCACTCTGTGCCTGCATGGGGCATCCACACTCACTCGTTAGCACCTGTACTTGTGCGTTACTCTTCGATGGTGACCCCTGGCCTGGCATCGTCCTCACCCTGTCTTCTTTGCTGATTCTGAGCAGTTCTCCTTGAAGCCTTCAGTGAAGCCACCCTTCTCCGATCCTCCTTCTTCCTCTCCAGCAGCGCCTTGAACCTCATGAGGTGGGGGAAGAAGGTCCCCCCCTTTTTTCCCCTGATAGTTCTGCTTTTCGGCTTGTCTTTAAATTTTCTTCTATTGTGGCAAAATAACAAAATTTACCATCGTAACCATTTTTTAATTCTACAGCTCAGCAGTACTGAATACATCCATCGTGTGCCATCATCACCGCTGTCCCATCTCCGGACACTTCAGCCTGTAAACTGAAACCCTGTACCCATCAAACAGTGACTCTCCGTTTTGTAACTGAACCCAAGTTCGTGTGCCCGATGTGCGCAAAGCTGATCGTTGAGACAGATCTCTAGTGGGCAAGGAGGCAAGAGGTTTTTCTCGAGGCAGCCACGTGAGGAGATGGGAAAATGAGCCTCAAGTCGGCCTCCCTGAAGCAGGATGGCCAGGAATTTTTTAAAGGCAAGTAGAAAAGGGTGTGGGTAAGGGGAAGGAGAGAGGAGCTTTGTGACTCAAAATCAGATAAAGGAAGTTAGGAGGTAGGGGAAGGTTAATTTCATTTTGTTGGGCTCCAAGGGGAGGTCAGTGTCCTGACTGGTTCTAGCTGGCTTCTTGACGAAACCCTGAGTTCCTGTAAAACGACTAAATTAACCACTCGGTCATCGTGGCATGACTATTATCGTACAGGAACGTGGTGGCAGACAGCATTCTGAGCACCCCCAAGCAGGTTTGGGGAGAAGTGGCAGCTGCCTTGGCTGCCCTGTTAACTCTTTGGTTATGGGTTTCTGTTTCCTCTCCCCCAGCCCCTGGCAACCACCTGTCTACTGTCCGTGATTTCACTGTACCTTTAAATGATCCCACAGGATCCTGGTCTTTGTTTTCCCTTCTCACTCTGCCTTTTCTAGACCATCTCATCTGTTCCCAGGGCTCTGAACACTCTGCACGGCATGACTCCCTTTTTTCTTATCCCTTTGCAGAGATAAAATTACTCCCAAGGTTTTTTTTATTATTCTTAAACATAGGTGTTTTTTTTATCAACGTTTATTTATTTTTGGGACAGAGAGAGACAGAGCATGAACGGGCGAGGGGCAGAGAGAGAGGGAGACACAGAATCGGAAACAGGCTCCAGGCTCTGAGCCATCAGCCCAGAGCGTGACGCGGGGCTCGAACTCACGGACCGCGAGATCGTGACCTGGCTGAAGTCGGACGCTCAACCGACTGCGCCACCCAGGCGCCCCTAGGTGTTTTTTTAAAAAATGTTTAACGTTTATTGTGGGAGAGATAGAGTGAGTGAGTACATGGGCAGAGAGAGAGGGGGAGAGAGAGAGAGATCAAGCAGGCTCCACACTGTCAGCACAGAGCCCAACGTGGGGCTCAAACTCAAGAACCGTGAGATCATGACCTGAGCCGAAATCAAGAGTTGGAAGCTTAACTGACTGAGCCACCCAGGTGCCCCACATAGATTTTTTTTTTTTAATCATGTATTGTTCTTGTGAATATAAACAAAATTAGTTGGTTAAAGTTTTCCTAAAACTTCTCCACATTAGCATTACGACTTTCCAGTTGGAGGCATTAATGCCTGTACCTTCCACGTAAGATTGCCTTCTCTAGGGGTGCCTGGTTGGCTCAGTTGGTAGAGCATGCAACTCTTGATCTCAGGGTCATGAGTTCAAGCCCTAGGTTGGGTGTGGAGACTACTTAAAAAAAAGAAAAAAAAAGATTGCCTTTGAGAGCATTGATCTTCCAGCATTTCCTAAACAGCCACAAGAGAATCAAAAGCCATTGGTACTGGGCTCTCAAGCTGCCCTTGCATTTACATAGTGCTAGCCAACTTTAAGTAATTTTAACATGCAAAAAAGCATAATTCATAAGTATCGATAATACAAAATGAAAATACCCATGCGAACACCACCCTGATCAAGAAATGGAATTTTACCAGCACCCCAGAAGCCACTCCCCTGCCCCTTACCAAATATTCCCCCCTCTGAGCTAATCAAAGGGAATCACTAATCCTCACCATAGATTGGTTTTGCCTGTTTTTGAACTTTATGTAATGGAGTAATACAGTAAGCAGCCTTTTGAGACATAAAAGCTTTTTGTAGTCAGTGCTGCCCTCGCTCAAAGATGAAAAGGACCAAGGCCTGTTAGGGGAGGAAGTGCAAACCTACCTGCCCCTCATTATGTAAGCACGGGACAAAGGACAACATCGTGCATCAGACAGAGAGTTGGACAGTCCAGTCCTGAGATTCTCTGATTCCGGGGTCAGCTGGCTAAAGTGTGTATCAAATTACTACCCTTGTATTTAAGGTGCAGCACATTATAAAAAGAAGTATTTAATCCATCATAAGGGCAAAAAATTAAAATATGGGTAACGCTTAAGGCTGGGGACATTGTGGGGAAAAGGACACTTCCATTTACAATTAGGTAAGTATATGATCTAATTTTGAGGACGGTCAGCTAATACCTACCAAAATGCTAAATGTTCATACTTTTTGGCCTGCAAACTTCCTCCTAGAAATCTATCCTCAAGAAAGACTTCCAGCAACTCTGTACTGAGCCTCAACTTCCCCGTTTCTTAAAACAGGGATGATGACAGTACATGGCTCAGTGGGTTGTTGAGCCAAGCAGATGAGTGTACACACACACACACACACACACACACACACACACACACACACACACATTTAAATGTGTATTTAAATGGTAACTCTTGCCTTTGTCTCAGTACATTGGTACTGTTCACTTGACGTTTTCACAACAGATCGATAAAACCTTCAAGTACCGAACTCCTACCAAAGAACACACCCCTCAGGGAAACGAAGCTGGATTTTTTGTTTGTCTCAGTGTGACCCCTGGGAGCTTACTGAAGTGCAGGTTTCTGGGCCCACTCTAAATGAAAAGAATTACCGCGGAAGCACCGCGACCCTGTCCTTGAACAAGCTTCCCAGGTATTTCTTAGGAAGTCGCCGCCGCCTCCTTGGCCGAAAGCCGGTGGAGTCCGCCAGCCAGACGGTGTCGCTCTTCCCCAGCACTTCAGCCTCCGGCTCCCGGAAGAGCAGTTCTGTCCGACGGGGAGGGGGTGGTGCTGCACTCGCCTCCTCTCTTCCGCTTCCGGTGTCCCCCTGCAGCCATGGCCGCCGCCGCTGCCGCTGGCGGCCCTGGGGCGCCTCTGTCCCCGGACGAATTGCTTCCGAAAGGCGATGCCGAGAAGACTGAGGAGGAGCTGGAGGAGGAAGACGACGAGGAGGTACTGGGGCCCTGCGGTGTGAGGCGGAGTGCAAGGTTACGGGCCAGGAGCGGCCCGCACGGGGGTGTGAGCTCCGCGTGCTGCGGGATCCGGGCGAAAGCGCGTCGCGGAGCCCGGAGAGGTCGGAGGGGAGGTGTCTTCTCCGGGAGGCGGGGTTAGGGCCCCCAGTGGGCCGGAGCGGGCTGCCCTAGCTCCAGGGGGTGGTTGCCATTGCTTCGATCGAGATCCGCGCCGCCTCCACCACAGCTAGATGAGACCCTGTCGGAGAGACTGTGGGGTCTGACGGAGATGTTCCCAGAGAGGGTCCGGTCCGCGGCTGGAGCCACTTTTGATCTCTCCGTCTTTGTGGCTCAAAAAATGTACAGGTAAGGTCCGAGGGCAAAGACGTTGGGGTGTGCCTGGGGTGACCAAAGTGCTGTGAATGAACATGGGCTTTGGAAGTAGCAGAGCGGGGCTGGAGGCCAACCTGCCACCTAGATCACTGAGTGAGTGACCTTGGACTGGTCTCTTAACCTTTCTTGATCTCCACGAACTCTTCCGTAAAGTGGCGATTCCTGTGGGGCAGGGTCGTTGTGAGGATCGTTTCACGTTACGTGAGGTAATTAATGTGTTGTAGAAGTAGCTTCGTAAGAACTCAGGAGGATGTTAGAACGGCTCTCGCTAGGTAAACAGCCGGCAGAACTGCCCGTCCTGTTTCTGGTCCGAGTGTGGTGCACGTGTTGGGGAAAGAACGTGCCTTTCAAAAACATTGGCGTGGGAGAGGTTTGGTTACTGGGCCGTTCTCGGTGAAGAAGAACACATCTGTGTTTGTGTCTTGCTGTCACGCTCACACCCTGTCTGCAGGTTTTCCAGGGCAGCCTTGTGGATTGGGACCACTTCCTTCATGATCCTGGTCCTTCCTGTTGTCTTCGAAACGGAGAAGTTGCAAATGGAGCAGCAGCAGCAACTGCAGCAGCGGCAGGTGAGCCCAGAGCCTTTGCCTGCGCGGCGGTGCAAGGTGTTGATTTTCCCCAAACCTGGGTAGACCCGTGGGTAGAGACTGGGATCCAGCCCACGCTCTTTTAGGTGCCCACGTGATCGGCAGTGTTTGCAGACCTCCTCTGCCCCGTCAGAGGGAAAATGCAATCCGGAGGCTCGCCCGGTGCCTTACACCTCTCCTTTTCTTTTCCAGATACTTCTAGGGCCCAACACAGGGCTCTCAGGCGGAATGCCAGGGGCTCTACCTTCACTTCCTGGAAAGCTCTAGCTTGTTACTGCTCTATGACTTGTCTTGGTGGGACGAGTTTGAAAATTCAATAGTGTTGAACTGCTGATGATTTGGATTCTTTTCTCTTTTCCTTTTTTTTTTTTAAACTTTGGCACATTGATTTATCTAAACCTGGAGAGAATTCTCCCCAGTGTGTCACGGAGACTCCCAACTTGCAGCTGTGCCCTCCACGCTGTCCCATTTCTTCTGTCCTCACTCTGATACCAGAGTGCAGCAGTGCAGACGGTTACTCCAGCTCTGGCCATCCCCCCCCCTTTCACTAAATCACTAAATCACTCGTGACCGGAAGATCTCAACTATCTGATTGTGGCAAAGGAACCGATGCCACTGGGAAGGATGTACCCCTGACCATTTTTGTTTTTAAGCATGGAGATGTTGGGAAGGGACATGCACACAGTATGAAATACATAATGCCGTTACAGCTGCAGTGTACAGCAGCCACTGTGAATTTCTGGGGTGGAAAGGAGGGAGGGCTGGGCAGCAGCTTCGACCACAGGATGGGGACTGTGGAGGGCAGAGAAGAGCTCATTTTCTCTGCCGGTTTTGGCTATTAGAGACCTGTGTGTGTGTGTCCAAAAAAGAAAAAAGTGCTCACTTTTTGTATTTAAATATTAAAAATGATTCCGACAGAAAGTGTCATCCATGTACTTGTGATACACACCTTGAGATCACGTCCTTCGACTGCCCCTTGCATTTCCTCTCCGAAGCTAACACCACTGTGTGACAGTTTGACCCCTGAGGCCCAACAGTGGAAAACATGATTCATTTTGGGCTAGGAACCTCTTTTTGTTGTTGTTGTTAAAGATTTTATTTTTTAAGTAATCTCTGCAGCCAACCAGGGGGAGCTTGAACTTAACCCCGAGATGAAGAGTCACATGGTCTTCTGACTGAGCCAGCCAGGTACCCCAGAAACCTCAGAATAGTAATCTTTGTCCTGAATTCAGGCAATCGTGTTCAGATCCACCAACAAAGGATTGGGTCCGTGTATTTGTACGGTCTGCAGTGATACACAGTTATAAAGGATTTGTAGGGAATGACCTACTACTAACTTCTGGTCTAGGAAGGGAATGGTGGCAAATAGAACTTTTTTGGTCCTTTTAAAAATAATTGCTGAGATGAGCTGATTATGAATTCCAACTATACCCCTGCCTTTGAACCTTGCAGTTTTTGTATTCAACGTAAATTTTTATTAGCAATGTGCTATTAACAATACTGAGCCTTTTATGTGTATATTCTTTATCAGAATGATGCTATATAATTTAGGGTGTAGTGGTAGTTCTGTTTTACAGAGGAGGAAGGAGTCACAGAGAGGTTGTATAATCTGTGCCAGACCACACAGGAAATGATGGATCTGAATTCAAGTCTAACAGGCCCCCTCTGCTATGTGATCTTGATCTTGTTAACCAGAGAAAAACGCTAGTCATTTGTCAGGGCTGGTAACGAAAACTTGTACTTATTAGGATTCCTCAGATTAAGTCTAGTTTTTGTAAATTGAAAAGTGCCTCAGGATTTTGAACCAAATGGAGTGCATATTTTGTCTGGATTTTTGAGGGGAGAGGTTGGACCAAATCACAAAACGGCTCTAAAAGATGGCTGAGGATCGGAGTGAGTTTCTTCTGAAGCATCACCACACTAATGTTCACTTTTTTCCTTTACAGAATTACAAATTCAGGCCAGACATATAACATGTACGGAGTTTTCCATTTTTAATATTTGGTTAAACAAAATACATCTTTTGTAAACAAACCCAGCACAAGGCCAACAAAAAAAAGGAATAAAAGCAAGAAAAACAAAAAGCCTAGGGTTGCCCCTTATTGGGCATCAGGGTCAGGCCTGCCCCTTTCCTTAAAGGACATGGGGCTTTTTGCCCTTGGGCATCAGCATGGGTCCCTGTTCCTAAGCACCAGAATTGGATATGAACAGAGAAACCAGCCCTGAAACGTGTAAGCGTCTTTGCATATCCCATTGGCTCATGGACTCCAAGTGCACGGGGACTCCTTTGAAGTGCCATTTGCACAGGCCCAAGCAGACTGGTGGACAGGAGTTCCCTCCTCCTCCCAGGAAATGGCTTACTATCACTGACAGTGCCCATGGACCCAAGGTCCTGCTCGTGACAATCAGGTTGGCTGTAACTTCTGGCTGGTGGTGGTTGGAATGTCATTGTGCAGGGGTAAGGAGCTCCCTGTGGTGCCAAGCAGGTCTGGTGTGGAAAATGGTGCAGAAGAGACTGCAGCCAGTTGCCGAGAGGGTGTAATGCAGTAGCCGCTTGGTGGCCTCTGTTACTCAGCATAAAAAACGGCCTTGTTGGATTGAAGATACGTGTGCAGAAAAAGTGCTGGTGTAAACATGCACTCCAGTCACAGTGGGGAGAAAGCCTCAGCTTCGTCCTGTCAAGCCTGCTCAGTCTTGACGCGCGAGCCCCAGGCTGGCTTTGCCGCTGGAGAGGCGTGTGGCCAGCGGGGCAGCTCTCAGACCTGCCAAGACCGTCGATGTGTAAGCGGCAGACAGGCCATCCCCGCCCGCCCACCCGCCTCGAGGCAACTACGACCACTTTGGTGACGCGCTATGTGGTACACTTCCCCTCCTTCTCTTCTGTTTTCCAAAGTTACAGGAGAAAAGTGGCCTACAACTATTTCAAGAGGTAGGGGGTAGGTCAACTTTCAGTTGACATGTAAAGGAAACTAAAGACATGACAAATCCAGGTCCTCTAACATGACGCACATAAACACCCAACTTGAGGGCTCTGATTCTTGTCACTATAGGGACTCAGCCTGGGACTTCTACCAGTTCTAGCTGCTCTTAGTCTCTGAGAAGCTTGTCTTCACAATACTTTCCTCACCCAGCTGTGTCTCAAACTAGTGGAATTTGCTATCAAAAGCAGACTTGTTGTTTCCTGACTTTGCCAGAGTGTGTCAACTGGGAAGACTGCCCTTTGGCCTGTCTTGTGCCCAGAGCCCCCTAAATCAATGTAGTGAAGCGGCAGGGACAATGCTGGAGCGAGGCGGACAGGCCCCCCGGGCCTGCCCCAGTCTGGCTTCCGCCACGTCCTCTTAGGTATCTAGCTCACCATAGAATATTGCAGGCCTCGACCACCCGGCGTGGAACACTAGAGAACTTTTCATTGTAAGACTCCAAGGATGGCCGTTGACCACCCTTAAAAATGGGGGTAATGGGTGGCATTAAGGGTTGGAGATGGCATGCTGTACCACTGCTGGCGTTTTGGAGATGGTTTCCTGAGAGGCCCTTCTGCTCTGGGTCCGTCAAGCCAGTCGCGTGGGCTTCGCGTGTACTATGTCTTCAGACCCACTGGTTGCCAGGAAAGGGGAAGTGGAGGCAGCATCTCCAGGTGAGTCACAGCAGCAGTGAACTCCAGCAGAGCCTCTGTCAAGTTCTCGTGGGAATGGGGAAAATAAGCTGGGACCCACCTTCCTTTCTCCTCTCTGAAATAAAACAAGGGTCTTCCAGAGCTGGCCCTAAGCACACAGAGCTCCTACCTTCCTTTCCCAGGAATGAGTAACGCTGGTTGCTTCTCGTAACAGTCCACACATCTGTCCTATTGCACTGTCAAATCTGAAGAGAAAACCCAGTGAGATGTTTGGGGAAGTGGCAGGGGCAGAGGGCAGACCCGCTGTATAGGCCACAGCACGTTACAGACGATTTCGGGGCTGAGGTGAGGGAAGGATGGGTAGAACTGCGTTACACGTCAGCCCTCCAACTCTGATGGGCCTCCACCTCTTCTGGTACCACCAGCAGGAGTTCACAGTTCTTTCCTCGCAAGTGATGTTTTAGAAATTTCCTGTGGGAACAACGGGTAGATGAAAGAGAAGATGAAATGCTGGTAAAACTGCAAATTCCAGCCTCAGGGCCACGTGTTCACCGGTGACCTCCTCAGCTATACCCTCGGCAGTCCCCAGACTCTCGAGTAGGGATCTGTTCTTGCAGCTTCTGCAACTGGCTACCCCTCGATCTGGCCACTTAATTTCCAAGCTGAATTTTCGCTCATTCTCATATAGAACTGCCAAACTATCGGGGCACCTGGGTGGCTCAGTCGGTTGACCATCCGACTTTGGCTCTCGCAGTTGGTGAGTTTGAGCCCTGCATCAGGCTCTGTGCTGACAGCTCGGAGCCTGGAGCCTCTTCGGATTGTGTGTGTGTGTGTGTGTGTGTGTGTGTGTGTGTGTGTGTGTGTGTGTCTCTGTCTCTCTCTGCCCCTCACCCACTTGCATTCTGTCTCTCTCTCAAAAATATTTAAAAATAAAATTAAAATAAAATAAAAGTTTCTTCTTCGGTCTCTGGGAAATTTAGCCCTCTCTGGCCTGAATGTCTGTCTTCCTCCCTCTGAACTGGCAGCTTTACCATCAGTTGTCTGAGTACAGAGAATGCTACAATGCCAGTCCTACCAGACCAGAGGGTCAGCATGCCGGGGGCTGGGCTTCTCTACCAAAGGGACTTCCCGTCCTCATGGGCCATCAAAGATTTAGGTGCTTCAAGCCCGAGACCCTGTGATTCTAAGCAAGGCGGGGAGAGGATCCCAGGAGCTAGGAATTTCATCTCCTTCGTCGAGTAAAAAGAAAAAAAAAGAAAGACGGGCTCAACTTCCCCAACACACCAACGGAAGGAGCCCAGCACGTTCCCGGCAGGTACCTGAGCTCGCTCTCGCCTCCAATCCACTCGGGCATCTTCAGTTTGGAGTCGAGGTTGTAGTAGGCACCTCCCACCTCTCGAACACAGATCCAGTGCTGCCTTTTGAGAGGCAACTTCAGCGGACCCCAGCACAGGCTGGAGGGCAGGTTCATGATGAAGCCCATGACGTTAGTGAGAGCAATGGCACTGACATCCCTGCGGAGGAAGAGCGGCGTCAGGCTCCGAGGCTGTCCACGCCCCAAGGTCCCCCCGGGAGCACCTCCCCACGCGTGCCCGAGGGACAGTCCTCATCGGGTCAAGCCTGGTTCGGGTTACCTGCGCTTGTCCCACCAGACAGCTTCGTAGCCTTTGGTCTGAAGTGCTGCCATAATGACGTTCACATCGTAGTTCCCGTTTCCTAACATGCTCTTCTTGTGGGGCGTCACCATGGTGTTCGGAGACAGCCTGCACGCGTGCAAGGAGCCGGGCTGAGACTCGTGGGCACGGCCGCCCGACCTCCTGCCCCACACACCCCGGACACCTTCCAGCGTCCAGCGCAGCGCGCCCCCGCAAGGCCTGTTCCCCCCACTCAGGTACAAGGTAACTCAATACTTTACCGACGTATTTTACAGTCGGGCCTCCTACCGCACTAGGGATTGCCTTTCTTCTTATGCAAAACATTAATTCAGTGGTGCCAGGGCCTAGCTGTCTGTCATCCAGAAAGTCACTGGACACAGACTGTACTCTTAAGACGGAGTCTCATTTGTGAAGCCCCTGGCCTATCCCTGTCTGCGGCCTTCTTCACTGTAGACCTTCCTGCTTTAATACAGCCATTTTTTTAAAGCATTAGAAAATAGTAATTGATATTTTCATTTGCGTGGATAGTATTTTTTGCTACTCTTGTTTTTTTACAGTTTAAATGCTTTCTATTTAAGGCTTGCACACTTGGTAATCATTAATCCTTAAATACTCCAAGGGCTACAGGAGCCCAGGCATGAAACAAAAATGTATGAACCGGGGCCACGTGTAAAGCACTAAAAACTAATAAGGCCTGTATTAAACTGGCATGTCTGAGCCACCTAAGGCATTTCAAATATACGTGTCTGGTTGTATAAGTACTTGAATAAAAAAAAATTTTTTTTAAGCTTATTTATTTTGAGAGAGAGAGGGAGAGAGAGAATTCCAAGCAGGCTCTGCACGGTCAGTGTAGAGCCCAGCACAGGGCTCTATCTCCTAAACTGTGAGATCATGACTGAGCTGAGATCAAGAGCTGGAAGCTTAACCGACTGAGCCACCCAGGCGCCTCTGGAATAAAAAAGTTTTTAAAAACTGAAACACAAAGAATCAACTGAAAACAATGTCTGTGCCAAACAAAACTCAATTATGGTCCATGCGCCCACCCTGCTCTGGGCCATTTTTGGCTGGGCCTCATTAGCTACTCCTTTGTCTCCAGCAAGGTCAGCTCCGAAGGCACTTCCAGTCCTATTATTTGGTTTTCACAAGCTTGTCAGACCGGGACTTGAGGAAAGGCCTTCTTGAAGGAAGGGCTGGATTCCTTTTGCCTGGCTGTGAAGGGAAGTGTGAGCTCCTTGGGAACGAACGTGGAGGGCAGTATCCAGGAGGCTGCTAAGGAAGGGCCAGCTCCAGAGGAGAACCAGGGCTTGAGGGCAACTCTGAACACTCAAGAACTCTTACAAAGTTTTTGTTTTTTTTTTTTTTTTAATTTCTCTGTACACGGTGACCACACTGATATTTTTCAAACATAAAACATTCCTCCCACTGCTTAAACCTTCCAATGGTTCCCAAAGCACTTAAATACAATCTAAATAATTTGCTTTCTAGGCGAGGCCCTCAAGACACTGCTGACCTCATCCCTATCGCTGGGCACAAAGACCTTCTCTCTGCTACTTAAACACACAAAACACCTTCTCACCCGAGGGCCGTTGCACGTGCTCCCTGTTTCTACCACACTCACTGTTCTGCTGTCTGGAATGCTCTCTCCCTAGGTCTGCACTTGGTTTGCTCCTCATTATTTGGGTCTCAAGTGTTAGTGCCTTAGAGGCCTTTTCTGACCACCCCAACCTTCAGTTTCTTCCAGGCACCAGCTCTTACCTCACCTGCTTTAATCACAGCCCCTGTCGCTACCAGACCCGTCTGGTTTTCCACACTAGAATGACAGGTTTCTCCATCCCGTTAGGGCTACCCCACCAGGACCCAAGGGGTGCCTGGCACATAACAGGTGCTCAAGGAATGTTTATTGAAACATTCACCATGTTTATCTTGTTGCTCTCTTTCTTGGGAAACTTTCGTAGCAGACCCTTCCAAAGAGCTTGTGTGCTTGTTCTCCAGAGCGAGCAAAGAAGAGGGCTGGAGGACACTAACCTTCACTCTGCAACCAGATTGCATCTTACCATCATAATAACTACTACTTATTGAAAAATTTCGTGCCATGCTGTCCAATGCTAGATCCTTTCATGTGTATCTCACTTAATTTTCACCAGAAACCCATGAGGCTGTAAGTTATTCCCATTTTATAGGTTAAAAAACTGAAGTTTGGTGATTTAAAATGACTGGGCTGTAATCGCTGCTCTTGTAAGTGACAGCACTAGGATTCGTTCGTGCTTGGGTTTGTCTGACTCCGGTGCCGTGCTTCCCGTCTTGTGTCGAGGAGCCAAGAATCAGAGTGGGTGGTGGTAGCCGGCTGATAAGAGGAAGAGCTGGCACACCCTGGGGTCTGGGGCTAAAATGCAGCTTAAAAGGACAAAGGCCCTCAGTAGGCTCTCGCATTAAAATAAAAAAGCATATGGAAGCAAGCCTAGCTCCAGGTATATCAAGCTCCTACCCTTCCACCGATTTCTCCCTACTTTCAGTGAAGTCTCTTGCCAGGAGATGCGTGAAGGCTCCAACAAGGAAACTTCCAGGTCTTCTACCTTGTTCACCATTTTACTCCCTACCAAAACTTAGAGCCACGCTTTCCCGAGGGTGCTCCCAGAGGATCACAGAAGGTGTTCAATACAATAACGGCTGAATGAATCAGGTAAAAAGGTTTCCTGCAGGAATTCCTAGAGCCCCGAATACGCTAATATTTACCTTGAGTCTTGAGGAGACAGGGTACATTGCGGTTCCCAAACATATCTGACCACACATTTTTTTGAGGTGCACCTTACAGGAGTTTCCTAGGGTCTCCTTGTCCCATACATTCTATCTCCGATTCCAACCTTCTCCTGTCTATTCCCATTGTCTCTCCCTGAACTGGAGCCTCCTTGCTCCATATCTGGGCTTTTGAAAGAGGTTCCTAAATTGATCTCACTTCCAAACTCTCCTTCCACCAAGTCCCTTATATGTTCCTACCACATTCACCAAGGTACGATGTTCTTACTTTCATGTAAGAACTGCCCGCTGGCTAACTCCAACCCTCCCAGCCCTACGGGGCCTGCTGTTCCTTTGGGTTTAGTGCACTTCAAACACCACGACCACACGGCCTCTATTCTCTCATCATATTTCCTGTTCCAAACCAAATCCTAAAGCTTCTTCAAGGTCAACCTCACATCCTACCTTTGCCACGGAATCTTTCCTGGCTCCTGTGTAGCAGAAAACACAGGGAGATGGGGAGGACTACACATTATCCTAACAACCAGCACCGGGACTAGTCATGAGATTTAATCTCCATGCCTCTTAGCGTATCTGTAACAATGGGAACAATTCCCATTTTACAAGACCATTAGAGAATTCCGTTGTCTTATACATGTCCAACCAAACAGCAAATTCCTGAAGCAAAGGGGATGGCTCTGCTACTCTGCAGCCCTCACAGCTAAGCAGTGGCAACTGAGTAAACGTGTGTCACCCAGATGATCAATACAGGAAATGCTGAGAATGGCTTCCACCTCATTCCCAGGATGGTCATTTGAATACGCGGGGTCCGTCCAGTGTGCCCATTATATCAGTACTTGTTTTTACTTTAACGATAATCAAATGCCCACTGCGTCAGCTACTCTTATGAGGTTTCCCTCTTAATCCTTCCAATAGTCCTGAGAGGTTAATCTCACAGTGTGAATAAGGATGCTTACGGTGATCTGCATCATCACATATACAGCTGGTGAGTGGTACAGCTAAGATCCAACCCCTTCCCCTAAGACTACGCTCAGCAGCGTCCTGGATAGTTCAACACACTGGTCCCACTGAACTCCCTGGCAAACTCTTGCTCAGGACGGCCTTAATGACTCGGACAGAAGTTCTGGACTATAAAGCAAGCCTCTCACTTCTGTCGTCACAGCCACAGGTTAGAGCCATGAGATCTGAAGTGATCTGTAAGTGAGAAGACAGGCTCTTGCCAGGTCTCACTAATGCCTAGGCCCTCAGCTGAGTTCCTGGTCCTCCCTGGAGGTTACCACTGTGTCTGGCTATGGTGGTGAGTTCTGATTTTAACAACAACAACAACAACAAAAAGATGTGGAAACATTCATGAAGATTCCTTTCTCTCCTAATTACGACTTTCCTTTTTATCAGGTCTGAAGAAATGTGCCATTAGAAAATAGGGCTCAGAAGAACTTCATGATGTGTCTCTAAATCATTAAATACATAAAGCACAGATCACAAGGCCAGGCACATAGATGTACTCTGCAGGTACTGGCGATGATGATGTGTTTGCCTGGCCCTTAGACAAGATAATTTCAATCTCTGCAGGCTAACATTCAACGCCATTTCTGAATTTACCACCACCACACCTTTAAATGTGGCCCCTTCCACCTGCTCAGGGACATTTTACTGGGGAGGCTGGATTTCTTTGTGGTAGAAAACGCTGGCTGTTCACCAATATCTAAAAACTCTTTGTCCCTTCCAGCTTGCATTAGATTTTTTGAGTGGTATCAGCCTGGTTTCTATTTAGATTTTAACAGCTATTTCACCTGGGGAAGGGATGCATAGCTAGCTGCAAGAACATTTAATCACTGAAAAATTGAGCAGAGTCTCGTGAGGATGGTTCGAGGCCTGAGGATTTTCCAAGTAACTCTGCAAGGCTGCCGCTCTATCATTTCACTTCCCAATGTTTCCTTTTTCAACGCAGAGGAACACATACGATGAAATATTCAGGATCAGACATCCACATCTGAATACATGCACCACGTCACCTGCCCAGTTTCTGAGCTTTTCTCCAATTTCACATGTTGAAAACTGATCCTTTTCAAAGCAACGACCTCTTTTGCCATCACTGCGGTGGTTACCACGATCTTCAAATCCTGGACTCTGCCACCTTGACTCCTCTCTTCCTCATCCCCAGGTTCCTGCTGAGCCACTAGCTTTAGTTCTAAGTCCCTGCTCATTTCTATTCCAAACATGAGTCATCTCAAGTCCCATAACTGTACTGAAACTCCACCCTGCCTTTGTATTTCTTTTTTTATCTGGCTAAAAGCGAACTGCTCCGATGAACTTCCTCTCAACAAACAGCATTCATCAAAATTTTTCTCCCATTTCTCCCAGCCATCAGCCACATCTTCAAACAGGGACAGAACTTTGTATCCGGGAATTTGAAATTTTCTGGTTAAACCGGCCAACATTACTACTGTTTCCGTTAAGACCCAAAGAGATCCTCTTCCCCTCCGTGTAAACGGCTCTAAATCCCTCGGGTTTTAACTTCATTTGAGTCTGTTCTCAAGGCCTGGTCAGTGTATGGCTCTGGGATGTACTTAGCGGCTGAGTCCTGTTCAACTTGTTTTCTCTACAGTGCCCAGCAGCGCTTGGCTGGCTGCAGGCAGCTCGTAAATCCTTGTTTATACAATTCTATTGCCTCTCCCTCATCTCATCTCCCCTCCCTCTGATCCCTTTCACACTTTGTTTCCATTTATCCACACCAAATCTTTCCACCTAAAATACACAGAATTCCACCTCTGGAGTGGGAGCAGAGTGTATTTTCTTACGTACTGGTTTGCTATTACTTTGAGATGGATCCTTACATTGTGCTGACAGGAAACTGGGGAGGCTGGTACAAATTTGCAAAAGCTTTAATAGCCAGGAACAGAACTCTGGTTCCATGTGAATGTTTAGCAAATATTTTGCATTCTTTCATTCAGGGAAAACACAACTGAAAGAGTCCTGCAATTACCCGCAAACTGCTTATAATCATCATCCATATCTTTGGGCCCAGGCCCAACATACTAGCAGGGTGAATGGATGCAGATGATAGAACTACTCGGACATGCCTTTCCAGGACTCAGAAAGCAGCAGAGCAGATGTCCTGCTGTGTCCATCCAGACACTGCAGAACTAATTCTCAAACCCTTTTGATACAAACAATTTTAGAACATCAAAGGAGACAGAGAAAGAGCTGAATTTCTATCACCCTGTCAGGTAACATGTTGCAAAGTGGGTAAAAAAAAAAAAAAAAAAAAAAAAAGGCCATCTAGAATGAAGCGGAAAGGGGAAGAGATCTAGAGTCCATTTCAAAGCACAGCTTTGCTACTTGGAAGCTATTTGAACAAACTACCTGACCTTTCTGCCTGTTTCTCTATCCATAAAATAGAGACAGTAAAATGACTGCTGGGGAGGTGTACACAAAGCAATGCACAAAAAGCACCAAGGCCAGCACATGGCCTCATGGGAAAACTGGGCACCCTGCTTATAAAACCCACAACATTCCACCTCTGATGGCAGGTGACTGAGCGTGTACAGATCTTGTCCCCTTTCCAGACTGTAAACTCTCAGACCAGGGCTTGAGAGGCATTATAGCACAGTGGTCAACAGCACAGACACTAACCTGAATTCAAACTTGGCCCCATCTGTTGTTGCTACCTAAGGCAAATTACTGAACTCCTCTGAGCCCTGTTTGTACCCATAAAATGGAAATAACACAAATTGCATGGGATTGCTGAGGACATCGCACGAGATGACACAACAGAGGGTCCTAGCACTATGCCCAGCCTACAGTAGGTGCTCAATAAATGATAGTGATTATTATTTTTCCCACTTCTGTGTCCCTTACATCTGCTAACAGCATCTAGCTAATTAATATGTTGGTTTGAAGGCTTACCTAGCGGAGACACTGCCCCACCCACAGAAATGCAGAAATAGCAAAAAGTGTAAAAACGGCAAGGAGAAGGAGTCCCCTACCTCTGGAAAATCTCTTGCAGCGTTTCCCGGGTGAAGGCGTTGCTGTCCTGGAAGACGTTATTGAGGGCATGCAGGGCACAAAGCTCCCTGCGCTGTTTCTCATGGTAGATTTGTGGGGGTGCTGCCTGGGGCAGCTCTACAGATTCAGATTTGGCCTTGTCTCCTTTCCATGGCACGCAACTCATGTTTTCGTTTTAGGCTCCAGAGAGGGCTGAAAACACCCCACCCTTCTTCCCTCCAGAGGAAGAATGTAAGTAAGCTTCTCAGTCTTTCCAGGATTCCTGAGGTCCACCTTATTTTCTGATGTCCATGATTTATGCTTGGTCACGGGGAGAAGAGGTTGGAATCAAAATGAAAAGAAAATCCACCTCTTCTCTTTTCAATAGGAAGATCACTTTTGGATTTAGTGTTATTTCGCCACCACTGTCAAAGTGCAGAATTTTTTCAAAAATCATAGGAAATCTAAGACCTTGCTTCCCTCCTCCCACCCTCCCCTCCAAACACCCCCGACGATTTTCTTGCTGTATTTTCCTCTCTGCAAATGCCAACCAGGCCTCAATGCAGGAGGACCGAACGGAATTGGTCACATCGCTCCTTTTCTTCCATTTCTTTCGAACCGCAACGCCACCGACTCAGGAGACAAGGCCTAGGTGGTGGGTAAAACGCAAAATTCGAGCAGCTAGCGAGGGCAGGCCAGCGTGGGATCGCGGGCGGTGCTGGGGCCTCGTAGGCGGCTCTCCATCCCCTCGGGTGCGGTGGGGCCCCGCAGGGCGCGGGCCGAGGCGGGGGCGGCTCCCTCCGAACCCGCGGACTCTCACCCTCTCGCCGCGGCCCTGCGGAGGAGACAACTCCGGTCAGCTCCGGCGGTCGGGCGGGCAGCCTCGCAGAACCAGGCCGGCGGGCTAAGCGGCGGGGCGGGTCCGGCCCCAGCCCGAGGGAAGGTCCTGCGCAGCGACCGGCAGGCCCGCGAGGGGTGGGGTCGGGCCCACCCCGCTTCGCCGCCCACACCCCAACCTCCCCGCCCGTCACGTGAGTGCAAGGCGACACGCCCTCCCGCCGCTGCCCCTACTCGCACCGCCCGTCGCCCCCTCACCGCTACTGGCCGCCACCTGACGCTGCGGGCCGCCACCTGGGCCGCGCTCGGGCGGGCGGGCAAGCGCGCGCACCTGAGCCCGACGTCAGCAGCCCTCGCCGGGCGCGTGCTCCGGAAACGCCCTCCTGCGCCGTCCCCGCTCCCGCCCGCCGCGGCGTCACCTATGACGTCAGCCAGTCGTCAGGCGGCGCCGGCTCCAAGGCCCCGGCTGCCACGGGTCGGCCGAGTGGGTGTGGGCAGCGTGGGGCGGCCTAGGGACAGTAGGGCCAGGGGGTGCGGTGGCTGCCGCCACTAGAGCTGGTGCGCGGCTCCTGGTTCCCGGGCTGGGTAGGGCGGGGCGGCCTGCCGGAGTCTCGCCTCGACGCCCGCCGCTCCCCACCCCTCCCCTGGCGTCGGCGACGTTCCGGGGCGGCGACCCGGCCTGCGGCTGCACTTTGCGGCGCTCCCCGCCCTTTCCCCTCTCTGGGCCAGGCTTCTCGAGCGGAGTGCTTTCGAGAACCTGGACTAGCTCCTCCTGCGTTGACCGTTCTATGTTTGTCTAGCGCGCTGTTCACCAGGTGATTTCAAAGAACCTTACTGATGCGGCCGGGCGTAAATTCTCTTGGTTAGTGGGCCCGCCGCCCCCCACTTCCTTGGGAGCGCTGAGGGTAAGTGCCTCGCCCGGAGTCACGTTTCAAGTGAAACAGAGTCCGATTGCAGTGCCTTGGTGTCGAATTTCGGTGCAATACACTGAGACCACTGTCCTCTCACCCTCGCTCCCTTCCCCCCCCGCCCTTTGGCCCCCCCCCCCCCCCCGCATCTTACGGGGGTTGACACAGAATCCTCTCTGGGTTTTCGCAAGGTGTTTTGTGTGTCAAGCAGGTAAACTCCCTGTCTTGCGTGAACTTTTCCCCCCTTACCTAACTTCTAGGTCATGTGGAAGGCGTCATCCACCCTAGTTGCCCTTCTTCGGGATTTTAGTTCAGGGAATTGGAAAAACAATAAAAAATCATGCTATTCATTTCATTTTTTAAAAAGATTTTTAAATGTTTATTTATTTTAAGGCTTATTTATTTTGAGAGAGAGAGAGAGAGAGAGAGCGAGAGAGAGAGAGAGAGAGAGAGAATCCCAAGCAGGCTTCTTGCTGTCAGTGCAAAGCCAGATGTAGGGCTCCATCTCCCGAACCGGGAGGCCATAACCTGAGCCCAAGTGGGGACACTTAACCAACTGAGCCACCCAGGCACACCAATTTGTTTCTTTCTTTAGCCCTGCTACAACAGTGACACCATTACATTCACCACAGTTCCTACTTTAACACAAGCTTGCGTGCTTACCACGTGGTTGGGAGTCCTACTCCAATCCAGACAACTTTTAAATTATCTTAATTTTTTGTAATTTGTCAACCACCTAAGAGTTGCAGTTCTGTTTTCATAAGGTTAGTTAATGGAGGCTTGCAAGCACTGTTCTAAGTGCTTCCCATGTGCTAATTTATTTTCTGCTAACTGTGCCTTGAGGTAGCTGCTTCATTTTTTTTTTTAAGAGGAGACAACTCAGGCTCAGAGAGGTTAATTAACTTGTTGGAGGTCACACAGCTAAGTAGTGGACCCAGGATTGAACCTAGGTTCTACCCTGTCTTCAGAAAGAGGATGTAAAAATGGGTAGGGAATTCCCTTCCCCAAATGTAGTTGTAGATTTCTCTATTCAAGTAAAGAAGCACCTTCTCTTGAGAATATTTTTTCTGGGCAAGCACTATAGTGAGGAGGACATGTGTTTTAGTGTACCGATAGATGTCAGCACATTCTGAACTTGAATTCTTTATGGAAGAGCCAGTTGGTAAGATGGATGCTAAATCCCAATTATTATTCTAGATTACTAATGCTTGATATTTGGCTTTTCGGCCAAATCAAGATTTTAACGTTTTTAACTACCTCATAGAGTAATAGGGAGGATAGTTGTGAGCAATGTAGCCAGAACAAGAAAAGAAAAAACGCATTTGAAGAGCTGTTATCAAGACCTTTGGAGTTGAATGACTTCTGGTTCCAGATTCCCAGCTGTTTGTGCACATAAGACTTGATTGTAGAAAAAAAAAAAAAGGGGGGGGGGCAGTCTGGGTGGCTCAGTTGGTTAAGCGTCAGACTTCGGCTGGGGTCATGATCTCACGGTCCATGAGTTGGAGCCCTCTGTCGGGCTCTGTGCGGACAGCTCAGACTGGAGCCTCCTTTGGATTCTGTGTCTCCCTCTCTCTGTCCCTACCCCGCTCATGCTCTGTCTCTATGTCTCAAAAATAAATGTTAAAAACATTTTGTTTTTTTAAGAAAAAAGGCTTTAGTTGAAAACAGGAGCAAGTGGAAGTTGCCTCTTTTTTTTTTTTATCAGGTGGATCCTTAAAACTGACGGCATTTTGAACCCCGACTCTTACTAAATCTTGTGTTCCAAACCCTGGATCTTGGATAGGTTACTGTCTCAGTGGCTGCTCTTTCTTGATTGCTGCCTGGGACGAGTGGCCAAGGCCAGATATGCGAGTTTTGGCTAATCTCTAATTTTATCAAGCTTTTCAAACGTTTGAAACCGGGAAAGATACTTAAAACTTGTGCTGATAGTATTTTGGATTGGGGCTTATCCACAACCGATTCTACTCTTTAGGAATCATCCATTGGAAACTACCCTTACAGACCCTAGATCTTGGCTTCACCGTTCACAAATGCGGTGAGGTAGTTTTGGCTTGTATTTTAGCTGGTTGCCTCTTTTTGTTTCCGTAATTGCTCTCTCCGCAGAGGCAGTGAATGGAGAATTCTCCCTATGGTCAGCGTTTAATTAATTGCCTCGCTCTGCTGCTATAGTATTCCAGGCATCGATCCTACTATTAAAATTGCCTGGAGGTTGCCAGCACGTCGGATTTCGGTCTTGCAGGGATTGCCCGGAGTCATTGAGTTGAGAGGAGGGAGGCGCCTTGTGCAGTTTACTATCTCGGTGGGCGGTGGCCCGAGGCGCGGGACCTATCCGGTGACTAGATTGGGCCTTGCCCCTGTCCATCATCGCGAGGCTCTCCGCGCCGACTGTTTTGCCCTGAGATTTGGAAACTGAGCACCGCCTATGGGAAAGGGGGAAGTGAGGGGCGGTGAGGGTAAACGTTGCGTGTGTTCCCCCATTTATTGGATGGCTGCTGTGTCAGTCATACTCTGCCCACTCCCGTTGGCTGGAAGGCTCCAGGCAGGTAGCGTGGACGCGGCGCTGCCCCCTCCCGAGCTGCGATCCAGGCGCGTGACGTCTCAGACATTTGTTGTTGGGGTTTGGGCCTCATTAATTATTCATCAGGTACTTGAAAGGGCTTCAGTGATTGGTGGCTAAGAGGCCTGGTCGATTGTTTCTTAGCTAGAGATACGTGTCGCGCTTTACGCGGCTGGAGAAGTTTCGCATAAATTATCCAATGAGGGGCAGGGCGGGGCAACGCATAGATTAGGCAAATGCGCCGAGGAGGGAGGGGAGGCCGGCTACGAATTAGCCTAAGTTATTAAAGATGGCGGCGGAGCGGAGTCGCTCCCCGATGGACTCGCCGGTCCCGGCCTCTATGTTCGCCCCCGAGCCCAGTTCGCCGGGGGCGGCCAGGGCCGCGGCGGCTGCCGCCCGGCTCCACGGCGGCTTCGACTCGGACTGCAGCGAGGACGGCGAGGCGCTCAACGGCGAGCCGGAGCTGGACCTCACCAGCAAGGTAGGCCTGGGCGCCGGCGGCGGCGCTGAGGGGGGACAGGGCGGTGGGCCGAGCCGTCTCCGGGACAACGGTGATGGCGCCGGCGGGGGCGGGAGGGGCCGGGCCAAGCCCGCCCACCTGCCGGTGCGGGACGCGCCTGGAGCTCCCGGCCGAGGGCGAGGGGGTGGCCCCCGAGGGCCGCGCACCGCCGTCCTCCCCCGGCGGCGCCTACCCGGCCTCCCGCCGTCGGGCTCCCGCCCAGATCGCTGCCCCCCGGCTCGGCCACGTGGAACGGGGGCGCCCGCAGCGCCCCGCGCGGTTGCGGTCCCGGTCCCGCTCCCGCTCCCGGAGCGGTGCCGCCTCCCCCGAGACGGCAGCCGAGAGTCGGAGGTGGCTGGCGCAGGGCGAGCGGCGGCGCGGGAGGATCAGGTAGCCCCACCGGGGGCAGGAAGGCCGCCGGGGCTCTGCCTGGTGTCGGGAAAGGAGACCGAAAGTAGTTGCTCGGTCGGAGGGAGGGTTGTCCGGGGAATTCCTGCTCGACGAACCAAAACTGAAAGACGGGCAGGACCGGTAATCTCGCCACCCTGGGAGTGGAACCTCATCCTGTATGAATGGAATCACGAAGGACCTTTTAAATCGGGGCTTCTGAGCTTGGGAGAAGGTAGGCGGGAATCAAGGGCTCGGCTTCCGCTTGGCATTGTGCGAATGAAGCAGTAAGTGAAGACGCGACTGGTGTTTTGAAGGTGCTTAAACATCAATAAAGAAAGAATGCCAATTTGGGAGTCAGGGCTGGGTTCCCTTTCCTGCCCTGCCACTTAAAAAGGCTCTGTGACCTTGGGAAAGTTTCTTAACCTCTCAGTTCTATAGCTACATCATTTATAAGTCCAAGTATGTTGTAAAAATGAGAAAGGTATTCGACGTGTTAAAAAAGAAAATAGAACAGGCCCAGGATGGAGTCACTTGCCCCCAGAACGGCAAAACTTAGTTGCAGCTTCAACCTCTCCCAGGAGTGAAATTTCTTGGTCAGTGCTAGTGAGGTAATCTGCCTGAGAAGGGCCCCCCCCCCCCTGCTTTTCCCAAAGAGAAGGTAACCTTGCCTGGAATGGATCCTTTCTTTTCTTGCGCTAATAACCTTGTCTCCCCTCATTTCTGCCTATAAAATCTCTCCTTTCTGTACAGCTACATGGAGCTCCTTTCTCCTTGCTGGATAGGATGCTGCCTGATTCATGAATGTAGAATAAAGCCAATGAGATCTTTAAAGTTACTTGATTGAATTTTGTCTCTTTCACAGACCCCTAGTATAGCGCCCAATACATACTACTCAGTAAACGTTTGAAGGGAACTGAACAACTGGTAATTCCCTGTGCAGATTAAATAGCAGCGGGTGGAAGACGGAACATCAATGCCACCTCCTACCTGTTGCTGGATAGTTACAATGAAAGGTGTTTGTCGAGCCTTGAAAACATTCGTGCCTTGTCAAAGTCTGGTGGCAAAACTGCATGCAACTTGACCCAAACCGGAGAGAAGTTCCCTTGCAACCTAAGCAACCAAGTTTCCACTGTTTTCTCTCCCTCTGGTCTCAGCTGCCTACCTAGAAACCAGCTATCTGGCTTCTTTAACAGTTTTCTTGTCTGCTGTCTCCACTACCGTAATGAGAATAGCCAAGCTCAGAGAGAGGGATGGCCAGAGGCAATGTGTGAGGCCATGGGCTTGAAGCAAAAGACCCAGGCAGCACCCAGGTTGACAAGTACAAGCCCTAATGAGTCAACTCAGGAAGTTGTAAGAAATGCACTTGCTTCAGAAGCAGATGAGTCGGGTGTCAGTTCATGGTCAAGGTGCTGAAGAATCCTGAAGACACAGGGTGGGAACGTGCAAGGCAGAGTTGCAAAGAGAGTAGTACCGTCATTTCCTGACCAACTCATTTAATGTTCCGGGATAGGCAGGTGTTACTTCATTGCAGAGCTGGGGAAGTCCTTCTCACTGTTTTGAACTTGAGAAGCCGTAGGTCTGTAAATTTTGATGATATTGAAAAGAAAAACTGACAATGTGGAGAGGGAGAAGGGATGTGTTGATTCCTGAGGAGAAGACTAGAAGCTATAAGCGTATATGCTTGCTACAATGAACTACGGAGACCAAAAGTTCTGAGAGCTTTCAGAGGGAGAAATGATCAGTGAACTGTAGTGGCTAGTTTCATCTGAGAAGGTTTTCCTAGGGCTGATTGGGCGAAGGAAACGAATTCCCACTTACTGAGCCGTGGACTGGGTGTTTTTACATGTTATCTTACTTGGTCTTTGTAGTGGCCTTAGGATTCAGGTAGTATAATCCCTATTTGTAGATTGAGAAACTGAGACTCAGAGAGGTTAAGTTCTTTGTCCAAGGTCACACACAAGCGGTCAGAGAATGGAATCTGACATACCTCTTGCTAAATGGCCTCCCCAAATAAGCAGTGTATATTTTCACGTTATTGACAGAAATTTGCAGAATGATGGCGCTAACTACCCGCCTTACTGGTAATGGGTGTTTTGTTGCTGGAGATGAGTCTTGCGGCAGTTTTTGCTGCTGATTCTAAATAATCAAGATCTTGCCAAGGCGAGATGGAACCGAATTCTTTGGTTACTGTGAGAACCAGTGGCCTAGGGTGGCGGGAATGGCAGGGTAGGAGCTCTCTGTCCGGTGAACTGCAAAGTGCAGGTAGCAGACTGTGGCATGTAGGTACCAAAGCACGGCTCCTGAATGCCTCCCCACAGTGCCCCATTGTCAGTCGTGGTGGGTCCTGCCCCTCCTGTCAAGCAGCAGGAAGCAGGCTGCTCACACCCTCTTGTCTGTGGGTTGTGGCTCGGACATACTCATTTTTAGTACATCATAGAACTCAATTCCCAAAAGGCTAAGGCTCAAAGGCTATTTCAAGGGAGGCAGAGAGGACATGAGGGGGGCCGCGTAGTTATTTCAGATCAAGATGCTGCGGGGGTCAATCAGGGTCTTTGGTCAGGCTGCTGATCTACCTTGGCTGTGGTGCTCTTCTAGTAAGTGTGGTCTTAAGGCTGTTGGTTTCTCTTCTAGCTGGTTCTAGTGAGCCCTACATCAGAGCAGTATGACAGCCTACTTCGGCAGATGTGGGAGAGGATGGACGAGGGATGCGGAGAGACCATATATGTCATTGGGCAGGGATCAGGTGAGCATAGTTTTCCTTTCGCTTTATTTTTAAAAAATTATTTAGAGCACATTGTCCTTCTTTTATCAACTTCCTGGTCCTGTGTCGGCTGCAGTGATTCTTTAGTGTCTGCACAACTGTTCAGGAGGACATAACAGTGCAAAGCGGTGATGCTAACTCCCACCTTAGTGACCATAATATGCTTGATGTCAAAGATTCACTGTCCAGGCGGTTCTACAGATGCTTCCTTGCTGTCTCCAGTACCCTCAATTTGCATAAAGGGAAAGCACAAAGCGAGGAAACTTCTTATCCCAGGTAACAGAGCAAGTCACAGTGAGGCCTACAGTTAAGTCTTCCTTGGGCAGCTCTAGGCCCTTCCCTCTTTAGGCCCGGTTTACGGATCCCATCGCTGTTATTACCCGTTTTGCAGAGAACCTTCGTGATTCTTCTTGACGTCTTCAACAAAAGGACACCCAGCGTTCCTCCCTTTGGCAAGACCGCCTTGCCTCAGACCACACTGACCATTCGCTGTGGTTAGCTGTGATAACAGAAGTCTTCTTTTTCTCCCTGTGAGATCCTGTCAGACGTGTAGCCTTGTTACCATTCCGGAAGGGGCTGATCAATGTCCTCCAGCCTGCTTGTTCCATTGTAATGGGGCCCACTGTTTTAGAGGAGGGCAGTCCTCTAAGTTTTATCTTGGGCTTTCCCCCCGCCCCCCTTTGGTCACTCCTAGGGATACCCTACCTCAGAGGTACTTTGTGTGGATAAGTTAGGTATTAAAAAATATTCCCTCGATACAAGGCCTACTTACTCTTGCTTCATTATGACATTATTTTTGCTGAAATGGCAGCTGGGCTTGTTAACAATTATGAATTTAGCCTGGACCAGAACTTGGCTCTGTCGTCTTCACAGGAAGCCCTGGTAGGCCTTGATGCGTCATTAAAGGAACACATCTTTGCTGAATGCAGGCTTTGCAAAGGCAGGTAATAATTCTTTTTAGTCAGAGACGGAGAAAAACTCAAAGTCATTCTTTAGCTATTTGACTAGAAGATCTGTTAAGTATCTTCTAAGGGCTTGATACTGTTGCAAAGTACTTTTGGATACTTATAAACTGGCCTCTGCCCCAGGAAGAAAGATAGTATATACATAGATAATCTGAGCAGAAAGTATTTGGAAATGCCGCAAGACTGACGTATGGAAGAAGGGTTTGATCTCCAAATACTGCTGTGCTTTCTTTGAAATGTCTCTCCTATCCGTCCCTTCCATTCCATCCTTGCTGCTGCCTTCCCAGTTTCGGGTCTTATCACTTTAAAGAAAGCATGGTCAGAGAGGTAGACACACTGAGAGGTTGCCTGACCAGAAGGGGAGGGGGTTGGTCAGCACTGGCAAGTGCTAAAGACAGCAAGGAGGGTCAGGTTCAGAAAGAGCCGTTCTATTTGGTGACCAGGGGTTTGTTGGTAGACTTTTAAAAGCTTTTGTTCAGGTGCACATCTGGCCTGCTGTGTTAGGATGAGCCACTCTCAGGCCACTTCATGCTTGTAGAATTGAAGAAACCATATCTAGACCAATCTTGACAAGCCTCGGGACTGTTCTTTGATGGTCTTATTCTTAGGACCCTGCCCTTCCCCGCCCCCTCCCCCCCCATCATTACCATGCCTTGGCAACTCACAACTAATTAACCCTCCGGTGGCAAAGCATAAGATGTTCAGTATTCATTATTACATCTACACACCCAAGCATTATCTTTGCATCCAGCAATTGGATGCTGTTAGATTCAGTGACTCCTTCCTACTGGAATTCGTTAGAGGTAGAAAGAGAGCATAACTAGTTAAGCAAGTTGAACATCAAATAGAGGACTAAACCAGATGCAAGGCCCCCAGGGGTCAGCTTCATTACCGGCTTCCTGTGCTTTACTTCTGTTTGTCACTTCCTTCGTCTGTAAAATGGAGTTAATGGCACACTTCCCCACCCTACCTCAGAGATATTTTGTGTGGGTAAGTTAGATGTTAAAAAGTTCTAGGCAGAGTAATATGTTCATTAAGTATACGTTCCTAATTGTAAAAGGGGGCGGTCTCACCTGGTAGTAGATCTCCATCTGCCTACTGGCTCTTTTCCTTGTCTTCAAATGGGGTTGATACTAGAATCTGTCCCGTGGGTCATGGCGAAGATTAACACTGGACTATAGTATTACAGAAACGTTACCTAGTATTAATCATGGCAGTAATAATTTTTTAAAGATTCCAGGTTAGAGTTGATTTACCAGGAGATTGTTTTTCAAGAAGAACTTTGTTCATTTTTCATATTAAGTCATGGCTTTCTTTTTTTTTTTTTTAATTTTTTTTCAACGTTTTTATTTATTTATGGGACAGACAGAGACAGAGCATGAACGGGGGAGGGGCAGAGAGAGAGGGAGACACAGAATCGGAAACAGGCTCCAGGCTCGAGCCATCAGCCCAGAGCCTGACGCGGGGCTCGAACTCACGGACCGCGAGATCGTGACCTGGCTGAAGTCGGACGCTTAACCGACTGCGCCACCCAGGCGCCCCAAGTCATGGCTTTCTAAGAACCAGCTCCTGTATTAAAAGTTCAGGGAAATAGGAGGAGTGTCAGGTCTCTGGGGGGCAGTCAGCAAGGGCTTCAAAGAGGAGGTGCCCCTTGAAACGATACTAAAGGGTGAGTAGGAGTTTTCCAGGTTAAATGGAGGCAGTAGTGAGTGAGCTGAGAAAGCCACATGCACAGAGGCACAGAGGCATTGGTGATTGTGGAAGAGTTGGTGGACCAAAAGTGATTCTGTAAAGTGGGAGCATAGAATGTGAGGCTGGGAGTATCAGGAGGGTAGGCTGGACAGATCAGCAGGGCCCACATCTTGATGGTTTTTGAACGCCACATCAAGGAATTAAGACTTTTATCCTAAAAGCACGTTGAGGAGAGTGCATACAGAAAAGGTAAGCCAGATGGCAGGACAGAAATCTGATTAGGTCTGGGCATGGCTAAATATGTGGCCTTAAGTAATTGGACCTCTACAGCTTTTCTCCTTGGCCTTTGTCTCCACTCCTACAGAATGAGGAATGCGGTGCACGCTGGAGAAGGGTAATGTGACTAGCGGCATTCGCTGGGAGGTCTGGATAGACAAGGTGACATTCGTGATTGCCCCTTGGTGTGAAACAGGACCCGGAAGCATTTTGTTGTACCAGAAGCAGGGAAGGTTGGATAGAATTTGGGAGTCTGGCTAGAATGGCAAGGTTAGCAAGCTTTCTCTTAGGAACACTTTCAGTAAGGCCTTCTCTAACCTAGAAGATTTCTAGAGCTAAGTAGGCCATGAGTTTGGGAACTCCTCAGCCCAACCAATCCCTCTGTATTCTTTTCTTTTCTTTCTTTCTTTCTTTTTTTTTTTTTTTTTTTGCATTTTGTAAACATTTGAGGACTTGATGGAGGAAAAGCACCCTCATGGGGCATCCAGGGAATGTTTGAGATACCCTGTCCTCAAGATCCTTGTATATAGTGGGGGAAGACATGCATCCAGAACCCTATTCCACAAGGGGGGTAGTGTGTGGTGTGCTGATGCGTGCTTTCTAGGATGGGAAATACGTAAGCAAAGGAATAGATCTGAAGAAGTGTAGGGAACAAGGAGGGATGGTAACCGAGCCACTTGCGTTGGGACAAAACAGGAGGGGGTGTGGGATAAATGGGGGAGACCTTGAAGAAATTGGAACCGGTTGCTACTGCTACTGGACTGGGGGAGCCCGAGGGTTTGACTTGGAAGTAACAACGCCAGGACTGTGCCTGGATTAGGAGCTTAAGCTTGTGTGTATGCAGGATGGGTTGCAGGGAATAAAGCCGGGATGTGCTACGACCAGCTAGGTGTCTTGTAGTGTTTGAGGTGGAACAGGGCCTGAATTGGGCTGGTGGCACTGGATTGGCAACAGGAGAGCAGGGACAAGGACAGAAGGGCGAGGCGTAAAGCTAGAATCAGGACTGGAGGGATGAGTGTTGAGCCTGGGTGACTGGAAAGGTAGTGTTGCCATCAGAAGTAGGGAAGGCAAGGGAGGAACTGGCCGGGCACAAAGAGGAACCCTGGCCAGAGGAAAAGGCTCTACGTTTGGAATCAGAAAACCCAAACGCCCACGGCCCCTTGGCTGTCTACCAGCTCTGAGACCTCTCCGGGTTCTGTTTATCCCATTGCTAAATGGGAACAGTAATGCTTACCCCATAGGATTGCACGGAGGACTAAAGTGCTTTACTAGCAGTGTTCGTTTTTGTGCTGTGGTTTAAAAAGGGGTGTGGAGTGGTTGAGTTTAGATGCCGGGCTTCTAAGAGTTCTCACCCATGCAGCTGGAAATCCAGTCTGGAGCTCTTCGAAGAGGACGGTGCTAGAAATGAGTGTTTTTGTCGTTTACAAAGTGACGGTTGGAGCCATAGGATGAGATGGCCAAGGGAAATAAATGTTCTGAGGCTAGAGAAGAGGACCACTGAGAGAGGAAGGAGCCAGACAGAGGGTAGAGAGGTAAATCAGAAGAGTTCAGGCAATAGGCAGGCAGCATGGGAGGGAAGTGCTTCGGGAAGCAAAGGTAGGGTAGCCAGCAGTGTCCAGTGTTGTAGGGGGTCAAGTAAAGGGCATTAGATGAGTGGTTGAAGGCCATCCATCAATGACTTGAAAATTAATTTCTTCTAGAGTCCTCAGAAATACAGTCAGCAGGTGTGATCACTCCCCTGAGATGCTTGGTGGTAGAAGGGAAGAGGGGGTGGGAAAAGGCAGTGTAAAGTCTTTGAGAGGCAGTAGAAGAGAAGGGGTTGGGCACATGCTGGGGGATTAGCCTGGGGAAGGGGCAGAGGCACTCGCTCTCTGAGACCCAGAGGCTGGAGGAAAAGCCGACGAGCTCTTGTGGGAGGAATTGAACGATCCCAAGTTGAAAGCACCTCGCAGGGATTACCTTACAGTAGACACTCAGGTGATTTGGTTGATTGGTCCCTGTCTTTCCGTTGGACTCCCTTCCTCATTCTGAGCTCAGACTCCTTTTTTCCGGCTACTTGCTGGATGTTTCACCTGAGCCACCTCAGTTAAAAATCTATCCCTAAAATCATTCTTCAATTCTCTCCCAATTCTCCTGTCCTCATCATTTCTTGCTTGGGTTATTAGAATTAGTTCCTAACCGGGCTCCCCCTCTCTGGTCTCTCCCTTGCCAGTGCACACTCTCTGTTGCTGCTCAAGACCTCTTTCTAGCCGACAGTGAATCTGATCGTGTTACACCCCTGCCTAAACTCCCAAAGCTTCCCACTGCCTGGTACATAATGTGTTTTGCTGCCGTCTGGTGTCTGTCTGCTCTTCACGGCTCTCACCCCTTATAGGGTCTCTCACCACTTGACATCCTGCTCCCCAACACACCAAGCTGCTTATTGGTCCTTGAATGTGCCGTGATCTGCCATGCTCCGTGCTTTGCTCCTCTGCCTAGGATGTTTTTACTCCTTTCTCCGTAGGCCCATTTTTCATACTTGGAGACCCAGCTTGGACTCGGCATCCTGCAGAGCTGTCCTCAGCTTCCCTAGGCTGTGCTAGTTGCTTACACTTTACATTCCCTTTGTATAATTCTATAGTAAAGCACTCAAGTTGTATTGCAATTAATTAATTTTCTGTCTCTCCCGCTGGGCTGTGAGCTCGCCGAGGGCACCTGTACTCCCAGTACCCAGCATGAGACTTGGCATAAAACCTTGGAGAGTCTTAGTGATTACTGTTGAATGAATTAACGAATACCCTGCTTCAAGGGGAAGCCCGTGGCACTATTATTTATTAACTCTGTGTGTGCCCAAGTTTTTGAAAAGTGTCAGAGAGAGCGGTGTTGTTCTCCAGTGCCTGGGGTCGGTGGGGGGGGGGGAGGGTGCGGTTTGGTGGGGGTGGCTGAACGACTGACTTGTTGGCAGGCTGATGTCTGGGCTCTTGTCACCAGATGGGACTGAGTATGGACTGAGTGAAGCTGACATGGAGGCCTCCTACGCCACAGTGAAGAGCATGGCGGAACAGATAGAGGCTGATGTCATCCTCCTGCGGGAACGCCAAGAAGCGGGGGGCCGTGTGCGTGATTACCTGGTCCGGAAACGAGTAGGAGACAATGACTTCCTGGAGGTCAGGTGAGGAGGCCTTTGGAACAGTTCAGGGGTTCTGAACCCCTGCGTGACCCTGCGGTCTAGGGCTTCACGGAGAGCAGTGATTGAACCTCTGGCACTTGACACTCCTTCCCTTTCTGAGGCCAGGAAAGAGTGTCCAGAGATATGATAGCTCCGTTTTCTGCTTCTGTACTTCCCCCTCCCTAAATATTTCCATTTGGTAAGAGTGGAGGCCAGCCATCCATTTGTGGCCATTGTGTGGGCTGCCTTTTCTTAACCGACTGAGCCACCCAGGCACCCTTTTCTTATCTGAGGCTACGTTGTCTCATCTAATCAACCTGTGAGGCTGAAAACCAGGATATTGGAGGGGAGCACTTTGTGCCTCTGCCGGCTTGGGGCTCCTGTCTGGCAGCTTTGAGGAAGCTAGTGGACGTCAAGAGAGAAGGCCATCGTGACAGGAGTCTAGTTCCTCCGAAATAATTCTTTCTACTCTGGAGGCTGTGCTTCCAGGGACATTCCCAATGTGCTCAGCCACGGGTGGGAGGAGCAGTGGGCTGCAGAGGCTCAGGGGCAGTGTGTCCTTAGAGATCCAGGTACTCGGGTTCGCTTTGCTTACCCACTAACTCTCACAAGGATGTATGGGTTCGTGTACGTGCAGGGTAGCAGTGGTAGGCAACGTGGATGCCGGCAAAAGCACGCTTTTGGGGGTCCTGACACACGGGGAGCTGGACAACGGCCGAGGCTTTGCCCGCCAGAAACTCTTCCGCCACAAACATGAGATTGAATCTGGTCGCACCAGCAGCGTGGGCAACGACATCCTGGGCTTTGACAGTGAAGGCAATGTGGTAAATAAGCCAGACAGCCATGGTGGCAGCCTGGAATGGACAAAGATTTGTGAGAAATCCACTAAGGTCATTACCTTCATCGACTTGGCTGGCCATGAGAAGTACCTGAAGACCACTGTCTTTGGCATGACAGGTCATTTGCCGGACTTCTGCATGCTCATGGTAAGTGGGAAGCACTCCTGAGGAGGGGAGGCTCCGGCTGGGTTGTTTGGGAGGTGGTGATGCGCGAGTGCTAGAGATTGTTCTGCGACAGAGGCCTGTTGATTCGGGGCTTTGACACTGGGTAAGGATGACACATTTTACAGGGTTGCCTGGTCCCCTGAGTGCTGTGGTCTTGTACCTTGGTGGTGTACGTACCTCGATCTCTCCCCCTGGTGCCGGTTGCAGACCTGTTTTATTTTTCAGAGAGGCATAGAGGAGGGTTTCTCCTGGGGCTCACTTACCACCTTCAGAAATGTTTTCCCGTGGCGGGGTTAGGCTCCTTTGCGGAGGTGATACTAGGTGGCACCCCCAGAGACGAGACGAGCCTGGGAAGAAATGGAAGAGAGGACAGACGGCAGTCAAGAGGGGCCCGGGAGGTCACCTCTGTCAAAGCCTGGGAGGAGAGGCTCCCGTGTGCCTGGCACCGTTCCTGGGGCCTGAAGGATACAGGGCCACCCCGGGCTCCCGTAGAGCTTACAGTCCAGTGAGTAGATTTTTTGGCAGCTCATCAAAATATAGATCAACTGAAAAGGAAAGGGAGCAGAGGCTTCTGTGTTGGATCATGTTGCAAAGTTTCCATTTGGGTCCCACTGATTTTCTTCCCTGGACAGCGTGTGGGAGTCTGTGAGGCCCACTGCCTTGCACACAGCTTCACAGCTTCCACGGAGAGCACAAGTGAGCAAGTTTTCCTTTGGCAAGTGCTTCTCAAAGCCCTTCCCCATTTCCTGGTTCCTCCAGCTGCTTGTATTAATAAGTGTAGTAAACACAAGCATCTGTTGAGAGCATAATTGATCAAGTTGCCCCACAAACACAGGTTCTCAGGCAAATTCTCCCCAAACTGGAGGGTAAAGAAGCAGAGCATATGTGTGAACACTCTTGGTGGCTCTCTACCCAAGGTTCTTGGGATCTCATTAAATCAGGATCTCCCATATCCTTGAGCATTTCAGGGGCCACCACCAACTTTGGGCTAAGGAAAACTTCTACAAGAAGGGGTTTCAGAGGAAGAGCCATAGGGCGTATTTGGGGGAATTGCTGGGTTTATGTTGAGAAAGGTGTAGAAACCAGTGTAAAGTAGGCATTTTTCTAACTAAGTATAGTGAACAAGGGCAATTAAAGGAAATACCTTCACCCTAGATGAAATGTTATACATTATCTGACTTTTAGGCTATAATCCAAATATTAAAAATTTCTGTAGAAAACATGAAACCATCATGGCTCCATGATAATAAATTTCCGGGGGGGAAAGGAGTCTATAAAATATATAGACAACAGAGCGATAGAGCATTCTCTTATCCCAGCTGGAAAGAATGCAAACAAGTCTGGGTTGGATAGGAAAGGTGGTTGGAAGAAACGGGAAGAATTAGAAGGAAGAGAGAGGAGGTGTCTTGGCGTGAGCAGAAGGGAACATGGCAGAGGACGTCTGTGTCAGTGGGATAGCGGCTCACCTGTGAAGTGCGATCAAATGAAGGGCATCGCTCGAAACCGTTCTGGAATGTAAGGGGCACCTGCGTGGCTCAGTCGGTTAAGCATCCAACTCTTGATTTCGGCTCAGGTCATGATCTCACGGTTAGTGAGTTCGAGCCCCATGGTCGGGCTCAGCGCTAATAGCTCGGAGCCTGCTTGGAATTCTCTCTCCCTCTCTCTCTCCCCCTACCCCACTTGTGCTTCTCTCTCTCAAATAAATAAACTTTAAAACATTTTAAAAAGGGAAGAAACCGTTCTGGAATGTATTAAACGCTATGTAAATATGTTACAACAATATTTATTTTGAGAGAGCGAGCGAGTGAGCAAGAGCAAGCATGTGCGCAGGAGCAGGGGAAGGGCAGAGAGAGAGGGAGAGAGAATCCGAAGCAGGCTCTGTGCCTTCAGCACGAAGCCTGGCGTGGGGCTCGATCTCACAACCCGTGAGATCATGACATGAGCCAAAATCAAGAGTCAGACATTTAACAGACTGAGCCACCCAGGTGCCCCGTCATAACAACTTGAATTCAACTTAGTAAGTTTCAGTAAGTAGCGCATTCTTATGGCACAGAAACAAAAAGACACCAAAATGCTTCTACTGAAATGTCTCCCTTCCTCCTCTGTTCCGTTTCCTCTCCAGGGCAACCAGTATTTCCAGTTTCATATGTAGTCTCCAGAGATATTTTTTTTTTAATTTTTTTTTTCAACGTTTATTTATTTTTGGGATAGAGAGAGACAGAGCATGAACGGGGGAAGGGCAGAGAGAGAGGGAGACACAGAATCGGAAACAGGCTCCAGGCTCTGAGCCATCAGCCCAGAGCCTGACGCGGGGCTCGAACTCACGGACCGCGAGATCGTCACCTGGCTGAAGTCGGACGCTTAACCGACTGCGCCACCCAGGCACATATTTGTATTTGTGCCTGGGTGGCGCACATTTTGTAATCATAATGTACTGATATTTTGTATACTGATATTTTGTAATCATACCAGAAATTGCGGATGTATTCTCTCCCTCCAATTTCAGACAGTCAGGAAAGTTGAAGGAATAGTACAGCGAACACCATCGACCCACTGCTCGGATTCAACAACCATTAACATTTTGCTGTGTTCATCTGTGTTTGTGATGGATGCATATGTGTGTTTTTGTTGTTTCGGTTGAACCATTTGAAAGATTATAGGCATTGTGACGACCCCCAAATACTTTAGCACACAGCTCCTAAAAGTAAGGACTGTCTCCTACTGTTATTGTAGCTGGGAAGATGCACATGAGTTCTCTAATACCCTCCAATATCTAGGCTCTAAGTGTTTATATTGTCTCAGATGTTCCCCAAGTTTCTTACAGCCGCTGTTTTCAAACCCGGATCCATTCTACACCCTTTTAACGGTAGCATGCTACATACACCTTGCCTTTTTTTTCCTCTTAAAAACATGTCTTAGAGATTAACCCATGTCAGTAGATAGGAGTCTCTCTTTCTTCTGGATAGCATGCTTGGTATGTTTTGTATGGCACACTTGTACATGTGCCCTAGTTTATTTGGGCAGCCTTTATGGTGGTATTTTAAAACGTTTATTGTTATGGGAAGGACCAGTAGCAATAACAACAGCTGCCATTGCCTGAACACCTCATTGGTGCCGGTTGTATTGGATCTCTGACGTATGTTATGACACTTGAACCTTAACAGGCCCTCTAAAGTGGGTGTCATTACTGCTCCATTTTATAGACCAGGAAACTGGAGGCCAGTGATGTTAAACTGAATGTATCCTTGATGGCTCTAGACGGTTGTTTTCCCAGACTGTGTGAGTTTGTCTTTTTTATCGTTTCCAAGTCTCCTCTGATTTGGATAGCCTACATCGTTAAATCAGAGGTCAAAGCCATTGGTGCCTAGCCCAGCTTCCATCTACAGCTATTTGGTTTCCGGCCCAAGACTTCTGCCCCATGTGTCCTGTTCTGATGGAAGCCTCAGAGATGGGAGCTCTCTCTTACCCCAGCCTTCTTCGAGCCCCTGTGCTCACCCTTACTCTGTCTCCCTTGTCCTGACCGTTGCTTCTGTGTTGGGGCAGGTGGGGAGCAATGCTGGCATCGTGGGGATGACCAAGGAACATCTGGGCCTCGCATTGGCACTCAATGTGCCTGTCTTTGTGGTGGTCACCAAGATTGACATGTGTCCTGCCAACATCCTACAAGGTAAGTGAAGCTTGCAGCTAGCAGCAGTCTCTCTATTTGGGGCTGTCGCCCACTGTGGCTCCTTGGTGGTGCTGCCAGGGCTTCAGCCCAGAATCTTTTGCTTTTTTCCCTTGTGCTCAGATTTCCCTTGGTCTGGATTTCCGTCAACCCGGAATCTTCTGCTTCCTCCTTTGTTTAGCTCTTGGTCTGAGCACACCCTCGAATGATGCCCTGCTCTTTGTTCCTTCTGGTTCCAAATATAGGATTCTTGAGATCCCTGATCTGGCACCTCTTTTCAGCTGGCCACAGGGCCAGGGCCTTGGCTTTTAGCATCTAAACAGGGGATATCTATGGAGACACTTGGGCAGAGGGTCTGAGTGCCTTCTATCACCAAAGGCTTCAGAACAGCCTCACATTTCTTCCTCACTGCTACAGACGGTAGATGAGAAGTAGAGAGGTGTCCTTTTGGAATGCCTCATAAGGGCTTCTGTGGATGTGTAAATGTCTTAGAGGTCCTTTGTCAGATGAATTTTTATCGAGGAAGCAGAACATTCTGAGAACATTGGCTTTGTCGTGGCTTACAGGATGTGGGTCTTTTAGAGACTCTGGGGAAATCTGACCGGTTTCAGACTTGTAACCTTACCAGAGAGGCCTTATCTATGCTCTTTTTAACTCTAGCAAGCACCTACCCACCCCAGGTTTTGATCCTCCTTTTGCTTCTCCAGGGCTGCCATTTAACGCTGGTCTGTCCATCTGTCTCCTGCTTATGTCAGTAAGGAGTGGACCAGTCTTGCTCTGGAAGCCTGGCCAAAGAGAAAGCTGTGTCCCCCTAATTGTGTTCCATTTCACCCTTTAAGAAACCCTGAAGCTGTTACAGCGCCTGCTGAAGTCGCCAGGCTGCCGGAAGATCCCTGTGTTGGTACAGAGCAAGGATGATGTGATTGTTACGGCCTCCAACTTCAGCTCTGAGAGGTAAATGGGTAGTGAGCACTCACTTCTGGGCGGGCATAGAGATTGGATGGACTAGAAGATTCTGAACTCAGTACAGGTTCTCCCAGCCGGGCAGTGTTGCCCAGAAGTTCTGTCGGGCAACCCATATTCTGAGGTGCTGGCCTTGCTGAGGTTGGAATCTCAGCTGAGGCTTCAGTGTCTTCTTACCTGTGAAATGGGAATAATATTCCCTTCTCCATGGCGTTCTCATAAGTGTTGGAAATGATGTATGTAAAGCACTTAGCCCTGTGTCTGGCTGCTGTGTGATACAAACGCAGCCATTTTTATAACTTATTATTAATTAAAAAAAATTTTTTTTAATGTTTATTTATTTTTGAGAGAGAGACAGAGTGTGAGTGGGGGAGGACCAGAGAGAGAGGGAGACACAGAATCCGAAGCAGGCTCCAGGCTCCGAGCTGTCAGCACAGAGCCCGACGCGGGGCTCGAACTCACGAACCGCAAGATCACGACCTGAGCTGAAGTCGGACGTCTACCGACTGAGCCACCCAGGCGCCCCTTATTATTAATTTTTTATACTCTTGTCCCCCAAAAACTGTCTCATCACAGACCAGTTTTGGCATTTACTTATTAGTGTATCCTTTGATTCCATAGACATTTATTGGATGTTTGTTCTGTGCCAGGTTCTTCTTCCGGGCATTGAGGATTCACAGTTAACTCAGGCAGTCTTTGTCCTCAGGGTGGTCACCTCCTTGGTCAGAGAGCTACTCTCTTGATAATAGTGAACTTTGTTAAGTTTGCTCCTTTTCCCAGAGTCTGGGGGCTGCTTAGGAGCCATCGCCTCCTGGCTTGGTCTATAGTACAGAACCCAGAGCAGCCTGGCATTTTGGTCTATGGCTGTGCCCTGATGCTGTCTTCAGTACCACCAGGCGGCCAGCAGAGGGGGTATGTTTCAGCTGGCCCCATTTCATTTCATTTCATTTCATTTCATTTCATTTCATGTCATTCTGAGCGCCTCTTCTGTGCAGGTGTTATTCTAGAAGCTATGGAGACTATATAATTCCCAATGTTGAAAACTCTGATTAACCCTGGATAGGAGACAGAGAGCCTATTGTAATGACTGATGGAAACTGAGATGTAGTCACATGTAACAGACACAAAAAGTTTTCCAAGAGCTGGCAGGAGTTAAGAGTGCCCATCTGGGAAGGGTTTCCTGGAAAAATCTGCATTGGAGATGGGCTCTGAAGGATGAGAGGGTTTTTTAGTTGGGTAAAAGGGAAGAAATTCAGGCAGGAGGATCAGAGTGAAGATACACACAGGGAGCAAAAAAGTATTAGGCTTTCGGGAGAAGCAAAGGTTCTCTGGTCTGGCTGGCAGACAGGAATTTGAGGGAAATAAACCTGCCGACATGCTGGAAAGAGGGAATTCAGGCTGTCTCCTCTGCAGCAGAAAGGCAGGTAAGAATTTTAAACAAGCATGTGTGTGCTTTAGGAAGAAGAGGCAGTCATACGAGCCCCAAATAGAGCAGTGGTGGAAGGACAGGGACGAGGGGACAGATTTCAGAGAGAAAACTGAGTGAGAGAAGAAGGCCTTAGAGCAGGTCTGGCCAGCCCTTGGAAGGCCAGGGCAGAGGCGTAGAGCCCTAGGAGGCCGGGGGCCCTTAGCAGGCAGCACGTGCTTACCTTTCCCGCCCTGTCACCCAGGAGCTGGCCATCTGAGCTCCTTTGTCTTTCTCCACCCTCCACTTAGGATGTGCCCGATATTCCAGATCTCCAACGTCACAGGTGAGAACCTAGATCTGCTGAAGATGTTCCTCAACCTCCTCTCCCCCCGCACCAGCTACCGAGAGGAAGAGCCCGCTGAGTTTCAGATTGACGACACTTACTCTGTCCCAGTGAGTGGCTTCTGGTGGACCGAGCGGCGTGGGAGACTGGGTGGGCACCTCCTACAGGGGCATCAGGACAAGTATCCAGTGGGGAGGGTCTGAGTGGGCACAGACTTACTGGGCCTTGGCCTTCTCTGCAGGGTGTGGGGACAGTGGTGTCGGGGACAACACTGAGAGGCCTGATCAAACTGAATGACACACTGCTGCTGGGCCCAGATCCCCTGGGTAACTTCCTGTCCATTGCTGTCAAATCAATCCACCGCAAGCGCATGCCTGTCAAGGAGGTGCGGGGGGGCCAGACGGCCTCCTTTGCGCTGAAGAAGGTGAGTGTCTAGAATATGAAGAACAGCCCCCTCGGGTTCCGTTACGCTAGGCTCCGGGCCATCTGCAGTTGTCCTGGCTGCTCAGTAAGGCAGGGATCACTGACCTCACTTTTACAGGTGAGAAAACGGGGGCTCAGGGAGCCCAAGGGACTTACCCAGGATCACACAACTAGTAAGTGCTATAGCCAGGACTTGACCCAGGCCTACCTGCCTCCTGAGCTCTGTTCCCTCTTCTAGTGCCTGAGGAGGGCCCCCCAAACTCAGTGGTGAGGTCAGAAAGACACTTCCCTCCTATGCAGATGGTCCCACTGCAAAGGGCCATTGGGGTCCATGCCAGATCCTCCTCCCACTCAACCTTCCATCCCTCAGGACTTGGGACGAGCGCTAGCTATAGGGTCACCTGCCTTCCCTGCCAACCAAATTAGCCAGTGGAATGGGATTTCCTTACTCCCTCCAGCAGTCATCATGCTCACCCTGTCTCTGACATGTGCACACTCGCCTGCCTGTGCCCTCTCACCTCCACTTAATTCTTATTCATCCATCAAGGCCCAGCTGAAATGCCACTTCCTGTGTGAAGCCTTTCCTGACACAACCACCCCTCCCCGCCCCCGCTGCCCCGCAGAGCAGTATTTAAGCTTCCCATATAGCACTTAAGCCGGCCTTGTATTGTCCACCTGGAAGGCCTGTGGTCCAGTGCAGTAAGAGGGCAAGGCTGAGCTGGGGTGGTCTTCGTTCCCAGAGGGGACGCCTGGTCCTCTGGGACCAGGGGATAGAATCCTGGGCATCATTATCCCTGAGGTCTGGGATTCCCTCTTTCTTTCAGATCAAGCGCTCGTCCATCCGCAAGGGCATGGTGATGGTTTCCCCACGCTTGAATCCCCAAGCATCCTGGGAGTTTGAGGCCGAGATCCTTGTCCTCCACCACCCCACCACGATCAGTCCACGCTACCAGGCCATGGGTAGGTGTCTAAGGGCACTGCCCGCCCAGGAGGCCCTCTGCTCTAACTCCCTCAACAAAGTGTTAACAGCTCCCCAAACCCCAGAGTCAGGTCTCCATCCTGTTTAGTGATGCCTTCCCCTCTGTTCTGCCCACAAGCCACAGGGTTTAATCAGTTCCTGCACACATTAGCTGAGTGCCGGTTCTGTGTCGGGCTCTGGAGACCCGGACTTGCCCTCAAGAGCCTCACACTCACTCCTTTAGCAAACGTCGGCCTGTTATGTGCCAGGCAGTGTTGCCAAGGTGCCAGGAACAAAGAGATGGGCAAACTCTGCTGTCAAGAGGCCAACAGTCTAGAGAAGGTACACACGCAAACAGAGTGCCCTGTATTTGGGGACCAATACTGTGGGTCCGGGGACAGGTGGGGTCTGACAGTGTGCAGCAGGAGCGGACCTCCAGCTCGCTTGGCAACACGCGGTCCCCTGAGGCCTGTAGCTGGCCACAGCTCAAGCGTGTGCCATGCTCTCTCTCCTGCCTGGGGGCCACTGAGCAGCTGAGTCCTATCCTGACCTCCTGGCTCTTTTGACAGTTCACTGCGGGAGCATCCGGCAGACGGCCACCATCCTGAGCATGGACAAGGACTGTCTGCGCACCGGGGACAAGGCCACCGTGCACTTCCGCTTCATCAAGACCCCTGAGTACCTGCACATAGACCAGCGGCTGGTGTTTCGGGAAGGCCGCACCAAGGCCGTGGGCACCATCACCAAGGTATGGCCGGGAGGACCTCTTTGCCCAGTCCCAGGGAGTCCTGGGGACCATCCCATTCTCAGACTGAGCACAACAGGAGAAGCCCTGCAGAATCCTGCTAACTGCCAGGGACAGAGGCACTAGTTCCTGCCTTGGGAGAGCTGAAACAGTGCTCAGGTGTGGCCTCGGTGCCATGTTCTCTCTTTCCCGAGAGGTGTCTCTGGGCCTTCTGCCTCCCTGGGCTTTGGTGGTGACTGTGGAGGAGAGGAGGTGGGGTTGATGCCTGGCTGTCCTACCTAGGAAACAGTGGTAGGAAAGTGTCTGGTCCTAGCTATGGTCAGCCTCCGAGGTGCCAGGCATAGGCTCCAGTGGCCTGCCTGGGGGGGGGGGGGGCACCCTGACGGCAGTGGGTCAGGATATAGTGACTGTTGGACAGCTAGGGTGCCTGGGCTTGAGCTGTTTCTGTGTCGTGGAGCCCACTTCATGCCCTCTGCAGGCTACACCCGTGTTCTTGGGTAGGGGCAGTTGATAGAGTGGTTTGATTCTTGCTCTAAACAGCCTGTGTGAGATCTTGGGATCCACCTCAGGCCGGCCTTGCCTCCAGAACGGCCTTTCTCAGGCTCATCCAGGCAATTCCAAGGGCTGTACCTTGGGTGGAAGATCGTATCTTTGAAGGCTGCTTGCCTCTGGGGCTGGCTGAGAGTGGCAGAAGCTGCCAGCACGTGCCATAGTGCCCTTGGGGGTGTAGCCAGGCCTCCTCCCTGCTTTGAGATTGAACTTAGACCACAAGGGAAGGCTTTAAATCAGTCTCTCCTGGGTGGGAGCTCTTAAGATTCATGAAAGCCACACTCCAGATGTTTCCAGGTGCTGAGGCATTCAGGTGATTTCTTTGGGAGGCCTGAAGTTAAAGCCTGCCGCAGACTCTTGTCACAGGGGCAGCAGGAGATTCAGTTGATTCCCTGAGGAGTTCAGCCAGCTTAGCAAGGAAGAGAGCCTCAAGTTGGGTTCACAAGGTTCTGGGCAGGCTGGACTCCAGCTAGGAGCGAGGCTAGGTGGGGGGTTGACAAGATTCACGGTGGTCTGCGGGAAGAGCAGCTGGGGCAGGTGCTAGGATAGAGCCACTCTGGGCTGGGCTGAGGCAGGCAAGACGTCAGCCTGGGTTGGAGCAGCCCCGAGACACTGAGTGGGAATGAAGACCTCCCTTCATCCGGCTGCCGCTGTCACGGCCTCCCTACCGCCCACCTCGCCCAGGGCTAGCCAGGCCAGGGACGGGGAGGTCCCTGGGGGCGGAGGCACAGGGCCTGGGCAGCGGAGCTGACGTCACTGCCTGCAGCTCCGGCCCCATCCTCAACTCCTTGACTCCTGCAGCTCCTCCAGACCACCAACAACTCCCCGATGAATTCGAAGCCCCAGCAGATTAAAATGCAGTCAACAAAAAAGGGCCCCCTGGCCAAGCGAGAAGAGGGAGGCCCGTCTGGAGGGCCAGCAGTAGGGGCACCCCCGCCTGGAGATGAAGCTTGCTCTCTAGGGACGGTGCAGCCGGCTTTGTCCAGCGGTCTCCAGGCACAGGTGAGTGGACTCCTCGGGCCAGTCTGGTCCCCTGACCACCTCAGGGTGGCAGTGGGAGGGTGGCTGTTCCTCTAGCCGGTGGGGGTGACAGGAGAGCTTCGGGCAGCCTGTGCTCAGCTGCCGTGTCTGCAGTTCATAGAAGGTGCCTCCCCTCCTGCTCTTGGCACGTGAGTGCTAAATGTGTGCTGGTTGTTTCTTGAGGCAGAGCGTTCTTCGAACACTGTAGAAAGCCCAGTTTAGTCGGTCCTGCTTAGCATTTGGTGTCAATAATCAGAATAGAAAATTGTCAGGGGTTCCCTCTCTGAGTAAGAGAGCTTGCGGTCTGTGTGTGGGGGGAGTGGGGTATGTCTGTGGTGGTCCGGAAGGTTGGAAAGGCCCTGCCTTAGAGGGTCGTCCTGCGTGGCAGGGGTGGAGTAGGTGGCCTTGGGCCCCGTGCCAGTGTGGTTGTCGCTCGGCATCTCCTGTTAGGTTTGTCCCCCAGTTCTGTCCCGTTCGCCCCCTCATATTGCTCCTTCCGGTGTCTTCTCCATCTGACCCCGCTTTGGAGAAGGAAACTTCTGCTTGGACCTGCCTTTCTGTTTTCTGTCCCACACTGAGCCTTTCTCTCCGTATCAGTGGGGGCAGGTGTTGGTTCCTGCTCTCCTTGTGCTTCTCAGAACGGCTCACTGTCGTCAAGTGTGACCTGCCCGCTGGGGAGGCAGGGTGGATGCCGGCTCCATCTGACAGAGAAGTGCTGTGCTCTAAGTCACACAGTAGCTGATGGCTCGGGCTAGGCTGGGACCATACCGCCTGCTGGCTTTCCTCCCGCCCCTCTTCCCGCTGCCTTGCCCCTGTGCCGCCCTGCCCTGCTCCCAGTGGGCCACTACTTTTCAAGCTCCTTCTTTCTCCCTTTCAGCCCAAGCCCAGCAGCGGGGGCCGGCGACGGGGGGGCCAGCGTCACAAAGTGAAGTCCCAGGGGGCCTGCGTGACTCCTGCCAGCGGCTGCTGAATCTCCCCTGGCCCACCCCCACCACCCAAGGGATCCTTGTACTCTGGCCGCTGTGCCACCAGATGGGCCAGAGCAGCTCTGACCACCACCCGTCCTCCCCAGGCCACAGCTGGAGCCTCATCATGCTCCCCCCACCCCCATTTTCCAGGGGGGTTGTAATTTATAAGCTGAGGAAGGTGGCCAGACTTCCGGAGGACTGACCATCATCTACCTTCTTCCCTGCCTTCTTCTTTACTCACATTTTTTGTATATCTGGGCCCTTAGTTTTTATTCTTTTTATTGTCTCTCTCTCTCTCTAGTGTGTGGGTGTGGGTGTGGGTGTGTGGGTGGGTGGGTGGGTGGGTGTGTGGTGCAGAACTGTAGCCAGTCAGGGCCCTGGCAGTCTTTCTCCTTTTATCCTCTGTGGCCACCAGCCTCCAGGAGCTGGCTGCCTGCCCATCTGTCCATCCGTCTGTGTGTTTCTGTGACAAACTTTAGGGGCTTTCAGAAGCTGAGGAGCTCATCACTCCTCTGTGCTCACCCTCCTCCCCTGTGCTCACCCTCCTCCCCTGTGCTCATTCGTCTGTGCCCAGAGCCCTCTACAGAGCCGGACTCAGGGCTTAGGGGATTCATCAGTGTCTGCTGCTGCCCGAGCAGGGAGCCTTCCTTCTGGGACTAGGGGGATTTTAGCAGAATGGAGCGTGGTGGCCTCCTTTTTTCTCTCTCCTTTTTTACCCCCTTAAACCCAAAACCATGTTATGCCAAAAGCTCTTAAGTTGTAGCCTGTAGATGTGTGGAGGGGAGTGGCACTTGGATTGTAGGACCCTTCCTGCCCCTAACTCTGACCCTTGCCACTGACCCAAAGACAGCAGGTGGTTTTTTTTTTTTCTCCTTGGAGACAATCCTGTTTGCCTGGCCAGGCCAGGGCAACTCCTGCTCTGCTGATTCTGCTGAGCTGAGGCTTTGGCCCTTGAACTTTAACTCTGCATCTTGTTGGGCCTGGGGGCACTGATGGCTGACCTGGACTCGCATCAACTCGCTCTGGGTCCTGCTCACCAGCACCTCCTATTGGTGGGGATGTGTTCCTCTGAGCCAGGCCTGGGCTAGAACTCCTCTTCCCTACCACAGCCCCGCCGTGTTGCCCCAGCTGGCTGCTACAGGAGCACAACAGGGAAAGGTCTGAGCCCCAGTTTTGGAGGCCCCTGTGGGGGTGTGGGGAGGTTAGGTAGGGGGTTGTGAAAAAGATTCTTCCAGGCCCAGCACAGAGCATTAAGCCCTCTGGAAGATTCACTGCCTGGGGTCCTCCAGGCCAGAGATGGCACTATGGGGCCCAAACGAGCCTGGCCTGAGCTGCGGACAGAAGCCCTTGGTTTAGGGTGGACTGGTGGGTAGAGATATGTTCTTCTAACCAGGGCAGACACCCAGCTGGCTGGGTCCTTCCTCAGCCTTGCCTTCTTCCCATCCCAGCCCTCTCCATTCTTCTTGCTTCTGAACTGCTGGTCCCTTCCCCTCCCCTCCTTCCAACTATTTCTAGTTACCACTGACCCATGGCCATGGACTGACCGGACCGGCACAGAAAATAAAAGTTTGTTCCAAGTTGATGGTGTCATGTTCCCGGCCCAGGCGCCCTCCAGGTGGAGGTGCTGCCATGGGGAATGCTGGCTGTGCCTCTCTGGAGCCCCCAGCTGTGGAGCAGGGCGGGGTCAGGAGGAGCCCAGCTTCTCCTCTCGGGCATGTGTGGCTTCAAAACCCAGGCTCCTCTGCCAGCGGTGACAGGGGCCAAGCTGCCAATCTTCTCTGACCCTCAGTTCCCTCGTCTAGAGCAAGAGGTAAGCGCCTCTGTCACGGGGGTTGCGAGGATTCGGTGAGAGAACGTACGGTGAAGCTGTGATGTGCCCAGCACATGGGAGGTGCCCAGTGAACGGTCCCCGTGCTGCTTACCACTGCACCAGCTGCCAAGTCCATGTGGCGATAGGCAGGCTTGGAAGGAGAAACGTGGTGTTGACAAGTCTCTGTGATGTGGCTGTGCTGTTGGGTGTCTCCCTCACTTGTTTGATTCTGAAGCTACTAGATAGGAAAGAGGTGGTGTTCCATTTTTCCGGTTAGGAAACAAGCTCAGAGAGCAGTGCCTCCAGTGGGCACGTTCATTCCTGCTCCGGCCCACGCTGCGGCCATCCGTAGGCAGCTGCTCTGCTCCTTGCCCTTTGGCCCCTGCCTGTTCCTGGGTGTGCTGTGTCCTTCTTGCTTTTTGACCTGGTTCTGCTTATAGGGGCCTCTGCCCGCTGGTGCCTTCGGAAGTGGAGGACTCTAGCATTGGGCAGCGCCCCCTGCTCTCTGTCCCCGTGGGAGGTGCTGTGGCGTCTGTGTTTCCACAGGGTTTCTCCAGGGTGGGACCTTGTTTTGCCTGAACTCTTTTGCCCCTAAGAGCATCACCGCTTTACTTTTGCAAGCTGTGGCCTCCACCCTGGCCTCTGTCCTCACTCAGGAGGTTGGTCTGGATCTGTGGTCGCCAGGCCCACACCTGCTGGCAGGGGCTGACTGAATACAATGTTTTACTGTCATTAACAGGGACTCCAAAGGTCCCCTACGGGTCTCAGCCCTACCAACTCTCACTTTGGAACAAAACACCAGCCCTTTTGTAGATGATAAAGAATAAAGTTGTTAACTGATCATCTCGAATGGCCAATCCTGCCCTTTCTGTACGTGCAGCTAACATTTGTGGTGTCTTTAGTTCAGTTGGGACCCCTGTTCTGGCTTACTGAACAGAATAAGGTAACAGAACATGCCACGGTGCAGAGGGAACTGCAAGCTTGGGGATCACGGGGCGTGCCTTGGGGAAAACGGGGTGAGAGCCGCGCCCCTGAGGAGACAGTAGGACTTGGACGCGGGCAGGTGGGCAGAGGGCACACGCCCAGCCCGGAAGCACACAAGCAGAGGCACAGAGCCCTGACTGTGCGTGGCAAGTCCCAGGCACTCGTTTACTGGTGCAGCTTGGGGACATCCCCGTTGTTGAGCAGTGGCGCCAGATGCAGAGCAGGTGTTGAGTGAAGTAAGGGGAATGGAGTGCGTGGTCGCTGGCGGTGAGCCCCAGGACCGGCCTTTCCTGGCGCACAGGACTGAGCAGTTAACTGGCCCGAAGCCTCAGGGCTGGATTTACGTTGCACCTGCTACTGTCTCCTGTGGTTTATCCCCAGCCCCTCCCTACTGACTTGTCCCTGCCTTTATTTTCTCAGCTGCAGTGGGGACCGGCCCTGGGCCAGGTACCGGGTACACTGGAAAGCGTGGTTGGGGACCCACTCCTGTCCCTTCAAGCGGCTTCTCGGGAGGCACTGGATCTGGGGACAGAGTTACAGGGAAGGGCCAGGACCTGTTCCCATTAGCTGGTAGGTGCGGCTCTGCAGGGGCTCCATCCCAGCACAGGTACGAGGGACAGATGCTTAGTTCCCGTGGGGAGGATCCGCACTGAAGGCAGGCGTGGTTGGTTGTGAAGCAGGTAAGTTCTTCTGCCTTCTGCTCAGATGGCACTGAGAGATGCAGGGAAAGCTGCCCCTTCACACTGGGGTGTCTGTGAGGCCTAGTAAAGCCACCTCCCTTCTTTCTCCTGCCAGCCCCTGAGCCCAGAATCGCAGAGCAGGGCCTGCCTCAGGGCCCGTTCCAGCTAGGTTTTAGTGGAGAAGTCTGGTTTCTAAAGTTCAGGAATGAGTCTTTGGGGCATTGTTTAGGCTCAGACTTCAGATTAAAAAAAAAAAAAAAAAACTACACACTCTATTAATCCTGGGCATAATTTATTTTTTTTTTTGCATAGGCATAAATTAGAATCTGGAGATAAAAAATTCAGAACCAATAGTGCAGCATTTGTGACAGGAGAGCGCAAAATGAAACCTGGTTGTCTGGGGGGGGGGCAGGGGCCGAGCTGGGGCCAGTGCCAAAGGCCCACAGGTGGCCTTAGGCCTCACCTTCCTTCTAGCTCCATCCCCTTGGAGCCCATTTGGGGCTCAGCCCTGTTCTTACGGCACCTGCCTGCACCGCAGCCCCCCCTGGCAGCCAGGTTACAAGGAACTGAAATCACCCGGTGCCCCACAGAACGGGGCTAGGAATCAAGCCCAAAGCTTTTCAGTTAAAAAACAGACCTTGAAAAATATATACATAATACAGCAGAGTCTCCTGGGTCTCAAAGCCCTCTCTTCCCCCAGCCCACACCCCTGACAGCACCCCACCCCCCCTAGAAAACGAGCCAGAAAGGAAACAATCTGAGCAAGAGCTGAGAGTCTCAAGGGAGTAGCTGAGCCCCTTATAGTCAGGTGGTGGTGGGACAAGGCCCACAGTGCGGACAGGCCTCTTCCCACCACGACACCCTGAATGTCACCATCATTCTCATTGGACCATCCCGAGAGTCTGCGGAGTATGCTGCTCCCCACCCTTTTAAGCTTACCCCAGCTGCTTATGGCCTCAAAAGGCAGGTCTGGGCTCCCTGCACCTTGGGGGAATGTGGCAAGCTTGCTCTGGGGCACAGGCATGCCCTAGCAGGAATGGGGAGCAGAGTGGGCCTCGGTCCCAACATCAGGGGAGAGAGAAAGCACTAACCCGAGCAGAGGGGGAATCCTACTGGCTGCCCCCCTGACCCCTCAGAGCCAGAGAGGCAGCCTCCCTTAGAGGCTCCTAGGAGCCCGACCCTCAAGGGTATGAGAAGCCCTGTGGCCCACTCTGACCCAGAACACATACAGTGTATAGAGAGGCCTTTGGGGGACGTTAGGGGGTCAAGCTCCATAGGTTGATGGCACTAGATTTCTGGAAGAGCCCGGCTGCCCTGCACAAGCAGCTTCCTGCCTGGGGCTCAGCCCCAGCCTGCACTGTGAGCACCTTCCTCCTAGAGGACGTCACTTCCCTGCCTGGTGATAGGGGCAGCTCACCTGCCCCAGGCCCTTGCTTGTCCCACCCATGGCTTTGGCACCTGCTTCATTCACACGCCTACCAACCGCAGCTCCTTGGGTGCCAGCCCCCCATCCTGGGTAAGGGGCAGACAGGTTTCACCCACCTCTGCTGGGACGACATAGGTCCACTCACTGCCTCTCCCCCTGCCTCACGATCACCCCATGATATGCTACATATATACACCCTCCCAAGAGGGGGAAGTAGACACCCAGTGCCTGGCACAAGGAGGTCACAAAAAGGGACGCTGGAACGTGCTGTCTACCTCGAGCTGCCCCGCGCTAGGAAAGCCCTGCATATTCTTTCTTGTCTCCATCGGGCCAGCGGCGCTGGTCAAGCGTGTGGGGAAGGGGCAGGGGTGCTGCTCTCCCACTCCCAGAGAAGGGGGCACGTGCTGGGAGGGGCTGGCCTCCCAGCTGGCTGGCAGCAGCACAGAGAAGGCCTAGTGGGTGGGTTCCCCATGCACCCGGAAGCGGTAGATGCAGGTGTACTCGGGGTGGCCCCAGTTAGTCAAGATCCGAAGCTCCACCACCTGGTATGTGGCCATTTTAGTGTCCTGGGTAGAGAAAGAAGGTGTTAAGAGTGTCCCAGGCCCTCAGACCTCGCTGACAGGAGGGCAGAGAGGGGGACAGCCACCCCCAGGGTCCGATGCCCCCCTCCCCCACCCCTCCCGTAGGCCTCCACAGCGAACTGGACTGCAGAGCTCCTGTCTTCAGATCGTGGAGCAGAGTTTCCAGCTTGTGGGCCAAGGAGTCCCAGGGGCTTCAGAGGTCCTCTAGGGGCCATGACCCACAGCCACATAAAAATGGCCTTGTAGCTGAGGACCAGCCAGATTCATTCCAGACAGATTCACAGGAGCTCTTTATCATGGTCAAGGGACACAATCACTGTCACGGAGGATCTGATATATGTTGACGGTGGAAAAGAATCCTTTTACTCTGAATTAGGCAGAGTTTTCTTCCTCAAGTTCTTAGCAGGCCTCTGTCCTCTTTGCTCCAAAAGCCACGATTTTTGAGCTTTCGGAGCAAATGGCCCCCAGTTCGACGCCAACAGACACAGCGCTTTCCCGTTCCCTTCCCGTCCTCTGGCCTTCCGCACAGCCGCTTTTCCTCTACTGTCTCCTAAAGGCTCGGTCAGCACACATCCCCCAGACGTCCCAGGCACTCCCATGGCTCAGTCTTTGGTCCCCTGGTGGCTGCATGGGACTATCTACCTCCTCTCCATCCTCACTCCCGACACTCCGCAGCCACTTCCTGACCGGTCTCGTCCCCTGGATGCACCTTTCACACGGTCACATGATCTGACTACAGTGCACAGTCTTGTCACTTCTCTGCCTAAAACGTGGCAGTGCCCACCCCAGCCCCGAGGGCCAGAACTCTTTGGCCTGGTAGCCAGGCCTGCCTCTCTCCGGCCTCCCTTCCCACCACTGTCCCTTTGCCACCTCACCCAATTCTTCACCCCTAGTGTAGCTCTCAAGCCCCCGGCACAGCATTCATCTGGGCTGTCAGAACATTGATTTCTTGGGGCTGCCGGGATCTGGGAGCCTCGCTCCTGGGGTGGAGACTGGCAATCTGCATTTCTAACAAGGCCCTGGGAGACTGATGCCCGTTCAGATTGAGGCCAGAAGTCTCCCTCAGAGCCCTAGCCGTGCGGCACTGCCTGAGGCCTAGGAGGAACACCCTCTGACAACTGCCCCCGGCTCCCCGTCCGGGATGGGCCCCTCTGTGTGGATGTCTATGTGGTGCCTCTCCTGTGCCACTTGCACAGCTGTCCCTGTTCCCTGCCTCGAACTGTGGGGAGGCAGGGGCTGTGCCTATTCTTGACCTGAGCCCGCGGTGCCTGACACGGAGTAAGTGCTTGGAAACCATCTGCCGAACGGATAGGAAGCTGAATATACCATTCCGCTGGCACAGCGGAGTCCCGTACCTGAAAATAAAAGGTCTGAATGGGCTCCCCATCCTGGTCGTAGGTGAACTGGCCAAGAAGTGTCCCCTCTTGCTGCGCATCTTCATCAAATCCCTGAAAAGAGAACAAAGGATGGAGGGAAGATCCATCCCCGGGGACAAGTGCCCCAGTCACCCGGGGAAGAATGCTCTCCCTTCCTGTTCCCACACTGGGTCCCCCGTCCCCGAGCAGATCAGCGCCAGCCTTGGTAGGACTACAGGGGCCTGAGCACTGGACGTGGGTTATTCCAGCGCAGCCTAAGCTACCATTTCCCAGGCTGGGGCTATCCCTTCCAGATCTGCCCCCTTCCTCCCAAATAATGGTCCTGGCTCTATCCTTAGTAAAGACTCACGGTCCCGTAGCCCCTCTGAGCCCCCAAAGGTAGAATACTCACAAAGATGGCAAAGTCCTTGGGGGCACTGGAGATGGTGCTGTTGGGGGACAAGGACTTGGGGACATGCTCTAAGGTGACAGCAGTGGGGCGGATGCGGGCAGAAAGGCGAACCACAGCAAAGCCCTGGGGCCCCTGGAAGGCCCAGCAGTTGCCTGGGTGCACATCTGGCTGAGGGGACGAGGAGGAAAGGAAGTCCCATCAGCACGGGGCGGGTGACAAAGACGGCCCACCCTGAGCACGGCTTTTGCTGGCTCAGGACGGGAGTCACCCAGCTATGCAGGCGACCTGCTCAGGGCCCCTGCTGCTGCCCTCATGGGTACCTACCTGGAGAATGACTCGGGGCGACTGGGAGTGGTACCACAGGGGGATGCCGAAGAGACTGAGGAGGGCCGTCTTGGTCTCATAGGTCTCAGAACATCGGGTGCTGATAACACTCGCCCCTGAGACAGGAAAGACAGGCAGTGTGGGCACCTAAAGCTGGACCCCAGCAGGGGAGGGAGGGAGGCGCTGACACCTGTGCTGCTCACCAGCCCAGGGAACTCGAGAGGGGACCCCTACGGCCACGTCCTCTCTCAAGGTGGGAGGGCAGATGCCCCAGGCCGTCTTCAACCTCACCCCAACTACAGCTGTGAGCATCAGTTTCCCTGGCCAAGGATGGTATTCAGTTCATCCGGACTTCTCCAAGTTTCTTTGCTTGCCTTTGTTGTGATTTCTGCCCATCTCGAGCCCTGCCCGCCTAGCACCACGGCTGCCCGGCAGATGCCGGGGGGGCGGCCAGCACGGGACCAGGCTCTGCAAAGTGGGGAGAGCGCACACACAGACCTCCTGATTCCAGAGCGTAGTCCACCATCCCGATGCGGTCCTCACTGTAGCGCTTCAGGGCCTGGTTTACGATGCGCTGCACCTGCTAAAACAGGCATCCGAGGCAGCTGCCACGAGCAGCAGACTCGTCCACCCTTGAGCCCCCACTACTGGGGGCGAGGGACCCCCGGACCGGCCCCCTCCTATCCTGCACCACACACTGGTGTCCAGCCACACGTGCCACTTAACCTAGATGCACCCCCCCCCCCCCGCCCCCACCAGCCCCAAAGCAAGCACCGGAGCCTCCCGCACGTGGTCTTGGGACGTACCGGGAAGCTGGCAGTGTGCGACTGCGCGGGTCTAGGACTCCCAGGGAGGAGGGCGCTGGACGAGGGGGTGAGGGTGGGAGTTGTTCCCGGGGCCCCACGGTCCTCACCTCCTCTGTCACCCCGATCACGCCTTCCCTCTGCAGCGTCAGCCCCAGGCTGGCGGCGGCCTCCCTCGCCGACTCGCCCCGCATCTCGGCCACGTGGGCGAGGATCCTGCCCTCCAGCTCCCGCAGCTGAACTTGCATGTCTTCCTGCTGAAGGAGCCCGTTGCGGGTCCCCCCGCCGTGCAGAAGGAACTGACTGATCCAGGCAGGGAACCGGGACTCCACCTGGCGACAGAAGGAAGGTCTTTTAGAGGCTCTCAGGGACAGTGCTGCTGTGGTGGCTCCTGGCTGGAGTGGAGGGGGCGGGAAGAGAACACAAGCCGGGAAGGGAAGGGCCAAGCACACCCCGCTAGTCCACCTGAAGGAAAGCGTTACGACCAACTCTCCGTGTTACTGATAACAAAACAGGAAGAACTGTCTACGAAAGGCAACATCTGGGCCAAGTCCAGACTCCGGGGACTAGCAGGCCACCAGGGCAAAAGGCTCTTTGCCGTACAGACTCATAGGACAGACACTCTCAGAGGACACGGTGTTCGGCAGGGGACTTAGATGGTTCCAACTTACGTCATCCCTCACTGCCTGCAGCTGCTGGGGCAAGAGGCCCACTTGGTCTGCCACCGAGCTCTGCTTCAGGCTCAGGGCCGCCAGCTCCTGCCGCAAGCCTGCCAGCTGGCCCTCCAGTCGCCCCAGCTCCTTCATGGAGTTCTCTCGGAAGGACTCTTGGGTCATCCTACTCCCAAGGAGAGGAGAAGAGTAAGCCTTGGATCTCTGGTGAGGTGTGAGGCCACGCCGAGGAACACAAGGGGATCCCCTAGTTGGCTCCCGACAGAAGTGAGTGCCCAGCACCTGCACACGAATGCAAGGCCTCCACCTAGGGACCCTGGCTGTAGAACACAGCCCCAGTGCCTTCGAATTGGCTTGCCGATCCCAACGAGCGAATTCTTATCCTGTCCCCTTCCTAAGACCAGAGCCATAATTCACTCTGCCTCGGCCTCTCCATCCTCCACACGGGTGGATGTCTGGGGCACGGAAGGCAGCCTGCATGAGTGTGTACAGAAAAGGTAGCGGGTCTACGAGTGAACCCACAAATCCCAGTTCTCTTGCGGTGCCCCCGCCCCCACTCAACCGCTCTTGCCCTTCAGATGTTCCTGAGCTAGTTTTCAGCCATCCCCTCTCTGTTCAGAACGCAATCAGAACTCTGCTCCGGGGCTCTGTGCCCCAGGCCTGCCAGGGTGTGGGGTGGAGAGGTCGGGGGTAGAGCAGGCCTAGGCCGGATGGCAGTGCCCGTTACCTTTGCCACTCGGACTTCAGCTCCTGGAGTCGAGCCTCAGACTCCTGTAAGCAGGAAGAAGGCAGAAATACAACATATGCCAGGCTCAGAGCAGTCAGTCTCCCAGAGCAGGATCTATTCTGTCTGGAGTCTCTGTTCCAGCAGAGCCCTGCCCCAGGCTCTCCTGACTGCTCCAGCAAACATTAACCACCTCCTGGCCTAGGTCCTCATGAGAGGCTTGCCCCATCCGCATGCTTGGGCATGCATACATTCCCTCATTCATTCAGCATCTTATACCCAGCACAACAGGCCTCTTGAAAGCGACCCTTCCTCAAACACACCCCCGGGCATCCCTGCAAAGCATTCCTGTGCACGTGGGTTCAGCTCCAGCAGAAGTCAGGAGATGACACCCCCACCCCATCTAGTGTCTAAGCACCCTTTGGGAGAACCAAGCTGCCTCAGCCCAAGAGCAGATGTTGAACTATAGATCAGGGCCCCACTGGGGAGGCCCCAGGTGCCCCTGAGTCCACCAACCTGGGAGGCCTGGACAATTTTCTTGAAGAGGTCTTCTGAGTCTTGTTGATGTTCTGCTCTCAGGGTGACCAGCTCTTCCTGTCAGACACAGGGGAGCGTCTTGAGGATTTTACTGAGTTACGTGCAGAGGGAACTTACAACCACCAGTAAGTGGCAGAACTGGAGACTGAACCAGGCCCGTCTGCCTGCAAACTTCGGCTCCTGGCCTTTGTGCCACAAGTGCTTCTCAAACACGCAAGACCCCCTTGATCTCTGCTGCACCCCTACTGTGCCAGGCACTCTGTGGTCTCCTGTTTCCACAGTCGGGGTTGGGAGTGCACGGGGAAACCTGAGGGTCTCCGTTTTAGAGGAAGGAACGAAGGCTTAGAGAAGGTGAGTGACTGCCAAGTGACACGGCTGTCCCTCTCGTGTCAGGGTGTGCAGGGCCTCACCCCTCCACCCCACACACCCACGGTGTCACCCACACGCCACTCTGCTCACGCTCAGAGACCTGGATCCGAGCGGCGGTGTCCCTACGGAAGTCCTCCTTCAGGGCAGCCTCGCGGCGGCTCACCAGCCCTTCTAGAAGTGCCAGGGTGTCCTCGTGGCTCAGGCCTACATGGCCTCCCCCACCAGCAGCCCCTTGCCGCAGCTCCAGACGTTCCAGCCGCACAGCCTCCTTCTGCCAGTTGGAGGAAAATTCGGCAGCGAGAGCTTCTAGGCGTCGCTCCAGAGAGTGTACCCGGGACAAGATGCGCTGCTCAGCCTGCTGAGGGAGGGAAAAGCCATAGAGGTGAGGGGCCTAGGACAACAGTGCTCCCTGAAGAGAAAGGGAAGGGAATCCCAGGAACACCCAAATGTGAGCTCACGCTGGCCCTGAGGACCATCCGTGCTCAGCGAGGTGAGTACCCCGGCAGGGCAAAGGGGTACCGTGAGTATGCGGACACGTGGTGACAGAGTGCAGCACAAGGTGCCAAGGACGGTGCGCAGGCCAGGCGGGAGGGGACACAGCGCCCTCTCCAAAGAGGGTCCAAATGGAGGAACGGGTCCAAGAAGAGGACCAGAGGAGCGGCAGGGGGCAGGGTGGCCTCCCGGGCTGGAGCCAGCCCCCTTCCCTCTCCTACATTGTGTGCGTATGCAGGAAAGCGAGCGGCCGACAGGGTTCAGCCGCCCACTTCGTTCAAGAGAACTATGGCCAGGGGCGCCTGGGTGGCTCAGTCAGTTGAACATCTGACTTCGGCTCGGGTCATGATCTCGTAGCTGTGAGTTCCAGCCCCACGTGGGGCTCTGTGCTGACAGCTCGGAGCCTGGAACCTGCTTCGAATTCTGTGTCTCCCTCTCTCGGCCCCTCCCCTGCTCACACTGTCTGTCTGTCTCTCTCTCTCTCTCTCAAAACAAACATTAAATTAAAAAAAAAAAAAAAGAGCTATGGCTAAAAGACGAAACAATTTGAAGAGGCTCTCTTTCTTCTAATTGGATGGCCCACAGAGTAGGTAGAATAAGTCCTTTGGACTTGACGGTGGCACCTGATAGCATGCCATGGATTTTGAAAACCTTGTTGGCTTAAAAACAAAAATCTTTGCCAAGAGAAATTATAGTCTCTCAACTGTCAATTAAAGACCGGGGCCGCCTCCTGAGGGCAGAAGTTGCTTCTGATTTTTAAATGTTTTAACATAGGCAGTACATCTGCAGGACAGGAAGAGCAAAGAGTGACAAGTCCTCTCCTAACCTGTGTCCCATCCACCTGGGCCCTCAGCCACCACCGGCTCCCACACCAGGCAACTATTTTTATTAGTGTCTTTATGCAAACGTAAGCAAGTACGACATAGGTGTGTTCGTTCTTTACCTCCTCCTTCTCACAGAAAAGGTAGTCCTGAAATTGAACTACACTTAACATCCTTACTAACGATTCCAAAAGGGAAAGTTATAATGCCAGAATAGGTCATTATGTGATAACATGGCAGTCGGGAAGGTCATATTCGCCAAAATAAATGGTTAAAAATGTGTTCCCCAGTTAAATTCAGCAAGATACAAGCAAAATTCAGCTGTCATTAGGGGAAAAAGAATGAAAAACTTTTCACTGGTGACTTCATGACATGTATGCACACATTCTGGTTATGTGTGCCCTGTCACCTCCCACGCCACACTGCAGGCTCCTTGAGGACACAGCCTGGGCAGCCTCGGGCAGACAAGGCTCTTGTCCTCCCGTCCTCCTTGTGTTTGTACCCTCTGCAGTGTGGCCTCGCATGTGCTATATCCAGAGGTGGTGTCTACCCCGCCCCCTTTTTAAATGTTTTTATTTATTTTTGAGAGACCGAGCATGAGTGAGGGAGAGGCAGAGAGAGGAGGAGACACAGAATCCGAAGCAGGCTCCAGGATCCGAGCTGTCAGCACAGGGCCCGACGCGGGGCTCGATCTCAAGAACCGTGAGATCGTGACCTGAGCCGAAGTTGGACGCTCAACCGACTGAGCCACCCAGGCGCCCCTATTCCCCCCTCTTTGAGTCTAGACTGGCCTTGAGATTTACTTCGGCCTGGAACGTGGAGGAAGGGACAGTGTGCTAGTTTTGAATCGAGGCCTGATTTTGCTCTTGTGGCACCATGGTCGTCTGCTAAGAGAACGAGGCGGGGCTCGCCTGCTGGACGAGAAGAGCACGTGTGGCACCCAGCCTGCCCCTGCTGACCCAGCAGCCTGTCCCTGCTTAGACCAAAAGAGCCACCCAGGGCACCCACGGGCTCGTGAGCCAATCGAATGCTTGCAGCTTTAAGGCACTGATTTTAGGGGTGATCTGTTTGTGGTAATCGGTAACTGACCAGCCCGTCGCCTTACTCTTAGAAGATGCTGAAGAAATATTTATGAAACTATAGAGAAGGAACAAAGTAGCTGAAACGATTTGTCTGATTCCTTTTCCTTCTGTTTTTTTGTTTTGTTTTGTTTTTGTGTGTGCTTAAGATGGCAACTGATTTGGGACAATTTGGAGTCCTATTTAAGCCCAAACTGCTCTCCCAGTGTCTGTACCCCAAACAGCTGAGACAGGGGACAAGGCAGTCTACCAGCTAGGACACCGCCTACGGAAGCTATAAGGGCAGAGAAATCAACTGCAAATAGAGGCAAGGTGAGGACCCGTGACCCTAAGCTACTCACCTGGAAGTCTCTGGACTCCCACACGTCATGCTGCCTGCTGCCGCCCTTCGCTGCCCACCAGGAAACCATCGCAGGGTGGAAGGTCTGCAGCCCATAGGGGTAGAAATACCAGGCACCTGTACACAGAAGAGAGGGGGTTATCCAGGCCCGTGGCCATAAGCCAGAAGGCACACGCTGCTGAAGACGGCGGCCTAATCAACATGGGTTGTTAGCAGCCTGTCCCATTCTGCGAGCTGGGCTGCTGCTGGAAGGCGGTACGAGGGATGGAGGTTCCCATCATTCTCTGAGGCAGCAATTTCCACCTGACGGTCCCAGAGTATATGCTTTCTCACACTCCTCAGGAATCCCCATCTTTCTGTAAATGGCAAAACTCAGAGAACATAGCTCTAATAAAGCTAGGGATGATCCAGAGGTACAACCAGAGGACCTGATGGTGGCTCTCAGCCAAGACTGTTCGGCAAGATCACCCAGGAAGCTCTTTGGGCGCCTGAGTGGCTCAGTCACTTAAGCGTCTGACTTCGCCTCAGGTCATGATCTCGTGGTTCATAGGTTTGAGCCCCGCATCAGGCTCTGTGCTGACAGCTCGGAGCCCGGAGCCTGCTTCAGATTCTGTGTCTCCCTCTCTCTCTGCCCGCCCCCTTTCGTGCTCTGTCTAGGGTCTCACTCTCTCTCTCAAAAATAAACATTAAAAAAAAAAAAAAGATCACCCAGGAAGCTTAAAAATACCCAATATCTGGCCCCACTCTCTAGGAAATGAATTCACTGGTCTGGAGTATCCCTCTATAGGTGAGTCTTAAAAGCTCCCCAGATAACTCTCATGAGCTGCCATGGTTGAGAATCCCTGAAACAGGAGACACCTGCTAAGAGAAGGTGCTTTTGACCCAAGACAACACAAGATTGCAGCCACAAAGACGCCTGCATCTTGCTTCAGGGGCCATCTGCTTGTGATGTGTTTACTCCTGAGCTTACGCGTGTGGGGTGGGGGATGAGGGCACCTGGCGAGCCGTATCAGCCAGTGGGTCTCCATCCCAGGGAGACCACACTTGCCACTCAATCATTGGCCGTGAGCAGGTACAACCGGAAGCACACGCCCACCAGGCTTTCCATCAGACCCTCTGGACACACCTCCCTTAATGCACTCCCTGAGGAGCCCACTCTGCCGGCCTTTCAGGCCCTCCACACACATCGGCCCCATCAACCCTATGAGGCCACGGTGAAGCTCAAGTTAAAAGAGTAACTCCTGAACAAAGCACTGTATGATCGTAAAGGGTCATTATTACTTCAAGGGCGATGCCCAGTTTCCACTGGACGTGAACAAGCTGTTCTTGTAACAGCAAACAAAAAGGAAGTCCACACTTGGAAAGATTTTCTACCTGGCTGTTAAATAAAATAAATACTAGTTGAGTAGATGCTAAACCTATAAAACCAGCTCTAAAAAAAGGTAAAGTGTGGTCTTTATAAGTTAATTATAAATTGGTACAATAATTAAAATGGAGCCTGGGGGCCATGAAGGCAACTCACGTGGAATCGTGAGACCGCAACACTGTCAGATTAGAAGCTGAACACAATATATATAAATAATGATTACAACTATGCAGAACATGTGAAAGTCCTAAGAGAATGGAACACCACCAAGCATCTTGTAAGGCTCTGTGCTGACAGTGCAGAGACTATTTGGGATTCTCTTCCCCCACCCCCTCCTCTCTGCCCCTCCCCAACTCATGCTTTCTATCTCAAATAAATTAAAAAAAATTTTTTAATGAAATATCTTAGTACAAAAAGGCAGACTTCTCTTTACAACTTCATTGTTTCAATCTTAAAGATTGAACTTGATGTCATAACCAGAATTCACTCACTCAGACTACACCCTGATTTGGAATGCAGAGAAAATGGCTACTAACAACAAGATCCCTGTCAAGATCCCTGCTTTTTACCCCAATACTCCTGTACTAGGGCATGTTCTGACTCCGATGCCCCCAAGGATGCTCTATTGACACGCCAGGCAGTCAAGTGCGGCCACCCAAACAGAACACAAGATCAACGGATTGGGGCATATCCCTTCTCACCCACTGGACACCCTAGAAATGCCACACAGGTCCACGAGGAGCCGGGAGGGCCAGACAGGAGTGGCTGAGAGCTTGGGACTGAGCTGCCCAAGGCTCAGTCTGACTCCACTCATCCTGCCTCCTTCCGTTGCCTGTAGGCGATCACCATCCCTCTGGTTTTTGCGTGTCCGCTCAGCGCCAGCCCCCCACCCACACTGCCCTGCCCCTCTGGCTCACCAGCTCCATTTCGGCCTGGCATGCTCGTCCTACCCCTGCCCTGCAACACCGGGCAAGCTTACCATAGGTCAGGCCGGTCAGAAGCAGCAGCAGCAAGAGGAACCACAGGAATGTCTTCACGGATGAGAAGCGCCTGGGCCACAGGAGGGGACAGCAGGGGAGGAAGAGGTGTCAAGAGAGCATCCAGGGCTCTATATCCCTGCTGGGAGTCTGCAGAGGCTTTCCCTGAGTGCCAAACTAGAGTTGGGAGGGGGATGCCCTGGAGCATCTCATCTTGCCAGGGCTGGACTGGAGACTTTTAGAGCTTTGCCTGCAAGTCTTGGAATAATGGGGACAATGCTGACTCTGAATTTTATTGATGTGATTAAAAAAAAAAAAAAAAACACGGGGTCTTTGTAAAACCTGAAATTTTCATACGAACAAGTCCTCTAAGCAAGCAATTCTAGAAAAAAATACAGAACTCCTTAAACAATATTTTCCTTAAAAAAAAAAATTTTTTTTAACATTTATTCATTTTTTTTGAGAGACAGAGTATGAGCTGGGTAGGGGCAGAGAGAGAGGGAGACACAGAATCCGAAGCAGGCTCCAAGCTCTGAGCTGTCAGCACAGAGCCCGACGCGGGGCTCGAACTCATGGACTGTGAGATCATGACCTGAGCCGAAGTTGGACACTTAACCGACTGAGCCACCCAGGTGCCCCAACAATATTTTCTTGTAGAAAAATATGGAACCTTCTTTTGGTGACACGGATCCACCCTTGGCCCTCTTCTCAGCATAATCCTCAGCCAATCATCCAGCCAGGATTACGTCCAGAGGACCTTGACCTCTTGGCTCAGTCTTCTTTCCCGGCTCTGCTGGGTCAGGGACTTAGAAAATCAACCCACAGCATCACGCAGCGCCTATCCCTGGCTTCTGAACACCCAGCAGAGAACACTGGGTTCTAGACTGCCCCAGGGCCAGGAGGAAAGCTGAACTTTCCTCGGAAACACCACTTGTTGGGCCAGAGCCTGAAACCTGACCAGCCAGAGTAAGACCGGGCTGTCAGACTCAGACGTGGCTGGATGGGGGCTGGCATCTAGCAGGAAGTAGCCAAATAACAGGAACCCATAATTTCAGAATTCTCCCTGAAAGGCTACTGGTTTGGAAGGCAACACCTGACTCGATCCCATTATCTGTCAGGCAGAGAGGGGCTCTGGATAGTCTACTCCATGCTCACTGATTAAAAATACACGTAAACTCGAGAAAAAGAAACCTTCACAGAAAGGACATATACAGGTTTAGAAGCCTTACTGGTCCCTTCTGTCCCAGGGCTTTCTGAGTCATTGTCAAGGTGGGAGTCTCGCTCACCTGGTTAAAACGAAGACATCGAGGAGGGAGGCAGCTGTTGTCAGGCGATACCAGGTGGTGCCAACCCACCAGTAGAGGAGTCCAAACAGCCGGCCTGGAAGAGGGACCGTCAAGGCCTGAGTGTCACCCTCAGCCAGCGGCCTGCAGCTTGTGGTTTCAGAGCGTTACTGTCTCCACCTGCAGCCCTCCCTGCCGCTACCCCCAATGCTGACCTGCCGGTGCACCTGTCCTCGAATCCCACCTGCCTACTCTGCCAACTTTCTCCATCCTGCTCCACAGCTGCTCCTGCCCTTCCGAGTGGGAGTGTTAGAGTGTTGGCTCCTGGTTTCCAGTGGCTTATTCTAGGACGAGCTCTCCCTGCTCGTCCTATGGTCTCTCGGTGGGATGCCCAACCACAGGGAGAAGGGGAAGAAGGGACTGCTGTAGAGAATGGAAATAGCTGTGCACAGAGTAGCCAGCACCCACCTGGAGAAGTGACCACCATCCAGAAAAAAGAGGCTGCCCAAGAGGCTGCGTTCCTTAACCGTGAACCCGAACCACGGTGGTCAGTCTCCGAGTATCCTGCAGGGACAGAGAGGCCACGGCTCAGTCTGTCCTCCCTTTTAAGAGCCCAGAGACAGGGAGACTGCCTATTATTTATCTTCTCCTTTAGACTGTGAGCTGAGACCACGTATCATTCTCCTTCGCATCCCCAGAGCGTCACCCAGGCCTGGCACCTAGCGGGTCAGTAAAGGTCTGTCAAAGGAACGCAACGGGAGGTTTCTGACATTTTATTTCCCTTGAGCTTACTGTCTGCACCCCTCTCCTCACCAGCAATCCTTCGATCCATCGTTCCGAGCTAGACCAAAGGGCTCAAGCAGCTCCTACGTGTGAGGCGCCCCGTTAAGGCAGACACAACGGAGTCGACCATAGGCTGCTCCGACTGACGGGGACAGGGCAGTCATAGTATGTCAGGGGCCGCCCCAGGCCTGGGTTCAGGGTGCCACGGTGGCATGACCAGGGGGTGCCCAGCTGGTCTGCGCAGGGGCCTGCCAGACACCACGCTCTCTCAGGCTGGCAGGGGGGCACCTTCCCCGGGCTTCCCGTCACCTCCCCCAGCAGCCCCAGAACCTGCTGGAGCGTATCCCTGAGGCGTCACCCACCTGCATAGTCATCCTCTGAAGAGTAACCTGAGGAGGACCCCAGGAAGTCCTCGGAGCCCTTGTTCTCAGAGAGCCCGTTGAGTTTGCTGCTTTCGGTGCCGCCTGTGCCTCTCCTCCTCCTCACCCGCAGATCCTCACCTGAGGAGGGAAGAACTCGGGGTTCTCCTGGGGCAGGAGGCTATCCCGGAGGGCCTCATGGGGACACCTTGAGGAGCGTTTCTGACGGACAGATGGAGCTGCCCTGAGCTTCCTCCTGAGCTCCCCGGGTCCATGGGGGGGGGGGGAGGGGTCTCCGGGCCTGGAGCAGCATCGTGGCCACCTCGTTGTCGGAAGTGGCCTGTGGCTCCTCTTCCGAGGGCTTCTGAGGACGGGGAGCCCTTCCTCTGGCCCGGCGGGGATTAGGAAACCACTGGGAGGGGGGGGAGTGGGGAGAGTTTGGACCTTAAATTTCCAGAGGAAGCAAAGCCTCTGGAGGCAGGTTTCAGACACTCACCCCAGTAGGGGTCGCTATGCAGCTGGTCGTCGAGGATGGAGCTCCTGGCAAGGGAGGCGGCCCGGGGGCTGCCAAAGTAGGACTCCCTGACCACCGACTCGCTGTAGTAGGACGTGTGCGTGTCGGAGGAGGGGCCCAGCTGCGGCGCTGGGGAGAGGCGCTTCATGTTGCCGGACTTCCTCTTCAAGGTCCTGTGGGAGGGGAGCCGGCAGGTGAGCCCAGCCGGGAACAGGAAAGGGAGCCGCTCTGCCCGCCTCTGGTGAGTGGGTCAGCCTTGTTGCCAGGCAACTGACAGCTCCCAGCTGCCGACCGCGCTAACCACAGGTGCAGTCGCTGTCCCCGTTATCTCCAGATCCCACCAGCAGTGAGTGATGAAGGCAGGATTCAAATCCAGGTCTCTAACTTCAATGCCAAAGTTTTTTGTACCCCCCCCCCCCGCCCGCCGCCATGCTTCTAAGAGAGTAGCAATTTCAACCACCCACTGAAATCCCAGACCAACTCGACCTGGCCTCCCAGGGCTAGCCAAAGCCTCGTGAGCGGTTATCTGGGCCTCATATCTGCAAGCGGGGCAGGATGAGGCTGACGCCTGCTGTAGCTCATTTGCCATGCTCCTCGGACCGGGACCTCTCCTGGGCTGCCTCTGCGGGCCCCGCTGAAGCCCTGCAGAAGGTACTCCTGGGTCTGGGGAGGATGGTCAGACGGGCACATCCGTCCAGAGCAGAGAGGGCTCCTGTGAACCCAGCCCGCACTGGCGGGGTTTCTGGCCTGGCTTATTCTCGAAGCTGCCTCTCCCCACTTCCTGTTCTCTGATCGAGAGGGCAGCAGCCTGGCTTACAATGGGGGGAGAAGAGACAGCAGGGCTGGGGCCTCGCATCCTCAAAGGTGCGAACGCTCCCCCTCGGCTGGATACGGGCACCCGATCTCTGCCCAGTCAGGTGGCGACAGGACAAGGCTGTGCAGCGACCTGCCCAAGCCCTCTGCTCAGCAGGTCAGCGCTATCCGTGGGTGGCCGGGGCGGGGTGGAGGGCGGGGGTGAGACGGCAGTCTCCTACCTGAGAGGGCTGTCTTTAAACAGGGTGCTCTGGCTCCCCATCACCGAACTCCCTCCACTGCTGCTGCCGCCGTCATCATCGCCCTGGGAGTAGCGCGTGAGGCGCTGGCTTCGGCGAGACATGACGAGGTAGGGTGGGGACTCTCCCCCTGAAGAGAGTCTTGGGAGAGAAAGGAAGACCAGTGAGGCCTGGCGGGGGCAGGTGTTTCAGCTCCTCCCGGCCAACAGCCTACCCCCTGCGCATTCAACACAGACAGCCCCAGAGGTGGGGACAAGGGGGCGTGTACGGAGCATCTCCCGGCACCACCCACCCTGCCGCCAGGCGGCCCTGCCTCGGGCTCACTTAGTGCCCAGGTGGCCTCTCTCACGGTGCTTTCCACACGCTCTTCTGGCTTTCGGTTTGACACGGAGCTGCCTGAGAGGCAGAACCGGACCTTCTGCAGCCTTTAGCAAGTAGCAGAGCAGGTGGAACGTGAGAGGCACGCAACAGACGCTAACTGAATGCTTTTGATCATTACTGCCCACACAGAGTCTCTAGTCGGGCCATCCCACTACGCTGCCCTCCCCCTGGAGCTGGGTGCGCGCGCCTTCCAGCTGTTTCTCTTAGAGGGGACACACTTTCTTTTCCTTGTGGCTAGACTCGTTGACTCAGGGTCCCAATCCAACGCTGACCGGAGAAGACCTTTCTGGGGTGAGCCCCACCTACATCCTGAAGGTGTCCGCATGCCGTAGCCCCTCAGTGATCATTGTAGTGCAACATCAGGGCATCCTGTATGATGATAATTGTGATGACGGAATACTTTGTTAATGCCTCCTGGGTGCCTGGCTTCTTTCGCACTCATTTCTGATCCTTATGAACACGGGAGGTACCATTACCGCCACTGTGCAAGGGAGGCACCTGGGGCCCTGAGACGACCGGTGACCTTGCCCACAGTCCCCTAGCCTGTACATGACAGAGGCAGGGTTTGAGCTCAGATCGGGCAGGTGGCACGGCCTGGCTCTTTCCCCCTCTACCATAACGTTTTCAAGTTGCTTTAGGAAACGTGTGTCCCCAACCAGAGTCTTTGACGGCCCTGAATATGCACAGAACGGGTTGTCACACGACAAATATTTGTCAACAAACTAACAAAACAGGGAGGTGGAGCGGCCGTGTGGGATCACAGTCAATCCCTGCCGGAGGGAAGAAGTCACCACGTGCCGTGGGAAATCAAGGCTCTGGAATGGATACCGAGGACTCGAAGCCAAGGTGAAGAGTCGTGGCAAAAGGCGGTGTTTGACGACCGGGGGGGGGGGGGGGATTAATCAGCCTTTCAGATGTAGAAACCCAAATTCAAAATCTCAGATTTCCCGCTTGAGGAGTCTCAATGTGGTGCCTTTGCCTGCCCATGCTACGAAGTCTTTGTTACACTTAGGCCCCCACAATAGTCCCTGGTACTTGTGACTTATTATCACTTCTCATATCCCTTATACTATTAGTTCCCTAGGTTGTGCAGTGGGTATAGGCTCTAGTGTTTCCCAACTCCAGCCTATGGAAACCAGAAGGTCTGGTTAGTCCAGCCAGAGAATTCAGAAGTCCTCTTCTGAAAAACAAGCAGCCTCATGTCTCGGTCTGACTGGCGTCTGCCCAGGTAGGATGCCCACCTGGCATCCCCCCCTCCCCCTGGTTTTTAGACAGTGTTAGTAAAGGGACCAATCGGTAGTAGCCAAAGCAGGAAGCTGGCCTGGCTCCTTTTCTGTATTCCTCTCCTTATAAGGTAATGCCACCCCCACTACTGCCCTCCCCACCTAAAAGCTCCAGATGCCCATATAGACTCCTCTTCCTCAACCCCCACCTGCTGAAGTGGACGAAGCCTTCACCCGGGGCGGTGGGGGGGGGGGGGGGGGGAAAAAAAACAAAAATTAATCCAACACAACCACCCGCCCCCACCCCCCCCCCCCAGAGGCTTCTTAGTCTTTCCTGTAGTCCTAGTATCAAAAAAAAAAAATAGTTTGCAACTGAGTCCGGTTTCAGAAAATGAGAAAGGTCAGGGCTTGAATCTTCCAAAACAAAACAAGAAATGAATCTCTAGGAGCTCGAATCTTTTGCGTATCTGAATAGACCCCACCCTCACCAACTCACAAACACACACACACACACACACACACACACACACACACACACACACACACAGAGTTAAGAAACCCTCAAACAAAACATCCCTCCCCACTTCTGTGCTGAACCACATCCCTTTTCTCAACTCCACCTTTCCCCACACCCCCCTCGGCAAACTTATATGGCAGTGTCCACCCAATCTGCAAACTCAGATCTCCGGCGACTTCCACGGGACGTTTTCACACTACTTTCCCTCGTGGGACCTGTAAAACGCTCCAGGGGCTAACTCCCTTCTCCCTTCATTTTCCCCCCGAGCTGAACCTGCAGAGATTTTTTTTTTTTTTTTAAACTAACCACGCGCCTTCCCTGCGGCTCTGCACTAAGTCACACTCCCGCCTCCTATTTGTTTGGTTTCTTTTTTTAAGAACTGAACAAAATGGGCCTCCCTCCTATTCCCGGAGTCTGACAGGCAGAGGGCAGAGAACTGCCTGTCCCTGGAAACTGCCTGCCTGGCACGAAAACACAGGCACTGCCCTGGGCCGGTTTGAGGTAGCCCGGTTCTCGCTCCCCTCCTCTCGGGGAGGTTCTGCCCCGGGGAAGTCCCGCCTGGAGACATCCGCCCTCCGGGCTGACCAGTGGGCGGCCGGCCCCGGGGACGGGGGGCGGGCTGCGGAGATGAGTCAGGGCGGCTGGCCCCGGCACGGCGCTGGCCCTTCCCGACCGGCCCAGGGGCGTGCGCCAGGCGGGGCTGGAGCCCGGCCCGGCTTGGCCGGGAGAGGAAGAACCAGGCCTGGGCAGCTCGGCCCTGGCTGGGGCGGCCCGACGGTGACCCCGGGGTCCGGCCGGGGCCCGCGGGGAGGCGGGAAAGGCCGGCCTACCCCGCCTACCACCCTTGCCCCGCACGTCCGCCCGCCAGAGGCCTACCGCCGGCTGTTACCTGCTGCCGCGGCTGCTCCGTGCGGGGCCGGGGGCGTCCGAGGCCCGCTGCGCCGCCTGGGCGCGCCCCCTTCCCGCGTCCGAATCCTGCGAGTGGCGCTAGGCGCGGGGACCCGGGGCGCGCGGCGCGGGACGAGCCCAGCGGGCCGAAGGGCGCAGCAGACAATGAGGCCCGCGCAGAACCGCGCTGCGCGAGTGGGGCCGGCCGGCGCGCGCGTGGCCCAGTGTGTATGTGTGCGTCTGCCAATCAACGCTGACAGGCCGCCGCCCATTGGCCGGGCCCCGCCCGCGTCACCGCCCACTGCCACCGCCCATTGGGCTGTTTGAACACAAAGGCCCCAGTTCGCTCCGCCCGCCGCGTGGGCCCCCGGGGCCCGGCTAGCCTTGCCTGGAGTCCGCGCGTGGGAGGCGCGGGGGGCGGTGTCGAGCCCCGGGAGCACGCAGCTGGAGCCCGCAAGTTGGGGCTCGGCCGGGCCTGACTGCGCACTTGACTCCAGGTCTGGTGGCTCAAAACACCTGATCCCGCTCCGAGCACCGCCTCGTGCGCCTCACCCCACCCGTGGCCTTCCGGCCGCGGCGTCCCCGCGCTCCGCAAACGGACTCCACACGCGGGATGCCAGGGCTTTAAAGGCATCGGGTGATTGGGGAGACGCAGCCTCTCTGAGGACGGCTCCGCACTAACCCCCCACCGAGTGGGGAGCAGGAAAAGTAGAAGACCCTTGGCCTAAGGCCCACCTGTTAGGGTAGCTAGTAGTTAGTCCTCAGCGGACTAGCCAACGATTGTTGAAGGGATGCTAAACGCCTGGCGCATGCGTAATTGTCCTTTTAGCCAGGCATTTCCACACCCATTTCAGAGGTAAGGAAACAGGTTCATAGAGGTTTTAAGTGATTTGCTTCAAGTCACAGCCAGAAGGAGGCAAAAGTGAGATTAGGAGATTCTCCTCACATCCAAGTCGGCTTTTTCTGCTTAAGAGTTGATTTTGGGATTCCAGACAGAGCAAGGAGGCTCTGGCATTTCCCCGTCTACCCCCAGGGCCCCCAAGTTTCACTGCAGAAAGCAGGGCTGGTTACGTCTTCCTCTGCCTCGCTCAAATTTATGTGACTGATAGGTAATGAGTGAGTACCAATGTCACCTGACGCCTGCCACCGGCCAACTTTACCCAAGTAGCAAGTGCACAGCTTGGGAGGAGTCATTTCCTGTGCAAATGCTTCTAAGGGTAACAGTGTCGTTATTTCACGCTTAAAGCACCAAGAGGAAGAGACAAGAAATTACAAAATCACTGAGACAGGACAGGAAGGCACTGGGGGTAGAGGCGTGAGGAAGAGTGAAACCCTTGTGCTAAGTTGACTCCAGACCAAAAAAAAAAAAAAAACGACCCCTCTTCCTGGGCCTTTACAGGCCCACCTGGGAAAAAAGGGGGCCTCATCTGCACTTACGGCATCTTGAAGACAAGGGTTAGATGACAAACTGCCTGGCTCTCCAGGACCTCACGTGGGGCCTGAGTATCTGCTGACCGTGGAAGGAATAAAATGAGAATGCAAATCAGATGTAGGGCCAGCATCCTGGGGCCTCCCTTGACACCTTCTCACCAGGGCACTTAACTCCCCAATCCTGTGCTGGTCAATTCCAATGGAGGGCCTGTACCTCGCCACCACCATTGCAGAACCTGTTTCGCTCTCCCAGGATCCTGGCAGAAGGACCCTTTTCCGGAATGTGCCTTCTGCTGGTCTCAGGCAGGGGCCACGCCCACAGGCTGTGTTGCCTCTGTGGGCCTGCCGGATGGCGAATAATGGCCCCAAGGATATTAGGTCCTAATCCCTGGAAACTGTGAAGGTGACTGAAGACAACATTAAATGAAGGGTTTTGAGATAGGGAGATTATCTTGCATTATTAAGGTGGCCCTAAATGGAATCCCAAGTGTTCTTTAAGAGGGAGGCAGAGGGGCGCCTGGGTGGCTCAGTCGGTCAAGCGTCCGACTTCAGCTCAGGTCACGATCTCGCGGTCCGTGAGTTCGAGCCCCGCGTCGGGCTCTGGGCTGACGGCTCAGAGCCTGGAGCCTGCTTCGGATTCTGTGTCTCCCTCTCTCTCTGCCCCTCCCCCATTCATGCTCTGTCTCTCTCTGTCCCAAAAATAAATAAACGTTAAAAAAATAATTAAAAAAAAAAAAAAGAGGGAGGCAGAGAAGAGGAGAGGACAGAGATTGGAGTGGTGTGGCTATAAGACAAGGACTACTGGAGGCTGCCAGAAGCCGGAAGAGGCAAGGAACGGACTCTCCCCTAAAGCCCCCAAAGGGAGCATGGCCCTGCTGACACTTTGATTTCGGTCCATTGATTTTGATTTTGGATTCCTGGTCTTCTGAACTGGGAGAGAATACATTTCTGTTGCTGGTAAGTCACCGAATTTGAGCTGACTTGTTACAGCAGCCACAGAAAAGTAACAAGGGCCCCTCCGGCCGTCCTGACTATCGTCACTGATGCCACCCATCGGACTTGTGAGATCACACGCAGACCCGTCTCCCCATCTCTCTGCGCCTCGCCTGTCTGCCGTCCACTCGCTCAGCAACCCTCTGCCCTTCTGGGCTCTTCCCTGTGCGGCCGCCGTTCAGTTGGCCAGCCTTCCCCCAGCTCGCTTCTGCCCTCGTTCTCGGCCCCATTCTTGCTCCTCCCCTCTCTCCTCATCATCTCAGGCACAGTGGCAGGGCGGGCGGTGGACAGCTTTGCCCACTGGACCAAGGGGGCTGACAGTGTAGACGCTGCAGTGGGGCCACACGATGGCTTTCCTTGTCGCTAGACACTTTTGCCTTGGTGGCTCCTTCCTTCATTTCATATGTATGTGCATATACACACACACACACACACATATATATAGTTACACGTATACATATATATTATATATGTATATATGTACATATATATAAAGTTTATTTCTTTATTTTGAGAGAGAGACAGTGTGAGTAGGGGAGGGGCAGAGAGAGGGAGAGAGAGAGAGAGAGAGAGAGAGAGAGAGAGAGAATCCCAAGTAGGCTCCATGCTGTCAGCACAGAGCCCAATGCGGGGCTCAAACTCACAAAACCATGAGATCATGACCTGAGCTGAAACCAAGAGTCAGACGCCTGAGCCCCCTGGGTGCCCCAATTAAAAAAAAAAAAAAAAAAAACAAAAAAAACATTTCCGTGGGCCCTGGGCGCCACGCCTGTTCTGCCTGATGGGAAAGTTCGCCGTGCACTGGGGATGTTCGAGGAACAGCTCAGCCGGGGGGAGCCCGAACGGGCCCACCGGGGTGCTCCTGGGCCACAGAACCCTCTCGGGCTCTCACCCAGACCAGCCAGAGGAAGTGAGGCGTCAGGATAGGAGTGATAAAAGGTGAGGAGAATACAGGAGCCGCAGCCCTGGCTCTAGGCCAGGTGCCCCACTTGCTTGCTCTGTGATCCGGGGGCGGCCACTTGGCCTCTCGGAGCCATTTGCCTCACTCGTAAAATGTGAATAGTAGCGACCATCCTGTGTGTGACCTTGGACGAGTCAGCAAGGCCCCCTGGCCTCTGTTTCCTCGTGTGTGAGGTCGAGTGAGGAGAGGGCTTTTGCCAATGGAGATCTTTGGGAAGACGAGGGAGGAGGTCAGCCTCCTGGTCTGTCGTGGGCTCGTAGTCAAGTCAGGGAGCTTCTCTGTGCTTCCAGAGACCCGGGCGCCCACATGGAGGTGGAATGACCTGTGTACCCCTCTGCCTGCCCCACGTGCCAGGGACGGGTCCATAGCGCTCAGTCGTGCGCACAAGTGACATACAAGTGACAGTAAAGCCTCCAGCCACCTCACTGCTGCCCAGGCCACCTCTACCTCTTCCTCTCTGCTGTCAGCACAGGTCAGCAGCCAAGGGTGTCCGCGTCTGTCCCTTAATCATCACGAGCAGAGCATCCTTGTTGGGGGTACGGTGGGGGAGGACTTGACTTTAATGTCAGGCTTCCTGGCAGCAGGAACACGTTTGGCAGCTATGGGGGAGGAGGGGGTGGCCTCAGAGGATCTTGGGGCCCTCCCACCCCCCAGGGCTGTTTCTCTATCTCCTTGGGATCTGATGTGGGCTCCCCGTTCCACCCTGCCCCAGCTGGCGACAGGACTCCACATTTATGGGATCTTTCATCCCGAGAACTCAAAGAGCTCTGTCACTGGGTGGCAAGCACAGTTAAGCCTGTTTTATGGATGGGAAAGGCCAGTCCGAGGAAGGAAAGGTACTGGGGCCAGGTTACTAAGTGGGCCAGCTGGGCGCCAGGGACCTGGAACAGAAGGACACTCCCAGCCAGGCTCTTATGGGTGACTGTGCCTTAGTCGTCTCTGTCCCCCCACGCCTGTTACAGGGCCAGCCTCCTAATAACCGCTCAGTAAACCTGCTTCCGCTAACTGCCTGACTCCCCAGCCTTCAGACACCCCACACCCCAGTGTGGCAGCTGCAGACCCCTGAGTGCCCCGCTTGCACTCCCCAGAGCTGAGCCCTCCTCGGCCTCACCCAGGGCCCCTCCCGCTCGCACACCTTTGCCCAGGCCGCGCACTGGCCTAGAATGCCCTTTCCCCATTTCTCGGCCTGATGAATCTCTACGAAGCTTTCAAGGATGGGCTCAAATGTCACTTGTCCCGTGGAGGCTTGCTTCCTTGCCTGCAAACTCCCAGGCGGGAGGAAAGGCTTCCGTACCATGTTCCGGCATCCCTCATCCCCTCGTCCAGGCGCTTCTCACACTGTGTTCTGGAATGGGAACACCAGTCACCCACAGCGCCCAGGGATAGCGTGAGCTCTAGACAGGCCAGTGCCTGACGCTCGGTGGAAGCTTTGACGATCACTCCTCGCCCCCCGCAAGGCATCTGGCCGAACGGCTTGCCCGGCCTGTGCGGTCAGGAGGCCAGTCAGAGGCAGCACTGGGGCCTCTGAGGGCACTGGCCCCTGGGCCCCTGCTCATGGGCTCATGTAGAAGAACTTGCCTGATATCCCCGTGAGGTTGTCTCTCCTGCAAATGACTCCCAGCCCCTTGACATCCCCACCACCTGCTCCCCCTCCTGTGGGGACATTGCTGGGCCCATTAATCAGCCCTTCTCAGCCTCAGTGTCCTCATCCGTACAGTGGGGATGGCGTTGACGTGTCTACTTCATACAAGCTTAGCCCAGTGCTTGGCACAGAGTGAAGTGCTCGATCAATGTCGACTGCTTTCTAATTTACGAAGCATTTGTTCAGCCGATGCCTACTGCGTGCCTGCTTTGCTGGTGACCCAGAGCCGGTCCCGCTGGAGAGGGAGGTGAGCAAGCAGATCATCACCACACAGTGAGGCCCCGGGAGGGACACAGGCCTCTAAGGGCCCCTCTGACCAGGGCCTCGGTATCACTTCCATGGGCCCTTCCTCCGTAAAAATATTAAAAGTTCTCCTCTGCAGCTGTGTTGGTATAAAGGGCAACATAATGCAGGCTACGCTGTATCCATTTCTCCCCCTTCTGATGGAAAACATGTCCTCGGGCCTTAAAAGTGCTGTGGGCCCTGGTACTGTGCCTGCTGTGCGTAAGGGTCTGGCTGCGACTGTCCTCACCCAGATCTGGGGAGTCAGAGAAGCTGTCATTCTGCCCTGCCCTCCAGGGGCCTGTGGTGAGGATGTGAGCTGCACCGGACGACAGAGGATGTGAGCTGCACCGGTCCTCACAGCATTGCTATTGTTGGTGTGGCCAGCAGGCCTCTCCCACGCAGGGACAGACCTCCGAGGGGCCCTCGGCCCTCAGCACCCAGCTGTCAGCGCAGCAGCTGGTACGGGGAGGAAGGTCCCATCATGAGTCACTCGGTGCAGTTCCCAGAGAGGGCGCAGGACTTGTGAGCCCTTGGGCGTGGCTGGGGGCGTTTCAATCTGGGGACCCCAGGTCATTCAGTTCTCCCGTGCCCCGCCCCTGTTTCCTGGGGGCATGTACCTCCGTGGGCGTGGGCCAATCTGGCTGACTGGTTCTGGTGGCCCATAAGTGGGGTGGGGCAGGACAGCAGAGGCCACCTGTGGTCACCTGCTCGGCTCAGCCCTATCAGCCCGCGAACTTCTCGGCCAGCACCTCCAAGGGCACCGTGTCCAGCCCGGTCAGCAGCCACAAGCCCAGGGCCTCCCTGTGCTCAGACTCCCGCATGCCATGGCTTCCTGGTGGTCAGGGGCTGTGGGCTCAAGAAGTTTCCCTTCCTGTGACTCAGCCTTCTTGTCACGCTCTTGACAGCTTTCCTCTTGGGGCCAGGGTGGTTGTGGTTATTTGAAATTCAGACAGTTTCTCAGTCTTCCCTCTCCGGCCCCTCCGCAGCCGTCAGCCCCCCACCCCAGACCCTTCAGAGCTGGGTCCCTGCTCCACTCCACGCCTCACCCCTAACTGCCAGCCTCCCTCCTGAGACCAGCTCCTTGAATCCTGTCCCCCTTCTTCTTCCCTCCTAGGCTCCAATCCTTCCCCTGGGAACCCCTCAGCGCAGTGTGACCTCCTCCTCCCTGCCCAACAGTCCCTCTGCTCCTTGGGGCCCCTCATGCTGTCGCCCTCCCCTAAGAACTCCAGCCCCAGAACTGCATTCTGAATGATCTCTGCAGCAACCTGGTTCTGTGCCCACTCCACACTTTCTCTTCAGCCTCCACAAAGCTTCTAGAACAATCTTCCTTAAGCACAGGCTGGAATTTGTCCCCTGCCTCTGGCTTACCACCTGTCCTTGGCTCCATCAAGCCCAAGGTCAGGTCCAGCCTGGCCTCGAGGGCCTCCCCCCCATGGCATGGCCTCTGTCTGCACCTCCCCCCACCCCCCGGCCCTGTGGCCTTCCCTCCCCACCTTACACAGAAAAGAATTACTACACCAGGCTTGAGACAGAGACCTGCTTTCCCAGCTGGCCCTTGGCTGGCATCTGGAAGCCTGGATTTCTGGATGGTGCCCCCCATTGCCTAATAAGAGTGGCTCACTGTGCTATTCCCCCAGTGCCTAGCATAGCAGGTGCTCAATAAATACCGGTTGAGCGAATAAATAACAGCCATCCCTGGTGCGCATTGTTGTCTCCCGATGAGAAAAAGGGATGTGATGCGTGATTTGTCCAAGGTCACGTAGCCAGTTACTGACAAAACAAGAGCCTTCTGAATCCAAGGCACGTGTCTCATTTCCTTTGGCTAAGGGCTGCCTGAAAGCTCAGAGGGAGGTGCAGGAACCACACGAGCAATGACAGAGTGGCCCAGTGGGCACCCTCTGTCCACGGCCTCGACCAGAGTGATTCTAGAGGACAGGTCTGTACCCACTCACTTGGCCTTTTGCTCTTGCCGGAGGAGCATCTCCAGGGGCTGCGCCAGGCCCGCCGCACAGCCCGGGCTCAGTACTGCGGCCGGAGGGGCGTGCGTGGTTGCTGGCTGCCCGGGGAGCAGAGCCGAAGGCGGTGCCAGGCCTCAGAGGGAACTGCCTGGCTCCTGTCCCTCCGGACTCAGCCCGCCCAAGTGCTGGGGATGGCGTGGGGGCGGGAGGGCCTCCGCCCCCCATTCTGCCACACAGCGGTAACTCCCTTGGGCTCTGGCCCTACACCACCTCGGATTAATTTGACTTCTGCCACTTTCCCCAGATCCCAGCTACACCTGTGCCCGGATTCTGACGATGTGTCCCCTCTCTGTAGCTGCCGGGGCGGGGCGGAGTAGCAGAGGGAGCACAGGATTTGGCCCCGGTCGGCTAGCTGCAGAGCGTAAGCCCTCTCGTGCTGCAGCGACCAGAGCACGGGCATCAGAGGGCTCGAGTTGGCTCAGGCCTCCCGTGTACCCAGGAAGAAGTTGGAGGACAGCAGCACGCAGCGCACGTGATCCCTTTCGGTCACAGAAGCATCGCTTCCCAGCCTGCTCCCACAGCCCCCAGGCTTACTGTTCAGAGCACAAGCGAAGACAGCGCAGTAAACACAAAAGGGTCCCCTCATCATTTAGCTGCGGTGCCAGCAAAGGTCATGGTACCAGCACCTTGGAACGACTCAGCCCAGCAAGCCCTGCCCCAGAGCCTCCTCCTGTGCCCCCGCCCCCAGTCTGTTCCTTTCCTTTCTCAAACTCCAGTGACAGCCACAGGGACTTGCCTACCGTTTTCACACTGTCAGGCTGCTTCTAGCCTCCATGCCTCTGCCTGTGACCTCTACCTGGCAGCCCATGTCACTTTTCCTGTCTTGGCTAACACTCCCCTAACACACACACACACACACACACACACACACACACACACTTAAATCTTTCAAATCCTACTGACAATGGCATCTCCTCCAGGAAGTCCCCCTGGACTCCAGGGTGGGCTGTGAGTCCCTTCACGGGACTCTGTGCCCTCTGCTGCCTTCCTCATTAGCACTGTCCCCTGTCCCCCGCCAGAGATGGGCCAGTGTCCGAGGCTCCGTCTTGGGCTGGCAGGGAGAAGGCTCACAGGCACAGTGGGTGGAGTCCAGAGGACCACGGTCTGCGTCCACTATGGAGATGGGGTCCCCGGGAAGAAGAGGGGGATGCAGCCCACGTGGGGGACAGGACGGGGAGGGGAAGCCTCAGGGCGTGGCTCAGGATGGGGGGGGGGGACTCTCAGTGCGCTGTGTCCCAAGGCCGGGCCCGCTCACCTGGGCGTGTGAAGAAGATTTTGCAGAGCCTTCTGTCAGTAGTGTGCCGTCTCAGATCACCTTGACAATGTTCACCCTTCCGCCCCCAGCTGGGGGAACCCTCCAGAATTCCAGGATTCTGTCCCAGAAAAGAGGGAAAGAAGGACACGCACTCATCAGGCCCTGGGCACTCTCCTAACACCTATCAGCTCAGTTAAATCTCTAAAATGTGAGATATAGGCTGACCGCCACCTTTACGGGAAGCTGAGCTTGGGGAAATTAAGTGGCTTGTCTGAGGCAAGCCTCTGGTGAATGGTGAGGCCAGAGGGTCTGATTCAAAGCAGATGCCCTTTCTACCCTCCGGGTGCCCCCTCTGGGGGGCAGGGAAACCCAGGGGCAAGATGGAGACCCGCAGCCCTGGCTGTGCTCCGGGGGCCCCGGGCTTCCAGAAACCTGGCCTCAGAGGCTCACCGAGGCAGGAGAAAAGCCACCCGTTCTAACCGTGTTGCTCAAAGGCAGAGAAGCGGCAGAGGTGGGCAGGGGTCTCCCGATCCTGGGTCAGCCTGATATTCGACAGAAAGCCCCCCCCCCCCGCCACTGCCCACCCGGCCCTCGGCCCCAGAGCCCAGCACTGGAAGCCTCATGCTGGGCCCGAGACCGGCTGGTCCTGGGGGAGGGGGTGTCTCGGCACCTTGCCCACAGCACCAGGGACAGAATCCTGCACCTGTGAGGGAGCTGCATGGCTGTGGGGGTAGCTTTGCCTCCCTGGGCCTCAGTTTCCTCATCTGCCAAAGTGGAATAAAGACGCCCACTTTGAGGGACCACGGTGCAGCTAGAACGATGTCGTGGCACAGTCTTGCCCTTACACGCTAGCTCCCTTCCCTCTTCCCTGGCTTCCTTCCAAAAATGGTCCGCAGGAAGGCCTTTCTAAAGTCAAGAGAGAAGGGGCGCCTGGGTGGCTCAGTCAGTTAAGTGTCCGGCTTCGGCCCAGGTCGTGATCTCGCCGTTCATGGGTTCGAGCCCCACGCCGGCCTCTGTGCTGACAGCTCGGAGCCTGGAAGCTACTTTGGATTCTGTGTCTCCCTCTCTCTCTCTCTCTCTCTCTCTCTCTCTGCCCCTCTCCCACTCATGTTCTGTCTCTCAAAAATAAATAAACATTAAGAAAGTTAAAGTCAAGAGAGACGGTCCAGCAGAAGGGGCCTGGGCGCAGGGAGGGGGGTGGTTTTTCTCTGAAGAACACTGCACTTACAGTCTGCTCTGGACTCACCTCTCTGCTCAGCTCCTCGTGGCTGTGTGGCCCCGGGCAGGGTAGTTAACTTCTCTGTGCTTCAGCCTCTTCACCCTGCCTCACCAGGTGCGATCACAGATGTGTGAGTGGCTGTGGAGGAACATTCCTCGGTTTTTTTGTTTTTTGGTTTTTTTTCCTTTGGGAATGTGGAGTGTGGCCAATGTCCCTTCCCAGGGTGACTGTCGGCTCGGGATGGGGGTGGGGGTGTCTCTCCTCTGGAGGCGACGCTCCCAGCCACAGGATGGAGACGTGCCAGGGTGTCCCTTCTTGCTTTCTAGGATGGCTTCTGGGGTGGGGGGGGGGTGTCGCTGAGAGGGACGGGCCCTGCCTGCATTTTCCTCTGCACCCAAGTCCTGTGGCCTGTGTTGGCCATGGAGGCGGGGTAGGGGCTCCGCCCTGCCCTGCTTGGAGCAAACCCTCTAAGCGGAAAATCCAAAGGGGCCTGAAAGGCAGCTTCTAGAGGGCTCCCTCGCTCTACGAAAGCTTCCCAATCAAATTGTATTAATTTGGCCTCTTCCCCCGGACGCTAAAGTGAGAGTCAGAGCCGAAGTGGCCCCCCCAGAGGCGGCACTCCAGCACAGAGGGAGGTGCTAAGGTATTGGGGCTTGGGGGTCGAGGGGAAAACCCTCGGAATAACCCTCTGGACAAAGGGGCGATGGAGTGCGGAGGTGGGAACGGGTGGAGGATGAGGTGGGCAGAGACCTGCCGCATCTCTGGCGTCTGCCCTGGGCCGGGTCCTAAGCACCTGCCCCTCCATGCTCCCGCGGCCCTGCCAGGTGGGGACTGTTGAGCAGGCGGGGTGACAGGAGGGTGCTCAGGGATTGAAGTGGGCGTGCTGAGGCCCGGCTGGGTCATAGCTTGCTGCCCCCGCATGCAGGGCACACAGTAGACGCTTAATAAACGTTTGTGAGTCACGATCGGAAGGCAGAGCTAACTCAAAGCCACCACACCTCTTCCCACTTGGGCCTGATGAACCTGAAGAGGGGGCCTGGCTGGGCCTTGGAGAAGAGCAGGGTGTAGGCAGAGCCCCGCCGGCCCTCCCAGCGCCCTCGTGTGGGCCCCGGCGGGGACGGTCGCGGCTGAGCCTTGTTATGCCCACGTGTGGCCACAAGAGGTCGCCCCGCACCGCCAGCTGCAGCGAGAACAGCCTCCCAGAGGGCTCCTAGCGGTAGTGGAGGCAACTCAGCTTGGAGAAAAAGGACCGCGCAGCGTTGCGTGCGGGGTGGACAGGACGGGGGCTGAACTGTGCCATCTGGAAGGTCAGCCCTTGGGCACAAAGAGGAAATGGGCCTAGAGAGGGAGTGGCTGGCCCCTGGGACACCCAGCCAGCTCATGGCAGAGCCAAGAGGCCCCCTCCCTGGTCTCTCCTCATGGGCTCGGGGACCGTTTACCATTGGGCGCACATGACAGCTTGCGCCGGGTTCCCCCAGACTTCCGGGCTGTAAGGAGGAGATAGCATTGGGGAGGGCAGGGCTGGGAGATGGGGAATGTGGGGTGGGGGCACGCAGGTGGGACTTGACCGCACCCAAGGCCACAGTCCTCTTGGACTCCTCCAAGAGTCACAGACACGCACCCAGACCTCCTCCAACAGGGCGGGCCCAGCAGGTCACGCTGGGGGTACAGCTCTCAGCCCGGTGGCCGTGGAAGCGTCGCCACGGGGGTAGGAAGTGCCCTCGGGGGTCTGGCTTAACAGCTCTGCCCACCTGAGGGTCAAGGCTGGCCCCGGGTGTCGAGGCAGCTGGACCTTGCTGACAGGGTGAGGAGTTGGGCTTAACCCTGGGGCAGTGGGGGGCTGTCAGGCGGGCATTAAGCTGGGGCACAGGACCGTCTCTCTGGCTGCCGTTGGGGGAGCGAGATGGGAGTGACGAGCTGGGTTAGGAGGCCCTGCTCTCCCGTGCACCTGCGGCATAGCCACGGCCCAGCTCCACCCTTGACTAGCAAAGCAGGTTACTTACTGGCTTCCGGCTGCCTCTCCCGAGTCCTCGTCCTCGGAGCTGGAAGAAGAGGCCTTTGTTCCTGGCTCTACGGCATCACGATCCCGCAGGAAGCTTCCGTGGCTCCTTCCCTGCTGACACGGGTGTGCCTCATCCAGCCCTAGCCCCAGCCCTGCCCCTCCCCACCCCCAGCTTCCTTGGCTACAACGCCAGACCCTGGGCCCTATGGAAATCCCTTCCAGGTCCAGCTCAAATGTCACTTCCTCTGAGAAGCCCTCTGGGCCGGTCTGGGTATTGAGGCTTCTCCCCGGCACCCCCAGCCTGTGGGATCTCAGCACTCACCAATTAGCCAGGGTTGTGGCCAAGGTCCCGGGGGGGGGGGGGGGGTAGGGAACGCACTTAGTGGCAGAGACTGGCCGTTTTGAGTCCCCGGGGCCCAGCAGCAGACGGAACATTCAGCAGGAGGGATGAGGAAGAGAGGAAAGGCAACCTGAGACAGAGAAACCAGCCCCCATTCTGGAGCCTGTCTGAGCCGGGCGGCCTCACAGAGGCCCAGCTGGAGACGTGGAGAGGCTTGGTCTCTCTCTGGGGCAACGGTGTCACCCAGGAGCCGCGCCTTCTCCATCCAAAACTCTTGCTGTTTGTCATCGAGTTCTTTTGGGGAGGAACTGGAGGCCCGTGTCCTTCTCCTCCCAGCACGGGCACGGGGGTTTTACAGGGGTGGGCACACAGCTCGGCCAGTGTGCCCGTGGTCGCCTGGAATGCTGTGTCCCCTCCCCGGTTTCTGCTGGGCCTCTCCAGCGTCCTGTTGAAGTCCCATGGCTTCTGGCCGAGGGCCTCCAGGGGCTCCTGAGCTGGGGTGGGGGAGGAAGCGGGGGCCGCCCTGGCTGTGACAAGGCCGCCTGAAGGGGCCCAAGAGGAAGGGAGCAAGGGCCACGGGGATGAGTCCCAGGAGCTGGGGGGTGGTATCCTTGTCACTATGGAAACAGTGGGGGGGAGGCGGGCCATGGAGCTGGGTGGGGCCGACGACCTCGCAGGAGGTCACCCCTCCAAGACACCGCCATCCCCAGCACGTGACGGGTTACCACACACTGTCGCCTCCCCCCCAGCTCGGCACCCTCGCGCCATCCTGGTGTAGACCTTCCCCCTACCCCCGGCCTGACCTCTCTGTGGCAGCTGGACTCTGCCACGTGGGTCCTGTCACCGCCTCCGTGGCCACCTGCTTCCACTCGTCGTCTCGGTGAGCGAGGCCCACAAAGGCCTGGCCCCTGCCCGCCTCTCCAGAGCCCCCTGTCATCACTGCCTCAGTCCCTTCCCCTTGCGTGGGACCCCACGTCCAGTTCAGTTCAAGGTCCAGCTCAAACGTCCCTCCTCTGGTCTCTGCGCCCCTCCTGGGCACTCCCACCCCCCAGGATGGCACTTTGTCCCCAGAGCTGTCCCCGCTGGCTCCCAGGTCTGCCCAACTGCAAGCTCCCGAGGGGGTGGCGAGCATGTCACACTGACCTGTGTCCCCCCGGCCCTGCCCCCGCAGAAGCCGGCACAAAGAATGCGCTCAAAGATTTGACAGAATGAATACATGGACAAGGACATTCATGTAATAAGCATTTATTGAGCACCATCTGTGTACACAACCCTGTGCGAAGCCCCTCAGCTCCCACAAGTGCTCCAGACTATGCATGTTCAAGGGGGAGACTCTGCCCGCACCGGGGCGATCGGGAAGGCCTGGGGGAAGCTTTCCGGGGGGGCTTGGAATACACGTGTCCTGAACATCCACCGGCTTACCCGTGGCTCTGCCCGCACAGGGTTCTCCAGGAAGCTCTGTCAGAGTCCGTGTCCTCACTGAGGGCAGGGGCCACAGTGGGTGCCCATTTCCTCTGCGCGGGGCCCAGCACTTCCTCAGAGTTTGTCAGATCTTTGCTAAGACCACCGTGACAGCAGGTGAAGCTGAAAGTGGTTGTCAAAGGCCAACCCAGGGGTAGGAGCCCAGCTGACAGTCGCCTCTGGCAGAGGCTTTAACAATAGTAGCTAATTCGTGACCCCTTTCGATTGCTACTCCGTACCCTTAGCCCTCGCAATGACCTCTGGGGTAGGAGGGCAAGGACTTCTCCCCACTTTACACATGAGGAGAGTGGGGGCTCAGGAGCTGAAGGGACTCACTCAAGGCCACACAACTGGGAAGTGGTGGAGCTGGCACTGGAATTCGGGTCTAACTGAAAACCCAACACCCTCTTCCTGCTTTGCAATGCTCTTCCACCCGTGGGAACCCACTTGCGCTGCTTCTGGATTTGAAATGGTTCTTAGGAACCAGGCCCAAGGTGAGTGACTTTGTGAATCCCAAGCATACCTGAGGCCTTCTGTGAGGAGGCTGGAAATTTGGCATCAGAACTCAAGGGACTAGGTTCAGCCCCTGACTCAGTCATGGCTGATAACCTGCCTTGTGTGCCTGTTGCTCTAAGTTTCCTGGGACTTTTTCATTCATCCATCAACTGTCTATCCACCATCCATCCATCCATTCCCATTCTATCCATCACCCAGGTATTCGTCATCCATCCATCCATCACCCATCTATCCATCATCCATTCATCCATCCATCCACCCATCCATCCATCACCCATCTATCCTCCCATCTACCCATCCATCCATCCATCATCCATCACCCAT